>NC_026003.2:117195288-117555025 GCF_000442705.2 Elaeis guineensis | reverse complement strand
CCCCCTAACACGCCCAAGGACTTGGTCATTATTGCTAACTGTGTCAGCCCGAGACAGAATTATTTCTCTGAAAATAAAAAATGATGGCAGATTCTCCTAGTACCTTTTTTCTTACCCTCTGTCTCTCCAAAAGTTAACAAGGGTGATACGAAACAGAATCTCAACCAGCACTTAGATGTAGGTTTTGTAAAATCATTCTGTCGATGATGTCTGTATTGACTGGAATAAAGAGAACAAAGAACTCATTTCTGGACAACATGCTTAGCTACCCAGCACTGCATGCAAGTACACTGTATTGGGTCCCACTTATACAAATGCTCATTGATCATGAGATACAGTAAACATTATGACCTCCATACTATAATTTGATAATGCATATATGTTTGTATCAGAAAAAAAATAACGCACATATGTTTTGGAATGTTGTTTCCGCTATAAGCTGTAGCTGGATTTTGTGAAAAGAATATTCGACAAAATAATTTCAAAAACATGCCTTGAGAATTTAAAAATAAGCTTATATCAAGCATGGTCAAAACCTTTTTGTTAGACACAAAAAAGACAGATTTCTTACGTTAAGTAAACATCTGCATTTACTGTTCTGATAGAAAAGATGTTCTTTATTAACCAAGAAAGAGCATTTACTGTTCCTTCCTCATCCATGCAGGGTTAGTTTAGGGTCCAAGGAATCCATAATTTTAGAGAGGCGTGCTCTAAACTTAAAATCAACTCCTTTTAGATGCTGCCAATGTCTTGTGTAGGCCAAAGTGCCAAGTTGACAGGAGGGGAACCAACATTTTTGCTTATGCTCTTAAACCCAAGCAACTAAGAATCACTATCTCTTTCCAGGAATAATTTCTAATTCAAAATAATCAAAAATCTGCAATCTAATGGCATCATCGAAGAAAAATCCTAATCCCATTGTGTATTGATGTCTTCAAAACATGTCCCAGTGATAACATGTCATTACTTCAAAAGTATACTTTATTTCAAATAACGTGTAATTGACTAATTGACATACAGGATCTTCATTACCAAAACAAAAACCCTCTTATCTCCCATCTGTGAAGCAATATAGATAATGAAATGATCATAACATACATCCTAGTCTTAGGCATTGAATGAGTCGGGCCACTGCCCATCATCAAGAAATGAAATGTTGGCCCTAAGATGGCTCAATTTTGGGCCTAACACTTGAAGTGCAGGCCTGGTTAGGAGGTTAAGACTTCGGAGGTACACTTCGGAATTCTTTTTTTTGTGGGGAGAGGTAATGGAATCAAATGGCAGTAGGGTCCTAAAAAAGGAGTGGTGCAATAACAGGATCATTGGAAATGGTAGCTATAAAGTAGGAATAGTAAGAGTAGGAGAGCTGGTGGTGGGATCCACAATAATGGGAACAGGAGTGGTACAATTTGGTACACACCCCCATACCATTCTGTACAAGACTCGAACCGACACAGCAGGCAGAGGGAGAAGGAAAGAAAGGAAATGAGAGAGAGGAGAGGAGGGAAGGAGAGGGAGAGAGAGCCTCCGGAGGCACACCGAGGCTGCTGGAGGGCTGGAGGCGGCTGATCAAAATAGGGACGGAGGGCCGGAGGCTGACTTCTTTTTTTTTTTTTCTTTTTCTTTTTGGGTGAAGATGGCAACACCATTTCCATGTTTGCATACAAGTGATAGATCAAACATCAATATCCCATGGAATAGTTCTTAAAATCTTAACAGGACTATAAATGAATTTTCCTAGTTCTATTTCAAAAAGTTCTGTGATCATCAAATTTTCTCAAATTGTTTGCATATCCACCTAATTTTTGGTCATGTTGTATGCAGTATCATCTTAGGCAACATGTGGCAATGAAGGCATCTTACATCCTTCAAGATTATCCATAATTATATAATACAACGGAAACCTCAATGTGAACGCTGTTCTAAAGATGATTGCATGTGCAATTTTTTTTCAAAGAATGCTTTACAAAATTATAAGGGAGTAATGTGGCACTTCTTGTTTGCCATTCAAGCACTAATACTTACCGGAGATATGGAAGAGTCATTATCTTCAATAAAGATGGATTGCGAGAAACAAAATTTTCCCATTCTGCTTTATCTATTTTCCCATCTTGATTCACATCAGTTTCCAAAAATGTCTGTCCACAATTAAGACCATTATTACAAGTAGTAATACAGAAAAATAATTATTAAGATGCCAATACACTAGACTGGAGCACTAGTAGTGTTGACAGCAATTTGACAAACCTTATTGAGGATTAACTCAACAGTCTCATCAGACAGTCTCATTTCTGACTCACATAGAATTGCAATCAACATCTGCTTAACCTGTAAAAATAACACTGTAACTAAAATATATAAAACATGACTTGGAAAGAAAAAACAATTATAATTGGCCTTCAATATCAAATTCTTTTTACCTATGCAGAATTAGAAAAAAATTCAAAAATAGCACTTAGATGGAAAATGTGAAGAAGAGGGTATCTTGTCTGATCATATATAGAAGAAACATGTGCAGCAATTCTCTGCATGCATATGATTTCTATCATCACACCATGTCTGGATTATAGAACCATTATTATCTGTGGTAATTTTGCATTTGATGCATGTTTTCTGAAAAGCATGGTAAGACAATGAATACCACAAAAACGTTGCTGCAGTTTGGAAGGGTGACACCCAAGTTGTTTCATACAACAAAGATCATATTTCAGCCTCCATAAAGAAAAACACAAGGTCCCTTCTACAGTCAGGTTTTATAGTTGTCATCACCTCAGTCCTCTTCAATTAATGCCTTCCAATACACGATCATCCTAGATAGTATCACAATCATGTTCTGCTTCATTTATGGTCAATGCTGATCCAATATCAACCTCATTTTCCATCACTCTCACCTTTGGCTCTGGATAGAACTTAAGTGAATAGGCTCACACTAGGATTGCATGTAGCATATCTCTTGGCATGGCGGCTAATGGGTAGGCTTATACAAGGAATGCATGTAGCATTTCTCTTAGTATGGCTGCTAATGGGCAAGGGCTGGACTGGCTTTGAGCTGAGTTGGTTTGAGGGAAAAGAGCATGGTTTGCTTGGGGGGCAAGGTGGGGAGGGTGAGGGATCTCCTTTTAAGTGGTTGACCTCACGAGATCTCTTCAGCATACCTAAGTGGGAAAGAGTTGATCTTTGGCATTGGGGGAAGGATATAGGAATTATTAGTGTCTATGTATATACTAGCATGTACTTCCCCCCACTCTAGAGAAAAAGGAATGAGAGGAGAGATGAAAATGGGGAAGGGGCATCTCTTCTACTCTATACTCCTCCCATTTTCTCTACAACCGTTGGGTTTGGAAGGTATATAAAGTTCTAAAAACATGTTGGAAATGAGTTTTGGAATAAAAAATGGCACATGATTGATTGATTGATTAATGTTAAATGTGTTTTTAATGGATGCGTGTTATGAAATTATCCTAAGCAAATGATGGCTAGTTCTAAGTTAAATACCCATAAATATGTTTCCTCTTTTTCTATAATGCATACACCTGAAAATTCCAGCTGGGCCAACATAATTACAAGCCTCAGCTGATTGGAGATCGGGAACTTCTTTATGGGCTCGTCCTAGCCAAGCTTTTGAGTTGAGCCTGACTAGGGTTGGGGTGGCCTGACCCAAGCTTGGCCTACTAAGAGCCTAGTTCTAACTTCTAAGTGACCCCCCCCCCCCGGAACCTCTCAAGTCCCACCCTTAATCAGTGTTGTCCTATCTTTATCGTAACTAGTAGCATAATCTACATAATCTTAAAAAGTAATGAATTACATTGCCTTATTGGATTTGCATTTCTTTTACTCAAATAACAAAACCTACTCAAGGTTCGCCATACCAATGCGTACAACCCCATATCGGATATACTAAACCATACCAGTAGTCAACCGAGACTCCATATGGGGGGGCATATTGAGTCTTGATATGCCAAAATCGAACCCCATATTGAGCATACTAACATTGTACCCGAATGGTAATGATACGGACTTTGGTACCGAGATAACTGATAGGTGTATAAATTTATCCATAGAAGTATTAATTTATAGATCAAATTATCTTTATTCTTTTAAAATTGATACTTCTTTATATATTTTACAGAAAAGAGCTGCACCAATATGAAGAACCCAATCTGCAGGCTTACAGGGATCAAACGAGATCAAAAATAGAGTCAAAATGGAATTAAATTCAAAGCCGGAAGATGAACCGTATCAATTTATAAATTTGTGGTCCACCATGGACCACTTGATCCATAGAAAAGTGGATGAGCCGTGAAATGCTAATGGCTTAGTTCTGGCGGCTTGCTTTAAACAATTTTTTTTGTTTGAAGGGATTCAAATAGGACCATGACGTTGTTTGCATTTGAAGTAGGTGTTGCTAGCGCACGGGAACAAAAACAAGTTCAAGCGAGCAAGTCGTGAGATGTTTTAAAAGGAAGAAGGTACGCAAAAGACTCCTGGGTGAACGGTCTCACACGGACACGTTTAGGCCGCGGGCGCGATGCGTGAAGCAGAACCAACAATTTTTTAAAAAAATAAGGAAAGGAACGTGGCCGTATGAAAAAAATATTTGAATTGTTAGTCCCACATCGGAAAAACATAAAATCTTCCTCCCTGCCTACACCTATAAATAAAGTCTAATATCTCCATTCATAGATATCTCTCCACTCCATAATTCTTGTAGGGGATCTGTGTGACAGGCAGGCATACCCATCTTTTAAACTTTTTAGCCACCTTGTTCCCACTTTCTTTCATCCTTCCAACACACGAGAAGGAGAGTCAGCCAGGGAGAGGTTGGTCCCAGGTCAAGAGAGGGAGAGAAATCTGGTTCTGTAAGAAATTTTATTTTTTATTCTAACTCCAAGCCTTGTTAATGGCTTAGGAGTTAAAAAATTTTTTTGTATCAGAATTTTTTATTCAGCAATAAATTAGTTGTTTTCTTTCTATTTAATTTCTGCAATAGAATAGTTTAAATTTCTGCATCTTTTAATTTTACAATTTTTAATTTCCACAAGTTCAATTCCAGCAAGTAGAATTAGTCTTTATTTTTTTTTTTTTGCTTCAAATCAACTATGTCTGGCTAAGTAATCCCTCTGGGATTTGCGATGAAGCTAGATCATGAATAGAAGCTTTCTCTATTAAATCTCTATTTTCGAGCTTTTAATTTTTAGAGTCCTTCTCCTTCATCTCTCTTGCCAAGAAATTTGATGGACTATCATTGAGTCAGAATCCCTTCATAGTTAATACTTGATTCGATGCAAAAGTGGATGATTAGTAGAAGGATCAAATTTTCTAAACCATCTCTTCTCTTTTCTTGTGGAAACCTTGATGGGTTATAGTTGGATCAGAATCCCTTCATAGCCTATACTTGGACAACACAAGAAAAGTGAAGAAAGGAAGAGTTTCTTAATTAGGGTGCAAACAAGATGCTTGATGGATCATAGTTGAATTAAATCTCTTCATGACCCATGCTTGTTAATGTTTTACACCTTAATAAAAGAAACCATACGAAGGCTTTCTAATTCATTTGTCTAGTGGATTCAAGAGCCCTAGATCTTTTAGATAATTTACCTTTATATTTGATTAGTTTACTGCTTTAGTAGTTTATAATTCAACAAGCAATCTCTCCTCTTTTTCTTTAAAGCTCGTCTGAACAAGTATTTGAATACAGTTTAAATCCAATTCCTCGTGAGATCGATCCGTACTCATCGGACGTGCTACATTGCACACCGTACGCTTGCGGTAAATTTAAAATATATCATATTTTTGGCACCATTGCCGGAGAATTTGGCGTGTTTAAATTGTATTTCATATTCTTGTTCTTCGTGCTTTTAGTTTTAGTTTTAGTAATTCCTTTTTGCCTTTTTAGTTATTTTAGTCAAATCAAAATCTGTCCTAACATAAGGTTGCACTGGCGTAACAGGAAGTTACATTGTATGGTTGTCCTAGGGTAGATTTTGATTTGCATAAAAAAAAAATGCTACCTTTAATTCTTAGATTTCTCTTTTAATTGCTGCTTTATTTGCTTAGTTAATTTCTTATTTTTAATATAGATTAGAATTCTCCCATTTTATTTAGATTACATAAGTTTTCTTTTATTATTAGCTGATTTAATTTCTTTTTAGTTAATTTTTTTTATTTTTTTCATAACTCACTAATCCAAAACTCAACATTTACTTTAGTTTCTGTAATTAGATTAACATTAAAAAAAAAATACTAATCGCATAAGATTTAATTAATATAAAGAAACAACTAAACTTGAAAAATCTTTCACTTTATTTGGTCACCTTGCTTTCTTTGCATTGCATTTTCATAATATATCTTAAGGGCATCACCCATTAATCAGATAAAGTGAAGATTTGATCACCCTTTCTTAGCCCACAAATCACCTCCTTGCATCTATATAACCTAATCCTTCAATAAAATTAATTAGACGCCAGCCTTAAGGATATTCGAGCTCATTAAGACAAGAAAATCTAAGAGTTGGACCGGATTCAAATGGGTTAGCCTATCAGTGTCTAGGAAAGTGGTTCAGGAGCTACGTTCCGAAGAAAGATGGTTATCTAATTAGGTCTGTTGCGAAAGTACGGGGAACCTCCCACCAATCTTACACTTACCTGACTGATTTGATTAGTCGATTTTGAACTTGGAGTGCTCGAAGGCAACTTTGGCAGTTAGGAGCTGTCTAGAATTAGGAAAACCTTAGTCAAGACTCCTCTTCTTTTCTTTTCTCTTTTTTTGATTGAAAACTTATTGAAAAAAAATTAAAAAAAAATAAAAAAAAAGAAGAAAAAATACCTTCTTCACTGTCTTCGTGAAAAAGGGTGTCGAGTCGACTAATAAGAATTAATTGGATTCCTGTTTCAAACCCAATAACTTCTACAATGGGAGAACCCAATCAACCCTAAAACCTTAAGGATTTATGTTATCCAGTCGATTCCGTCCAACCTTCTTGCATCACGTTGCTCCAACCCACTGCAAACAACTTTGAAATTAAACCTCAGATTATCAACATGCTTCCAAAATTCACGGGAATAGAGGATGCATACATATTCATTAGAGAATTTGAAGAGGTTTGTGCAACCATGAGGCTGCCACAACTGTCAGAAGATGAGGTTAAGCTAAGACTGATCAATTTTGCCCTTAAGGACAATGCTAAAAAGTGATTCTATAGTCTTCTAAACCAATCTGTCACAACTTGGGAAGGCTTTGTAAAAATGTTCCTAAAGAAGTTCTTTCCCCATCACAAAACAGCTAGGATTAGAAATGAAATAAATCAATTTTACCAACTAGCTGGAAAATCATTCTGAAAATACTTTGATCGCTTTAAGAACCTCTTAACCCAATGCCCACACCATGGAATAGAAACCTAGAGACTTTGCCAGATAATTTATGAAGGGCTAGATTCAAATTCTAGAACCATGCTAGAGTCCATGTGCCAAGGCCAATTCATGTACAAAGAACCCACTGAAGCTTGGCAATTTCTAGAAGACCTAGTTGAGAAAAATTTACAATGAGAAACAACTAGAGAATCTGAGAGACCAACACCTTCAAGAGGAGGAATACACCAAATTCAAACTTCTCTAGCTGCAGAGGCTAAAATTGCAGCTTTAACACGTAGGTTAGAGGCCTTAAAGCTATAGAGACCAGCCAGTGTGAACCAAGTTTCTGCACCCATGTGCAATGCATGTAGTGCACCCGACCATGTCTTTGAGGAATGTCCCTTCCTGATGAACCCAATAGAGAATGGATGTGCACAGGTAAACGTCACATATCAGAGACCAGTAAACAACCCCTATGCACCAACATATAACCCAGGATGGAGGAATCATCCAAACTTTTCATGGTCACAAAATCTAAATGTAGTTGGTCCTAGCTTCAACCAGTAAAATCCAAGGCCTAACCCTGTGACAAACAACCCATCAGGTTTCAATAATAATGAAAAGAAACTTAGTTCTCTAGAGAAAAACCTAGAAGTCTTGGCCAAATCCAGTGCTGACACCAATGCGACACTGAGCAATTTCATGCAAATCACGGGTCAACTCATAAATACTAACACCCAAGCCATTGCCTGTTTGAAAATACAAGTGGATCAGCTAGCCTCTTCTATGAGCGAGTGAGAACGAGATAAGCTACCAAGCCAACCTGAATCTAATCCGAAAAACTAAAATGATCCACGACCCCAACAAAAAAATCAAGTCAATCATGTGAATGCTATTCACACCTTAAGATCTGATAAACAAGTAAACAATAAGATAGGTACATCCGATGATAGAGAGAACTCATTTGTTGAGTCACCTTATGAACAACCTACCTTACAAACTCAAGCTCCTAATCCTGATAGTACACCAAGCTCAAAATCCACAATTTCTAGAGCTCCTTTTCCAAATCAACTAAGATCCAATAAAAAATCGAAACACGTGGATAAAATTTTAGAGGTGTTTAAGCAAGTCCAAATAAATATCCCTCTTCTAGACATGATTAAACAAGTTCCGACCTATGCTAAATTTTTAAAAGACCTTTGTACCAAGAAAAAAACCACCAATATACCCAAAAGAGCATTTTTAGCAGCAAGTGTGAGCTCATACTTATCTAGTTATGTGCCAATAAAATATAAGGATCCAGAATCTCTGACAATTTCATATGATATTGGAGAAACCCATATTGAGAAGGTCTTGCAAGATTTAGGAGCTAGTGTAAATATTCTTCCATTTTCAGTTTATAAGCAAGTAGGATTAGGAGAACTTTTACCGACAAAAATTACATTACAATTAGCAGATAGATCTCTTAGGATCCCTAAAAGAATGGTAGAAGATGTTTTAATCAAGATTGGTAATTTTATCTTCCCTGTAGATTTTATCATTTTAGAGACTGAACCAGTTGCGGACCCCAAGGATCATATCTCAGTTATTTTAAGAAGACCATTCTTAGTTACTGCAAATGCTGAAATTAATTGTCGGAATGGACTTATGAAGCTATCTTTCGGGAACATGATCATTGAGCTGAATATATTCAATCTAGAACAAGAATTTACCCAGCATGCTGATGTAAATGTAATTCAAGAGAAAATTTATGAACCCATTGACGTTAGCGATGAGGAAGTCGATTTTGAGTCTAGTTTCTGGCCGATCAATGAATCTGAGAAAATCAAGAAAATTCTTATAGATAATAGGAATAACCAGAGACAAGAGCCTCCCATTGAACCAATCATAAAAATGATTAATCCATCATCCAAACCATCAATAGAGAAGGCACCCAAATTAAAATTGAAATCCCTCTCCGAGCACCTTAAGTATGTATATTTAGGTCCAGAGAAAACCTTGCCTGAAATTATTGCATCTGACCTAAATCCTAAACAAGAGTTGTTAGCAATTCTGAAAAAGAATCGTGAAGCAATAGGCTGGACCATGGCTGATATTAAGAGAATAAGCCCTTCCATAGTTCAACACAGGATACACCTAGAGGAAGAGGCCAAACCAACTAGAGATGCTCAGAGACTTAACCCAGTCATGAAAGATGTAGTCAAAAAGAAAATTCTAAAGTCACTTGATAATGGAATCATCTACCCCATCTCTGATAGCTCGTGGGTAAGCCCTGTATAAGTGGTACCGAAAAAGTCTGGGGTAACAGTAGTCCAGAATGAAGCAAATGAACTTATTCCAACTAGGACACAAATAGGGTGGAGGGTCTGTATAGACTATAGAAAACTGAATGCTGCAATAAGAAAAGATCACTTTTCATTACCGTTTATTGATCAAATGGTAGAAAAATTAGCCAGACAAGAGTTCTACTATTTTTTGGATGGATATTCCGGCTATAATCAGATCCCTATAGCCCCCGAAGATCAGGAAAAGACTACATTCACTTGTCCATTTGGAACCTTTGCTTATAGGCGTATGCCCTTTGGATTATGTAATGCGCCAGCAACCTTTCAGAGATGCATGATCAGCATTTTTTCAGATATGGTTGAACGATTTCTGAAAATTTTCATGGATGACTTTTCTGTCTTTGGCCTGACCTTCTCCGAATGCTTAGATCATCTGAGATTAGTTCTAGAAAGATGTAAGGAGAAGCACTTAGTTCTTAACTGGAAAAAGTATCAATTCATGGTTAGAGAAGGGATAGTTCTTGGCCATGTAGTTTCGAAAAAAGAAATTGAAGTGGACAAAGCCAAAATAGATCTTATTGCAAGTCTTCCACCATCCAAATCTGTCAAAGAAATCCGTTCATTTCTAGGACATGCTGGATTTTATAGAAGATTTATTGCCAATTTTAGCAAAGTGGCTCGCCAATTAACAAATCTCTTAGCAAAAGAAATCAAATTTGAATTCACTCCTGAATGCCTAGAGTCTTTTGAATTTCTTAAAAAGGCACTCATTTCAGCTCCCATCATTCACCCTCCTATCTAGTCTGAATCTTTTGAACTGATGTGTGATGCGTCTGATCATACTGTGGGTGCAGTTTTAGATCAAAAAATTAATAAGCTGCCTAGAGTTATTTACTATGCGAGCAAAACCTTAAATGATGCGCAGCTTAATTACACTATCACTGAAAAGAAGTTCCTGGCCGTTGTCTTTGCCCTAGAAAAATTTAGATCCTATTTGATTGGATCACACACCATTGTCTATACTGATCACTCAGCCATTAGAATCTCTTAGCAAAGAAAGATGCCAAGGCACGCTTGATACGATGGATCTTACTCCTTCAAGAATTTGACCTAGAAATCAGGGACAAAAAAGGAACAGAGAATGCAGTAGCGGATCACTTATCCCGAATCATAATCGCACCATCTGGTGAACCACCCATCAATGAATTTTTTTCTGATGAGCAGCTCATGTTTGTGTCCACTGAATCATGGTATGCCGATATTGTCAACTATTTAGCCATTGATAAAGTTCCTTCTCACTAGACCACTCAAGACAGACATAAATTCTTTACCCAAGTGAAGTATTTCATTTGGGATGACCCGTACCTCTTTAAACAGTGTCCTGACCAAATCATTAGAAGGTGTGTCCCAGACAATGAAATTAGAAGCATTTTATCTTTCTGTCATGACCAAGCATGTGATGGTCACTTTGCATCCAAGAAAACAGCTGCCAAAGTTCCTCCAATGTGAATTTTATTGGTCCAATCTATTTAAGGATGCATACAAGTACCGTAGAAGTTGTGCTCGATGCCAACAAATGAGACGAATCACTAAGAGAAACATGATGCCTCTCAACCCAATCTTGGTGGTTGAAATTTTTGATGTGTGGGGGATTGATTTTATGGATCCATTTTTAAACTCATTTGACAATGAATACATCTTAGTAGCTGTCGACTATGTCTCAAAATGGGTGGAAGCTATTCCCTGTAGATCTACCGATAGCAAAATGGTCATAAAATTTTTGAAAAAAAATATTCTCTCCCATTTCGGCACTCCTAGAACAATTATTAGTGATCGGGGGACACATTTTTGCAACCGACCTTTTGCCATATTAATGAAGAAATATAATGTCACCCACAAGTTGGCCACACCTTATCACCCTCAGACTAATGGACAAGTAGAAGTGTCCAACAGACAGATCAAACAAATTCTGAAGAAAACTGTTAATGTCAATAGAAAGGATTGGTCTTTAAAATTAGTTGATGCACTATGGGCATATCGAACTGCTTTCAAGACTAACCTAGGAATGTCTCCCTATAGGATTGTGTTTGGAAAACCTTGTCACTTGCCTGTTGAGCTAAAGCACAAAGCCATGTGGGCCGTTAAAAATTAAAATATGGACTCGAACATAGCCGAAAATCATAAGAAGCTTCAAATTAATGAATTAGAAGAACTTAGAAATGAAGCTTATGAGAATACTAAAGTGTACAAGGAACGAACCAAAATTTTTCATGATCAAGCAATTATGAGAAAATTTTTTACTCCTGGACAAAAAATTCTCTTGTACAATTCTAGATTACATCTTTTTCCTAGAAAGCTTAGGTCTAGATGGACAGGACCATTTTTAGTTAAAAAAGTCTTCTCACATGGAGCCATAGAAATTGAAAATCTAAGTAATGGTGCTGTGTTTAAAGTTAATGGTCAAAGATTAAAACCGTTCTTCGAACTACCCAAAGAATCTATTGACGAAGCCATGGTTCTTTATGAGCCAACTTATCATGATTAAATTACTTGAAATATTTTGTCTGGCTAAAGTCATTAAACTTAGCGCTTCTGAGAGGCAACCCAATTTTTTTTAAAAACTAATGTCTTTTCTATTGAATAAATAGAGATACCAGTCTTTGGGCTTCGGATTTGAGACCAACATTGCACCAGATCACCTCCAACAAAGAACACATATTCACCAGGTGACATCTTTCTTTTTCTTGCATTGCATTACCTTTCTTCCTTCATTAGAAATAATGAACTTATGTTGGAGGGTTAAAAAAAAAATTGAATAAATCGTGTCTTGAGCCAAATAGACTAGGAAAAGAATAATAAGAGTTAAAAAATATTTGCTAATGACTGTAGTGAGTTAAAGAGTAGATTAATTAGGCATACTTTTAATAACTTACTTATATCATCTAAAGGATATTAGCACTTCTAATTGCACATGCACACTGACAAAGCAAAATAAGTGCTGATTGAGAGGCCATCTGAGGACTCAATTATCACTTAAAATTAGTATTTGACATACACTCCAATCAAAAATTTTAATTTGAGGAAAGAGCTACCTGCCTAAAATAAAACTGCAAAACACAGTATATGTGGATTACCCTAAGCTTAGTAACCGGATCTCTGCACCTAAGTCAAGTGTGAAATTTCGCGTCAAACGGTGAAGGAAAGGCCAGGATGCTTAGCACAAAAAAAAAAGACAGTGTGAAAGCTACCTTAAGTTCATAAATTTTATTTGGGGGTGTATAGAAAATTAACCAAAATAAGGTGATAAGAGAAGATACATTTGTCCTTTACAAGCCAGTACTCAAATGCTAAGTTGGTTATCACAAACACAAGTGTTGTAAATCTTTCGATGTATTCTAAGGAAGTATCTAATTATGCTAACTGCGAAATTTACTTCTAAAACTCAATATTTAGTTAGTGATACTTGCTAAACTCTTTGACTTTCAATCCTAGGTCTATTTTTGTAAAGAAGAATCTTAATAAAATATTATCAATATATATATATATATATTTACATTGCTAAGGGACTAGCAATAAATAAGTTGGGGGATGTGATAGGTGTATAAATTTGTCCATAGCAGTATTAATTTATAAATCAAATTATCTTTATTCTTTTAAAATTGATACTTCTTTGTATATTTTACAGAAAAGAGCTGCACCAATATGAAGAGCCCAATCTGCAGGCTTAGAGAAATCAAACGAGACCAAAAACGGAGTCAAAATGGAATTAAATTCAAAGCCGGAAGATGAATCGTATCAATTTATAAATTTGTGGTCCATCATGGACCACTTGGTCCATAGAAAAGTCGATGAGCCGTGAAATGCTAATGGCTTAGTTCTGGCGGCTTGCTTTAAACAAATTTTTTTGTTTGAAGGGATTTAAGTGGGACCAAGACGTTGTTTGCATTTGAAGTAGGTGTTGCTGGCGCACGGGAACAAAAACAAATTCAAACGACCAAGTCGTGAGATGTTTTAAAAGGAAGAAGGTACGCGGAAGACTCCTGGGTGAATGGTCTCACGCGGACACGTTTGGGCCGCGGGCGCAATGCGTGAAGCAGAACCAACAATTTTTTAAAAAAATGAGGGAAGAAACGTGGCTGTATGAAAAAAATATTTGAATTTTTAATCCCGCATCGAAAAAACATAAAATCTTCCCCCTGCCATACTTATAAATAAAGCCTAATACCTCAATTCATAGATATCTCTCCACTCTATAATTCTTGTAGGGGATCTATGTGACAAGCAGGCATACCTATCTTTTAAATTTTTTAACCATCTTGTTCTTACTTTCTTCCACCCTTCCAACACACGAGAAGGAGAGTCAGCCAGGGGGAGGTTGGTCCCAGGTTAAAAGAGGGAGAAAAATCTGGTTCTGTAAGAAATTTTATTTTTTGTTCTAACTCCAAGCCTTGTTAATGGCTCAGAAGTTGAAAATTTTTTTTGTATCGGAATTTTTTATTCAGCAATAAATTAGTTGTTTTCTTTCTATTTAATTTCTGCAATTTTAATTTCTGCAATAGGATAGTTTAAATTTCTGCATCTTTTAATTTTTCAATTTTTAATTTTCGCAAGTTCAATTCCAGCAAGTAGAATTAGTCTTTATTTTATTTTTTTTTGGCTTCAGATCAACTATATCTGGCTAAGCAATCCCTCTGGAGTTTGCAATGAAGCTAGATCATGAATAAAAGCTTTCTCCATTAAATCTCTGTTTTCGAACTTTTAATTTTTAGAGTCCTTCTCCCTTATCTCTCTTGCCAAAAAATTTGATGGGCTATCATTGGGTCAGAATCCCTTCATAGTTCATACTTGATTCGGTGCAAGAGTGGATGATTAGTAGAAGGATCAAATTTTCTAAACCATCTCTTCTCTTTTCTTGTGGAAATCTTGATGGGTTATAGTTGGATCAGAATCCCTTCATAGCCTGTACTTGGACAACACAAGAAAAGTAAAGAAATGAAGAGTTTCTTAATTAGGGTGCAGACAAGATGCTTGATGGATCATACTTGAATTAAATCTCTTCATGACCCATGCTTGTTAATTTTTTACACCTTAATAAGAGAAACCATACAAAGGCTTTCTAATTCATTGGTCTAGTGGATTCAAGAGCCCTAGATCTTTTAAATAATTTACCTTTATATTTGATTAGTTTACTGCTTTAGTAGTTTATAATTCAACAAGTAATCTCTCCTCTTTTTCTTTAAAGCTCGCCTGAACAAGTATTTGAATACAGTTTAAACCCAATTCCTCGTGGGATCGACCCGCACTCGTCGGACATGCTACATTACACACCGTATGCTTGCGATAAATTTAAAATACATCAATGACGAACTTAGCATGAAATTATTGATTTTAAGAGTAAAAATTTAACTTCTCATGCATCCTACACATATCCTATATATGCATTTGATGATTAAAAAATTGCTAAAGAAACAATTGTTAAATGAAAGTATCAATTCTGCCATTCATACCGGTAAGCCATTGAATTTTGATATTGAAGGATTAATACAAACTTCATATAGGAGTTTGGTATAAAACATGTCAATGAACATATTGACCATTCAAACAGATTCAAGCTACCTCTTTCCGTTCGATGAAGCCCGTGCCATCCAAATCATAAAGCTTGAATGAAACTGTAATCATGTAAAGCTTCAGTAAATGGCAATGATTTCTCTAGCAATAAGACAAAGCTGATAAAACATGACAGTGACTTACAACCAACTTTATCTTCATGTGGAGCATTTGGGTGAAATACATTGAGTGCCCGAACAAAATCACCAAAATCAATGACTCCCTTTTGCTTCACATCAAATAGGGCAAAGATCTGCATATATAAATATCAAATCTATATTAGGAAAGTTAAAACAGCAGTCTGTCTTTAAACAGAACCTACAAAGTACTAGCACTGTAGCATTGCATGCTGTATTGAAATAATGTGCACAGGTACAACAACCTGCTCACCCAGATATAATAATGCAATGCTGATGGAAAGATATTCCCATAACAAAATGCAAGTGAAATTAATGTCTAATGAGATGTAAAAATGCCAAGGTCTAGGCTGAATACTTTTCTTTCATACAATTTGGTATTTCAAAAACTAAAATTATCTGAAGCCAAGAATTATGAATGTGTCCAAGGTCTTTTATACTATTGCGCATTGCTGCATTCAGCATTCTTATTTATTCATGAATACAAGAGCGATTTACTAACGATAGCTTTTAGACAAAAACTTGAACCATCCAAATTTGTGCATGAAGGGGACGACCAATGTAAATTTATGCACTGATAGGTGCACGGTTTACAGAACTCACAAGTTGAAAGACAATATTAAAGAGCAACAAGGAAAAGGTCAACTTCACAGCAGCATGGGTTAGTTTTAAACGATTTGCCACCGGTCACTGGAAATTTTATGTTCACATGATTATCATCTGGATTCCGCATCAGCCTTAGAACAGAAAATTGAACACCAGTATACATTCCTTCTATTGGTAGATAATGTTTGACTCCAACCAAGGAAGCATATATCTTACGGATGAGTTGGTCTGAGTATTTTGCAGAATATACCAAAGAAATAATATCAGCAAAAGAATCTTTCCAATTAGAAGGACTTGGTGAAGTGCGAAGAGTGATTCAATCACCAGAATTTAACTTCAGATAACTGGATTGAAGAACCCTTCATTCTGTGAAGGAAATTCTCTGAAAATTTTATTAATACGTCAAAAAGCTAACCCCTTCATACACTGCATTGGAAGCATATATAGGACATGACCTCTAATTTGGGTATTAAACTTGGTACAAAAATTATACTAGAAATAAGATCCAACAATAAAAAAACATGCTACCATTATTCAACTACAAATATAGAAAGCTGGCTAAAATCTAATACATTCTTCAATGGAAACTTTATAGAAAAATCAGATGAAAACCTCCAAAGTCTTTACCCACAAATCCACTATCTCCTGCAGAGCTTGGCATGGTCCACCTAGTCACAGTACCTACCAGCTGCACCCTATGCTGCATGACCATATAGATCACCAATTTGACGACATAAGGCATGATCTATCACTTAAGTCAATTGCTTTATATGGTCTTCTTAATCAGTTTAGACAATTACTTGCCTAAGCTAGATGATGGTTGCTGTTAACTTCAGCAGAAGGCTTCTTGAATCACTATTGCACATCATGTCTTTTACCAATTTAGAATTGTATATTATTGGTTCTCTGGTTCTAGAGAATCTTTTGTTATCTGCACTGCTCATTTGGGCACCTTGTAGTGGTTGGAGCTACCACACACAATCATCATCATCATCATCATTGCATGCTGCTTTCATGAATATAATTTTACTTTCTATAGCTTCTTTTGCCATCTTAGCTTTCTGTAACTCATTCAGTTATCTATGTTACATTCATGTTACTTCACTTTATATATTATATAGGTCTACCCCTGTGTTCACAAATCTCCATTTGTTGTCATGCATGCTTTGCATTACTTTTAGTTATCTTATGAGCTCTACAACCTACATTGTGCAATTCTTTTATTCTCTTACATATTAGTGGATCTATGCATGGATTCTTCATTTTGGCAATCATCTTGATCTTGAAGCCTATTTTATCATAAATGTGTTATAACATGCATAATTTCATATGTTTTCATGCTACAATTTTTTGTAGAAGTTTATTACATGGTTTTTGTATATAAAGTTTATTTGCACATTATGCTTATTGTGGTGTTATACTCAATAGATCTTTGCAAACATACATATTGAGATAAGAGCCTCATGAGAGCTCCAGTCAAAATGTGAATTTCTCAAGTTGGTATTTCAAATGTTTTTACTCTAGAAATTTTTGTAGAGGTTTATTACATGGTTTTTGTATATAAGTTTAATTGCACATGATGCTTATTGTAACATGAGGGGTGGTTAGATGAGCTCAAGGAAATACAAATTTCTAAGTTCTAATATAGATCTAGCACACTGAAAGCATTTGAGAGGTATTATTATATTGGAAGAGGAACTAGTTAGCAGCAGAAATAATAAGAACATGGGAGTCATGGTCGAGAAAATTAGCAGAGAAAATAAGGAGAAAGAGAAAAACAAAAAAAGACAGAACAATACTGATCTAGAGCTGGAGCATGTGGCTCAAATAAGTCAACTTGTCCTTGCCTATAAAGAGGAAGAAAGAAGATGAGGCTTAGGGTTTTGGACCAAACCCTAGATATGAAGAAAGGAAGTAAATAGTTAAAGCAGAGGAAAAGGAGAAAAAACAAATTTGATGAAGGGATGGCTCAAATCCTTATGTCTTCTCAACGATATGTACTCAGCCCAAGGTGCACAGGTCATGTAGGGTGGAGGGTGTGTGGCTGGCATTGTCAACTAATTTATACAGATGTGGCTAGAAATGTATTGCCTTTTTTAATGTAACATTAGTTTTGAATGTAACAACAATTATTCCCTTTTATAACCATCTCTTCAATGATTCTCAAAACAGATCAGTTTTGAAACTTAAAACTTATGTACTAATATGTCATACATGTATACGTATGTACATATATATGATCAAGGCAGGTTGATATATTTTGCAATTTGCATATAGGAAAGCCGAAAGCATAAGGCCCTCTTTATGGTTGGGTCCAGCCACTATTTCAAATTCCTTCTAGGAGACCATGCTCTAGATTATCCACAAATCCAATGACCATATAGAAAGAGTGTATAGTGCTTTATTCTTTTGCCCATGCATCCTCCGTATTGTTTTTTCTATTTCTTGATTCGATTAGGCTTTGTCAAGAAGTTGGAAAAGTTATGGAGACAAAAAATGGAAAAAATGGAGCCTAGATTGAAGATAATAATCCCCATAACAAAGATCAAAACTCGTGCTTCATTTCCTTTAGCTGAATTTAAACCCTTTGGTTCTCTTATAAATCTCTATACCCCTTCTATTCTGTTACATGAAGAGAATGAAAAAGGGGGTTTTTGCTTTCTCTTGAATATGCTGATATTATTGAAATAAGACATGATAATAATATTGTTATTGAAGAAATAACATAAACTAGCCATAAATTAGACATTTCTAACCTTATATTTCAGTATTGAAGATAAATGATGAAATATAAAAGAAAAGCAAGCACAATTCCATAAACCATAGGACATTGAATGTGGTTACACAATATTGAGCAATTGACAGTAAGATGCAAATTCAAGCCATTTTACGCATTATTAGGTATCAAATAATTGTTCAATGAAGCAAGAGCCGGAAGCAAAGTGATCTGAAAAGTACAATACCCTGTTTGCAAAGAGATTTTCCTTTTTTCCGCTCTTAAATAATGCAAGCTGGAACTCTTCCTGCATAGGAAACATATAGAACGAATTCACCTAATTTACGGATCTTGAACATCAATCACTTCAAATATGACTTCTGGATCTGGAATGATTCATAAGGAAAATGGCACAGATTCATCTCCAATTATCAGCAATGAATCATCTAATTGGAAAAAAAAAAAGGAAAGCGGTTCCTGACCTGGAAGTTCTATGGATTCAAAAGACTAAATTAACAACAATAACAGAAAAAAGAAATCATCATGCAGATTTGAAGCACAAATATGAGATTAATAAGGCAAATGCACCATGAAACACCATGGGTGTGAATTGCATATTATTTTTAGTAAAGCTTTAATAAGCATCAAAAAACTATTTATTGACGTCTAAGCAAACATGCATCTGTAAACTTCAATTCTAGCCTTAAAAACATCAGACACTTATCAATTATAAAATGATATATAGATTGGCTGCATGGAATTGGAGTCTGATTTATTAAAAAGAAATGAGAAGAAAAGTCACAGAGAGAGAGAGAGAGAGAGAGAGAGAGAGAGAGAGAATTAGCAGTTGCAGATTCTTAGTATACCATGATGAGAAGTTCATGATGATTTACCAAAATTTGTGAGGCATCCATAGACTCTTACAAGGGAATCAAAAAAAAAAAGAAAAAACAGAAGGAAGAAACAGATTGTGGATATAACACATATACTGTGTATAAGGGTATATTACCTTATTTATCAGCCCATCATCAATTACAGAACTGCTGATGCTCTTGAACAGCTCAAAGAGTGCCTCTACTTCACTGATGCTGACTAAAAGATATAATGAAATTTAGTAACAGAAAAACTAAACTTCCAAAATAAACTGAATCAAGGTGGGGACAATATCCAGCCCACTTTTAGATTTCTTTTTCCCTTTAACATAAGGGTAAAGAGGACAATATTCACCAGCTTATAGAATAATAAGCTCCATATACACTGATCTATCCTATGATCGATTGCTAACTGTTATGTCCCAAAGCTAGTTTTCTCAGAAGATTAAAAAAAGGAGAAAATATATATTTTTATTAATTTAATAAAGTTGAAAAAAAAAATTGTAAATGTGCCATGCGCTTGGGAGGACAGATTCATCAGAAAGAACTGAAAATTTGTTCAAGTTTCATTGTGATGTAGATGTATAGTAAGAGAAATTATGGGCCATTCAATTCAACACCTAAGTGCATGTTAAAGTCTCGGAATTCTGACATAGATCTATAATCATCAACTCACAATCTCAATATAACCTTAAACAATAAAATCATTATTTGATAAGACTGATCCACTGTGGAACCCTAAGGAACCTACATCTGAAGATAACCTTGTTGTGGTGAATCCCTTAATGGAACTTGAACGCCATCAAAATATACTTGAGCAATAAAATAAATGCATGCCCAACATTAGCTTATTACTGGAAAAAGGAACGCAATGGGCGCTGGTCTATTCCATACGAGGAAAAATTTTGGAACTTACAAGCTGTTTGGGAGGCAAGAAGCACCAGGTCCTCGTGTCCTGGGTATTGCCTTCTAGCCTTCGACTGAAAGCAGCCCATCTTTGCTGCAATCGACTAGACGTCGGGCCTAATCTCCCAAATCACACATTACAACCATCCGCATATTCCAACCAATTCATCTACACCATATAAGAAAGCAATACTTTATACAAACCCCTTCTCGATTCAACAATTTTTTTCGTGGAAAACAAAAGAAAAAGGGAAAGTTGGCGAACTAAATTAAAAACCATCAAATAGCCAATCAGACATAAAACCGCTAAAAGAACGAAGGAATAACATCGTAGCTTTTTGCTAAGACGAGCATTAAAATATGAAATAAACGCAAAGAAAAAAAAAATCACTTATTTGAAATGATTCAAAAAAAGAGGAATTTGTTAAAGAAAGGAACTCCAACTAGAGACAATCAGAATGAAAGGAAACTGATTCCAAACGGATTTGAACACGAAAAAGAGAACCTAACCCTAACCCTAATGCACGTCGCATGGGAGAACCGAGGACGTACGGGACGGAATTCCACTAGAATGCCGTGGAGGAGGGTATACATAGGGGGACGACACGGTGCGCAGCGATCGGATGGTTCGGATTGTGGTGGGATTTTTGAGGGCGGAGGGGGCGGAGCAAAGATAGGGGGATCCGCGATGGGCTCGCGAGGAACTGGGATCGAAGAGGGTGGTGGAGTCGGCTAGCAGCGCACCGCGTATAACTACCGTCTACCGGTGAGCGGTCGCCACGTGGCGGTGCGCGGGGCATTGCCCCCCTGAAACAGAGGTCTTCGTCCCAACGAACTCTTTCTGGCGCCATGCAGCATTTTTAATCGCCCTCGCGTCAACTGCTGGAGATCCGCTGTTCCGTTCGGAGCACAGGAGACACAGGGTTGTTTATTTTACAGTGCCGGGACGGGCGGGATATTTCCGCGTTGGCTGATGCATTGTACCGTTTTTTTAGGAGGAAAGAGGGATATTTTTGAATTATTTAAATATAAGAGGATAATTTGAAGAGTGACTGTTGACCTGATCCACTGAAACTAGTCCATCCAATAATTAGATGTGTCATTTACTGTCATATCCGTAGCAAGAGAAATAATATTTTTTAATTATCCGTGGAAGTCAGATAATAATAGCACGATAATGATACTAGTTAACAAAATTGGTGGCCACCCAATGTAATGTTTTGAAGTGAGATTAGAAAGGGTGTGGTATTTCTAGAAGAACATATTTGATATAAAAGTCAATATATATGCAACTTGAAGTAATTAGTTCAAATAGTAGACAACATATGGAATTTCTAAAGCTTGCATTGTAAAGACTTTGCTTGCCGTGACCACTATAGTGCTCACTCTTCAACCATCAAGAGAAGATGAGCATGCCAAAAACTTACTGGCTGTTTTACACACAAAAAAAAAAAAAAAAAAAAAAAAAACAACTTACTGGCTAATAGAAAGAGATGACAAATTTGATAGCCAAACGTAGAGATGCGGATCCACACTGATATTAGAGTAGTCGAAAATAAGATAATTAAAAGATAATGACAAATTTAGCATGGGTTTAAATGTTTTTGACCTTCAAGATCTTATGCCATCGTTACACCATCTATTCGGAAGAAAGAATGATAAGGTGAAGCTGGAGCTATGATCAAATTACTCTACTGCTGCTATTGCAAATAAATTAGAGTTCAACTAAAAAAAAAAGAATTCAAAGCAAGTAATTTAATATGTATATATATTAAAATAGAAATATCTACAGTTGGTGGAATCTCCATCCGCTACGTATATAATGCAGATGCCTTCGTCCGTCATGTGTGCAAAAGAAAAATATAAACGAAGGCTCGAGAAGGCGCTGGAGTATGTGTTACAGGCATTAGTAGACGCTTGAGAGGTTGGAGGAAGGGGTGATGCTGGAGCGAGCGATGAGCTTGCACGTGACGACAGTAATTTACTACAGCTTAGAACGGTACGAGGAAGCAGTGCTGAAAGAAAAAAGGGCACCAGAGCATGCACTAGCGGCATTCTCCAGGTACATGGAGCTTGAGGACACGCACTTGATGCTTAGAAGGAGAGCATGAAAATTGGAGGGATTTCTTAGGCTATGGTTGGGGTTTTTTTTTTGAGCATATAGGTTTTTGTATGAGTTTGTGGTGGTGTAAGCGACAAATGATCAAGAAAATTGAGGGTAAGGGCATGGAGGGGGGCTTTATGGTGGCCAATGAAGGCAGCAAGGAGGCGGAGGGTAGCGGGGAGGCTATCGGCATGGGGGAGAGAGAAGAGGAGGCGGAAGAGGGCGAGAAAAGAGAGGGGCCAAGAGGTTGAGGGCAGGGACACCGAGGGAGGTCACACAACAGTCGGCGAAGGCAGCGAGGAGGCAAAGGGCAACGGAGAGGCCATTGGTAAGGGGGAGAGAGAGGAGGAGGCAGAGGAGTCCAAGGAAGGAGAGGGGCCACGAGAGGCATGGGGAGGACGGTGATGAGGGAGGGGGATGAGGGGGTCAGAGATGATGCAACAAAAGATTTTTTTAGGAACCCCGCGCATTGTTTGGGTTATAAGCTAGTTTAAATATAAAGGTAAAGATAAAGATAAAATGAAAATAAATGGGTCTCATTGATTGATGAAAGGATCCTTCTCTATGGTTACTATATGATATTTATAAGTTGCCCTTTTTAACTAGTAAAATGGATGATACTATTTATTTTGGATACTCGTACTTACTATTATATGCAACATAGCCCATTATTGTCATACATAATAAATAGTACTACCCTATCTTTTATTTCATGAGTAACGAAAAAATAGGTACCTATTTGGCTTTTTCTTATTATAAGTAGACATGCCAAAGAACTCGTTGCTGGACAGAAAGGAGATGGAACCTTATTTAGCTTTCGCTTCCATCATACCATTATTCAAAGGAGATGGATCTCGATAGAGATAAGGATATATATAGCTACACTGTATGGATATCAGTTAACACTACTAAAAAAGCTATTAATGTGATAAACTAAGATAAAATAAGTTGCATTGATTTGGACTATCTAAAGATCCTTTACAAAGTATAATTTTTATTTATTTATATTAAAAGATAATAACTAACCTATCTAACTCCCACTCCTAATAGTTTCGATAATCGGTGCTTCTTATTCTCCCACTACACATGTTTATTCATACAATTGATTTGTACTAACTATTAGATCGATAATTATATTTTTCAGTCTTGGCCTATTCAGATATCCTACATTAGTCATCTTTGTTTACTCTAGCTGACTCCCACACTTAAAAACTATTTTAGAGGCTGATTCGATCATCTTAGTCTACTTTTATGTCTATCTAATTTTGTTTGCCTTATATAGTAATTAATCTATCGAGCTGCTTATCAACATTATGACCGAATTTTATCTCTTTTTGGTCATTCCACAATGTGTATAATTTATTGTAGCCGCATCCTATCCAGCCCGATAAAAGTCATGTGTTTTTCAGCTATCCTTACTTCATATAATCTTGTCCAGATGGTGCCCACTCATAATCTACAATCCAGCTATTGAGATGTTATAAACAATGCATGCTCTTGTATACTACACGACCTACAATTGCTATATATGATAGATAATGCTATCATTTTTCTTACTGTTGTGATAATATTCCTCTCTCCTATGACACAACTATCGATTTGTTTGATCCCATAACTAATTTTCATGGACTGAAAAAACAAGATAGACCTTCACATGTGAGATCATTTGATTATGCTTTAAGATATATGGTTGTGCTTGATCATTCACAATCATGCAAGATCAGACATCTCAAAGCAACCCAAGTGCGTGATCAGGGGGTTGTACACACGAAGGACTTGACTCCAATCCCCAACCAATACATTCCATCCAAAGTAAAAAAAGTTGGATTTTACTACGATACTTCTTTATAATATCTTATTATAAAAAATATTTTAAATATTTTATTTCCTTCCCTCTCCCACTTGCCCCACTCCCGCGCCACTCCACCCTACGGTATTCTCTCCTCTCCCTCCATCGGTGCTCGTCTTTCCTCTTCTTGCAACTGCACCGTCTCCCTGCGGCTCTTTTTTCTTCTCCATCACACCTCCACCCACCCACACCCTCTCCTCTTTCTTCTTTTCCACCGCAGCCCCCCCTCTTCTCTCTTCTTTTTTCTTCTCTGACACACTGCTCCTTTTTTCTTTCTTCTTCTCCACCGCCCACCCATAGGTCCTTCGTCCGCTAGTGCTTCCTCGTCTGCACGACTTTGCCACCACACTCTCCTCCCTTACCTATGGTGCCCTCACCACCATCTGGCAGATCCTCCATCCATTAGTACTCCGTCTTTCACCAACAGCACCCCTGATGCACCTCCGCCACCGCCCTCCCAACTCCTCTGCCTTTCGAGATTGCACTCAAGAATTAAAAAAAAATATATTTTTTATAATATCATAATAATCTTAATTTTTGAAATATTTAATATATCAATTACATATAAATCTATACGGTCATATTTAATCCGATGAAAAAATAAAAAAATTTAAATATTTTTAGAATACTGTGGCAAAACTCAAGAAAGTTTGAAGTATGGTTAGGAACCCTAATTAGTAATTTCGCAAGCTCCATGCTTGGTGAGCGACCCTGCGCGCGAGTGCACTCTATGGGAGCTGAAAGGGACCCAAAGATGGCGACCTATAAATTTGAAAACATCCGTCAACAGGTGTCCCTACACCGAACCTAGGCGCAGCTCCGTGGGCATCCCCTGTCGCCGTCGTCTCTGTTTTTTCAAATTGGGGGATTGCCCTCGTCCCTGTTAACGTTCGTCGTGCCCTCAAATCCGTTTCTCCTGAATACCTGCCTCCCTCTCCTTCGAAGAAAGCTGAGAAGAGAGAGAGAGCGCGATAGATTTGATAAAAGCCGAGATATTAAACGTTGTTGGTCCCTCTTACAGCAAAAGGCGTCCCCTGTCCCTCGTCTTCTTTCCTTTCCCGCGCCTTTGGATTCGTTTTGGTGCTGGGGTTTGGATTTGGGGCTGCTGGGAGTGAGATGGAGGAGAGGTACGAAACGTTGAAGGAGCTTGGGGTGGGTAATTTTGGGGTGGCGAGGCTGGTGAGGGACAAGAAGACCAAGGAGCTCCTCGCCGCGAAGTACATCGAGAGGGGGATGACGGTATGCATAAAAGATCGCATCTTGTTTTCTGTTTGTTGTTCTCGATGGTTGTTGTTTCCAGTTTTGCACATGCGAGTTCCTTGATTAAATTTTGGTGTTTTGGTCGACGGTTTTTGTTTTGATTTATCTTTTTGATTCGTTCGGTTGAAGATTTCTTATGGGTTTTGCTTTTGGAGTGAATGGTTTGATATGAATTCCCTTCAAGAAAGGAAAGATTTCGTTTTTCTTTGCCGTTTTTCTCTTTTGTTTTCTTGTGACCTCGTAGTGGAAGAATGTTTTTGGCTACAAGTTGAGATTATAAGGAGGTTGCATTGCTATGACTGCGTTATGGATTAAATTTTATTATAAGAGAACTGAATTTTCCTGGAGTTGTCTTTATTGCTCGAAAGTGATGATCTTTATTAGTTTATAAGACTTGGATTATGTGCTTCATTCTGATAATCCTGAGTAGGGTTGCTCATAGATAGGAACCGAGAATTTGGATTTGTATTCGTTATGTTAAATTGCTTGTTCATTATACTCTTTTAAGATTAATTAAGGTCCTTTCTATTGTTTATGTCATTAGGTCAGTTTTAATGTGAGATATTGTTGTTTATATCTCTATTTGTTATTTTCTGGGTCAGATTGATGAGAATGTGCAGCGGGAAATCATCAATCACATGTCTTTGAGGCATCCTAACATCATTCGTTTTAAGGAGGTAAAGACCAAACTCGCTTGTCATTTGCTAGCTCTTACAGTTGATGTGTTGATATCGAGCAATAGCTCATGCTGAAGAGGATGACTATATGTACAATGTCAGTACATATCTTACATTTGAATATGCAGCAAAGCTTACTGCATTTCTGATTAACTAGATATTGGATGCTCATAGCATGAAATTTATGGTTAAAAATCTAGGTATTTCTCATATATTCTTGTATATTGAAGACCATGCAGGAAGATTAAATGAAGAAAGTGACAATTTCATATGTTCATCATTTCTATTGCAAAAAAAGTTTTGCAGTACATAGGACTTCAGAGTTTATTAAAGAATGGAATAGGACAAGAAAAGAAATACCACTCTCAAACTATTTTCAGAAAGATTTCTGGAGAACCAAACCATTCTCCACAGTTAAGATCATACAATCAAAATGTGATTTCTTGGTGTCCGACAGGGCCTGCAAATATCTCTGGTTTCATTTAACAAAACAAGCTTCTGATGTCGCTGTATCCTCATAATATCCGGCATGCTTCTGTTTTTCCTTTTGTATGTGCAAGTATTAGCCACCTAGCAAAAGTTGTATCTTGTGGTTGGAACTGTGAAAAATTCATATGGTTCAAATTGAAGACAAATTCTTGATCACCCTATATGAGGGTGGTTTCACTTGGTTTCTCTACCAAGTGTATTTCCTGCATGCCATTGTATACTAGGCAAAGCTATTTAGCATTTTGCATGCTTTTGTTTATCATACAAATGAAGTGGGTGGTGGGTCTTTAATAACTCAAGAAATATGGCCCTAAACCAAGTGAGAAGGAAAATGATTCATGTAGCCAACCCCAACTAGTCTGGGACTGAGGCTTAGTTGAGTTGTGTTGCGGCCAATTCCCTCGTCGCCTGATCGCCGGGGAACGAGCGCCTGCAAAAAGGGAAGTCCACACTGACCGGAGGCGGCTCCGGCGGGGACCCTCCGACGGTCAGGTCAGAGAGGTGAATGGGCAACAGTGAAATGAAGACAGAGAGCTCAATCGAGAGAGAGAGAGAGGGGGGAGCAAGCCTGTGGTTTTTCAAGGGGTGTCCCTGCACTGTTGCCTTCCCCGATATTTATAGTGGAGCGTGGTATGGCGCCGTCATTAATGGCGCGGACAATTGAGGAATTGTCAACTCACTGTAGACTGTCAGAGTCGCCGTGAAAGTATCACATCGCCGTGGGGCTGTCAAATCGCTAGGGTTGACAATGCCCTCGGTGGGATAATGCCCTTAGGTGGCAGTGTCGCATGTCGCTGTCAGGGCTGATAGGCTCTGGCGGCTGTACGGCAATCGGAGGAGTCGACCGACCCTAGGTCGGTGGCCAGCTGTGTGGCACCGGGTGGAGATTCGGGCCCCTCCGATGGTCAGCCGGGCATGTTGCGAGAATCGGCCATCAGACTTCCTGGTTCAGTCGGTCGGGAGAGTGGAAAAGGTCTGTCCGACCGACATATCCTCCGTCGGTAAAGGGCCGTTAATCGGTCGGTGATGGTGTTCGGTCGATCGGTCGGTCGGCCAGTCGGTCGGTCGGTAGGTCGGTCGGTCCGATTATAAGTCGGCACGAGCAGGGTCGGTCGGGGTCGTCCGTCGGAGTCGTCCGTCGGGGTCGTCGGTCGGAGTCGTCCATCGGAGTCGTCGGTCGGTCGTCCGTCGGGGTCGGGATCGTCCGTCGGGGTCGTCGGTCGGTATATCCCAACAGTTGCCCCCCCCACTCCTGAGCTCGATGTCGTGTTGGCTCGCGTGAACACGTGGGCGACGGCTTCGGACGAAAGGAGTGGTTTTCCGTCTTTTCTTGCCCCGACTCTGGCGATCACATCAACGAACGATCCAATATCGGTCGTCCCGACTGTAGGTCGAGCATGCACGTCGGGTCGGAGGTCGGCCAACCTCCGAACGTTGCTCGTCGACACGATCATTCCGCAGAATCTAATAGTCGAGTAGCATCCGACGTATTCGGATAGGATAACGATGGCAAGTCGAATATCCATTGTCCGGCCCTTGGTCGGACGTATGCGTCGGGATGTATGATAAACGGTGGCAAGCCGAATATCCTTCAATCGGTCGTGACCAGATCGGTATGTTGCGAATACGATTGCGGTCGTCTTGGCGTTTTGCCTTTCTTAGTCGAAGCTAAGTCGGCAAGTTAGCCAGCCGCATTAGTCGAAGCCCTTTGCCTTCAGAGGTGGGGGCCGTCGTAGATATTCCGCTCCTTCGATTTCCGTCGTAGAATCCGATATGTCCTCGACGATCGAGACGTAGATTGAGCAATTGGTTCGGCGATTCGTCGATCAGGCCGACGACGGAGTCATAGATTCGGCGATCGACAATCGAGCCATGTTGGTCGGGGCCTTTTGCCTTCAAAGGCTGAGGCCGTCGATTTCGGCGATCGATGATCAAGCCGTTGATTCGGCGATCGATGATCGAGCCATTGATTCGACGATCGGCAATCGAGCCATGTTGGTCGGGGCCTTTTGCCTTCAAAGGCTGAGGCCGTCGATTTCGGCGATCGGTGATCGAGCCGTTGATTCGGCGATCGGCAATCGAGCCATGTTGGTCGGGGCCTTTTGCCTTCAAAGGCTGAGGCCGTCGATTTCGGCGATCGATGATCGAGCCGTTGATTCGGCGATCGGTGATCGAGCCGTTGATTCGGCGATCGACAATCGAGCCATGTTGGTCGGGGCCTTTTGCCTTCAGAGGCCGAGGCCGTCGGTTCGACGATCGGTGATCGAGCCGTTTGATTCGGCGATCGACGATCGGCCGTGTTGGTCGGGGCCTTTTGCCTTCAGAGGCCGAGGCCGTCGGTTCGACGATCGATGATCGAGTCATGTTGGTCGGGGCCTTTTGCCTTCAGAGGCCGAGGCCGTCGGTTCGGCGATCGGTGATCGAGCCGTTGATTCGGCGATCGACGATCGACCGTGTTGGTCGGGGCCTTTTGCCTTCAGAGGCCGAGACCGTCGGTTCGACGATCGATGATCGAGTCATGTTGGTCGGGGCCTTTTGCCTTCAGAGGCCGAGGCCGTCGGTTCGGCGATCGGTGATCAAGCCGTTGATTCGGCGATCGATGATTGGCCGTGTTGGTCGGGGCCTTTTGCCTTCAGAGGCCGAGGTCGTCGTAGATTCTCCGCTCCTTCGATCTCTATCAGGATCTGCGCACGAGGAGCGGGGAGAGGGGTGTAGGAGTCATACCTGCGATGCGTCGGTCTCGGACTCCATTGTCGGGGCAAGACTCATCTATCGGTGGAGGGCCTGCTGGGTTCAGCATGGGCCCGACCTTTCTTCCATTTTTTTTTTCGGCCCGTGCCTTAAGTCAGGCGCTGGTCGGAAGCTCCTTCGTCCGCGCGCATGTACTTGTACGCGCGCTTTAGCAGTTCGGCGTATGTTCGGGGGAGGGTTTTGTCCAGGGAGTAGGTGAACCGGGATATACTTAGCCCCCGTTTCATGGCCGAGATGGCCATGTCTCCATTGAGGTCTCGGACCTCAAGCGTGGCCGCGTTGAATCGCGTCACGAAGTGTCGTAGAGTCTCATTTTCTCTCTGCTTGAGGGAGAAAAGACTGTCCGAGGTTCGTGGCGGCTTCCGACTGGTGCTGAAATGGACCACGAAGGAATGCTCGAGCTGCCCGAAGGAGTGGATACTTCCCGATCGAAGACCGGAGTACCAGGTCCTGGCAGCTTTGCGGAGCGTGGCGGGGAAGCCGATGCAAAAGAGAGCGTCGGTTGCCCCTTGAATCGTCATGAGAGCTTTGTAGCTCTCCAGATGGTCGATTGGGTCGGTGGAGCCGTCGTAAGACTCCACGTGCGGCATCTTGAACCGACTGGGGATCGGTTCGTCGAGGATAAGTCGGGAGAGAGGTTGGGCGGTCTGGAAGTCGACGTCATTCGAAGACTTCTGGCCGTCCACCTGCAACTGCGCGAGCCGGCGGTCGATTTTCTCGAACCGGCGCTCGTAGTCGTCCGCTCGTCGGTGCTGGGAGACCCCAGGAGTGGAGTCTCCGGAAGATTCCGAGAGGGAGGCCGACGGCGTGCGCGGTCGCTTCTCCTTCCTTGCCCGTTCTAGCAGGGAAGGAGAGGGCTGCTGGGACCGTCGGTCATCGCGCCATGGCCGTCCCTCCTCCTCTCCGTGGGAGCGCTGTTGAGGGCGCTCGCGCGGAGGCGACGGGGATCCGCGCGGTCGTCGGCGGCTGCTCCTGGAGGGCATCGGACGGGCCGCCGGTTGTTGCTGGAGGCTTTTGACCGCGTCCGTCAGTACGGTCATCTGCCGTATGATGGCCGCGATCTGCGCCTCCGCGGTCACCGCGGGGTGTGGAGAGCTGGGCTCCGTCGCTGAGGGTGGCGGGGAGGCCTCTTCCCGGCGGGAAGAGCGCCTCGCCGACCCGGTGATCCTCGATCGTTGGGCTCTTGTCTTCGTCATCGTACTCTACAGCCCCTACCTAGCGCGCCAATCTGTTGCGGCCAATCCCCTCGTCGCCTGATCGCCGGGGAACGAGCGCCTGCAAAAAGGGAAGTCCACACTGACCGGAGGCGGCTCCGGCGGGGACCCTCCGACGGTCAGGTCAGAGAGGTGAATGGGCAACAGTGAAATGAAGACAGAGAGCTCAATCGAAAGAGAGAGGGGGGAGCAAGCCTGTGGTTTTTCAAGGGGTGTCCCTGCACTGTTGCCTTCCCCGATATTTATAGTGGAGCGTGGTATGGCGCCGTCATTAATGGCGCGGACAATTGAGGAATTGTCAACTCACTGTAGACTGTCAGAGTCGCCGTGAAAGTATCACATCGCTGTGGGGCTGTCAAATCGCTAGGGTTGACAATGCCCTCGGCGGGATAATGCCCTTAGGTGGCAGTGCCGCATGTCGCTGTCAGGGCTGACAAGCTCTGGCGGCTGTACGGCGATCGGAGGAGTCGACCGACCCTAGGTCGGTGGCCAGCTGTGTGGCACCGGGTGGAGATTCGGGCCCCTCCGATGGTCAGCCGGGCATGTTGCGAGAGTCGGCCATCAGACTTCCTGGTTCAGTCGGTCGGGAGAGTGGAAAAGGTCTGTCCGACCGACATATCCTCCGTCGGTAAAGGGCCGTTAATCGGTCGGTGATGGCGTTCGGTCGATCGGTCGGTCGGCCAGTCGGTCGGTCGGTAGGCCGGTCGGTCCGATTATAAGTTGGCACGAGCGGGGTCGATCGGGGTCGTCCGTCGGAGTTGTCCGTCGGGGTCGTCGGTCGGAGTCGTCCATCGGGGTCGTCGGTCGGTCGTCCGTCGGGGTCGGGGTCGTCCGTCGGGGTCGTCGGTCGGTATATCCCAACAAGTTGTATGCTCTGTTTAATTTTCATGAGAAGTGATCTAATGTGGTTTGTTGCAGTGACCTCATAGCCCACATGATTGGTTCCAAGTTTTCACTTTTCATAGAGTTACTGATTTACCGTGCTATAAAGACTCATATTGCATGTGAAAGGGAACTTCTTTTCTTTTCTTTCTTTTTTTTTTTTTTTTTTTGTCAAATTTCTATCCATTTTGAGGTTGATAGTCACTTAAAATTTATGTCTTTCTGATAGCACTAAGCACAAAATATGGAAATGTTTGGGGTTTCCTTGAACCTCCGGTACTGTGTGGAGTTGCCTTTTTAGCTTATCCAGTAGCTTGTCTTTGTTCTTGAAGCAGCCTTGGCCTCTTTATAATCGCTGTATTTGTACAGATTTGAGCCTTGTAAGTTTGGATCCCCAAAGGATAACCAGATGTGTAAAAAAGAGTTATATATTGCGGCACATAAAAGCACAACAACCTCTTTTTTCTTCTTACACTCATGTTTCTCTTATGATACTTGGGTTACATGTAATTGGGAAGAAGGGTGGTTTTATTAAAAAAAAGGGAGACTTGTATTCATGATGATGGATGATTATTTGCAGGTAGTGCTAACACCAACACACCTTGCTATTGTCATGGAATATGCTGCTGGGGGAGAGCTCTTTGAGAGGATACTTACTGCTGGCCGATTTAGTGAAGATGAGGTTGTTTAATTCCTTGTAAATTTATCCCATTCCATGACCATCCCCAATCACTGCTTTTCTGGTTATATTAACTTATTGTCTGTTGCTTACATATTTGTTTCTTATGTTTGATGTGAGATGCATCATCAACAGGCAAGATTTTTCTTTCAGCAGCTGATATCTGGAGTTAGTTACTGTCATGCCATGGTATATTACACATATATGTTTTATCTGAATTATCCGAGAGAAAAAGAAACCATGTCAGCATCATTTTTGTTCTTATTTTAGGAGATCTGTCACCGTGATCTGAAACTTGAGAATACGCTCTTGGATGGGAGTCCAACACCATGTGTTAAAATTTGTGACTTCGGTTACTCAAAGGTATTATTGTGCTTTTCTTTCTGTAGTTTGTGCTAGATATGGTGCTTGTAATACTATGGGGATGTTTGTTCTCTCTGGAATGCAGTCTGCCTTGTTGCATTCAATACCCAAATCAACAGTAGGTACTCCAGCATACATAGCACCAGAGGTTCTATCTCGGAAGGAATATGATGGCAAGGTAACTCTTTGCCCTCTTACCTGTTAAATGTGAATATAGTGCAGTGAATTGTTTTCATAACTTCAACTGGTGGTTACTAGACAATTTTATGCAAGTCGAACAAAGACCAATTTTTTCTAATGTGTCTTTAACAAAGATCTGCGCTTGGGTCCAGAGTAAAGCTGACCATGGGCTGGGCCTGGGCCCTAAACTATATTGATTTTCAGTCGCCCTTTGGGTTGGGCCTATTTAAAATTTGATATTTTCTATGTCCAAGCCTGGCCCATGATTAGGTCTAGTCACGAGGTCCCAAGCTTCAAGGCAGTAGTGTAGGTTTTTACATTTTAATGCATGCCATAATTTTGGATGCCTGTTTAGTTGGAATTTTAGGATTTTATTATCTTTAGATTCCCTATGAAGTAGTGATAACCTGCTTGTGGGGTTCCCCAGGTTTTTGTAACAAAATTAATATGTTTCTTTCCATTACTTATGTAGGTTCTACTTGGATTTCTTAAATTTATGATAGCTTATTACTTGCTAGTTCTAATCAGCAGGAAATATAAATGACTCCTAGTTTGTGTTTCTAATGACTTGGCGCAAATTTAAGCATCTGAGGATTGATTTTTATAGCTTTATGTTGAAGCCATCATTTATAGTTTGTGTGATAGGGCTTCAATCGAAATATTCGATCTACAACTCTCGTATTATTGTCCTGGCTACGTGTGTTTAGCACTAGGGACCATGTTGGTTTGCATTGGCATCCTATCATGCACATATGTAGGTGGGCATGTCTGTGATTGCGTATCTGGCATCAGACACTGCCCGGTCAACCCAAGCCACATGAATATTTGATTTTTCATGCATGGGCATGCATTTACCTGCATCTATCATTGTTCCTAAAAGTTTCTTGGTTCAAGCCCTGGAAGCTATCCCAAGATCTCTTTTTGTTATTGTGAAGCTCCTCCCACTTCCACTCCAATCCCATATGTTACATTGGATGACAGAAGATCAAACTGCCAACTTCCTTCAGTTTCTTTCATCACACATCTTTAGTGTTTCTGTTTCTGGCTTTAAAGTTAAGCACTAGAACGAGTTTTTCAGATCTTGCCTCCTGTTTATTAACAGCTAGGTGACATGAAATCCGTGATATTCAGATTGCAGATGTTTGGTCCTGTGGTGTCACACTGTATGTGATGTTGGTTGGTTCTTACCCCTTTGAGGATCCCGAGGATCCTAGAAACTTCCGGAAGACAGTTAGTGTAAGTTCTCTTTGCTCTTATGAGAAGCCTTTTGTTTACTCTGTGTAAAACCATGAAGAAATAATATTATATGCCTGACAGCAAATATTAAGTGTTCAATACTCCATTCCGGACTACGTGCGAGTGTCGCAGGGGTGCAGGCAGCTTCTTTCTCAAATTTTTGTTGCTGATCCATCAAAGGTATCCTTCTTCTCCTCAGCCAACTTGTATCTTGATTTTGCAAAGAAAACAATACTAACTGCCTTCGAATTGCCTTAAAGAGGATCACGATCCCAGAAATAAAAAAGCATGCTTGGTTTCAGAAGAATTTACCTAAAGAGATTATGGAGGTTGAGCAAACAAATTACATAGTCGGAGAGCAAGATTGGCCCAGTCAGAGTGTCGAGGAAATAATGGAAATCATATTAGAAGCAAAGAAACCAGCAGAAGGTTCTAAGGCAGGTGATCTGTATGCTGATGATGCTGAAGCAAATGCAGATACTGAAGAGGTTGATAGGAGTGGAGATTTCTTGGCACCGTTTGACTAAATATATTGGGATTCAACATTAGGATAATGTGGCAATAAAACAGTGAGTCACAGGAATTATAAGCCAATAAAAGTTTGCATTTATTCCATGATACATTTGTACATCTTCGTGTTAGATGTACAGCATTGGAAGGCTGCGAATATTTAAGACATTTGAATTGACTTGTGATTTCGCTTAGTTGATCTTGAAGGCTGCTAGGTTATCTTAGCACTTGGATACTTGGATGTATCTACATAGAGGGAAAACATTCTGCAAGTTATTGAGAATTCTTGAATAATTAATGAATATTCTATTTCTCATGTGATTCTTCAAACTTTTTCTATAATTATATAGCTATTCATATATGAATCATTGCTCAAAAATTATTCATTTGAAGCTTTAAATACTGAAAAATCGTGAGTTGATCATGTCATATGTTGTTGTTGTTGTTGCTGTTGTTGATGATGATGTTAAGATGACCTTTTTGCTACTATTTGAACATCTCATGTTGATTTTTGCATGAAGTTATACTAAAATTTTGTGTCTTTTTATTTTCTTAGTAAGTGAAGTGTCTAACTATGTGACTTCTTTAAGAATGTTAAACGACATGCCCTTTTCTTCTTCTGGATTTCAAATATTTTTTCCCAGCCAAATGATTAATAACTCTGGACTTGTGACTGTGCCTCTCGGTTCCATGCATGTATGTGTTTAAACATGCTGAAAAATCATTTTTCTTTATCACTTAGCATTATTTCTAAATGTGAACTATAATCTTTTTTAATAGTGGGCGGCTCATGAAATTTCATAAAATTTTCTGAACATCTGATTCAAATTTCTGTATGAACATAATTTCCAAAGTTCATGATATTTATTTCCAAAACATCTAAAATATAATACATTAATTATTTGAGGATGTCAAGTGGCTGAGTTGATAATATTCTCTCTCTTGATGCAAGAAATCTAAGGATCAAATCCTGCTCTCTATCTGATACCATTCCAAACTTTCACTTATCCTAGTTCTTTAAAAAAAAAGAAAAAGGGGCAAAAAAAAGACTCTTATCCTTCAACTTTCATACTTGAAAGCCCATGCATTCATATTTTACTTTCTTCCATGCCCACACCTTGATTCCCTGTTCGCACCTCTATTTTTATCTCATGCTTGCCTGTACGACCGGCACAAAAAAGAAAAAAAAAAGAAAGAAAGAAAAGAAAAACTACAATTGACAAAAAAAAAAAAAATCATCAAACGGATATGGCAAAGATGCAAAGGCAACATCACTTGTACAAAGACCCCTACTCTATAAAGCAATTCATCTGTGACGGTTACGTAATATGCTTCTTTTTAAATGCAATTTTTATGATTTTCTTTATGCTTTATAGTAACAAAACTAAATCTAATCTATCTATATGAAAGTATTTCTTTCAACTTATGTTTGAAAAAGGAAAAACCTCTTGATTCTTAACTTCCTATCACGAGGCATAATATTGAATGCTTTTCATGATTTACAATATCCCATATGCGTATAATTGTAAATAAAATTTCAGTGTTTCAAAAGTTTTACAATTGTGGATTAAATGATAAGCAAGGATCTCCTTGGCACTGTTGTTGCTTTTGCATTTTTGTTCTTCTATGAATTAGTGTAATGCTAAATTAAAATTAATGTTAAAAATAGCATTGCACAGCAATTGTGCTATTCCTAATTGCTTTTGTTTTTACTTTTTTTTGAAAGTAATAATTTTTCATACCAAAAGCTCTAAATTTTTTATAAATAATTTAAAAAACTTTCACCATACATGTTTGGTCTAATTCATTCTCCTCTTGGCTTTTAAAAATGAAAATGAGAAATAAAAGCAAAACATAAGGAATCCTCCATGAACTTTTTTCATCTACATGTTAAGAAACATGCATGTCAATCTAAACATGATTTTGTATGGAAAATGCTAGGCACCCATTGGTTGACAACCTAAAAGTTGCATTTCTTCTATATGATAATGATAATAGTCAAATATTCATCTTTCTCCAATCCTTGTTAATATAATCACAATCATTCAACAAGTGAGATCAAATTCATGAAAAAGACCAATATGATCTTTTGTGCACATCCAGTTGCTCCATTGTATTTTTAGATGCACAATCATGATAGATCATATGGGATCCCATGCAATTATTTAGAATCATGCCGTTTGCTTGAGGACATGATCAAGTGTTTGCATGTGCAGAAGACCATGATAGTTCTTTTCACGAAAGACTTGATCTACCTCTTCAACAAAATACATTTAACTGTTAGGATTGATGGTAAAAGATAATTTTATCATTTTAGTGCAATCAAAAACATGATCATATTAGCCTTTATATATATATATATATATATATATATACATACATAATATAAAAATCTTCAAAGATTTATCTTTATTACACTTTTATTTAATAGTTTGAAAACCTACACTTTCATCCCTAAAATATAATGGCATAACCTAAAAAGTTGTAGGATTATACAATAACCAAATTATCCCCTGTGATGTAACAAAGTAAAGTGATGATAGAATACAGTTCAGCAACATCATAGTCTCCCATTCGGACATCGATGTTCTTGGCCTCTCCTATGCCTTTCGTGGAAAATGAAACCTAACCTTCTGAGAATGAATCTAGTTTTATTGGATTTAAGGATTTTTCAACATATAAAATATAAATAAAATATTTTTTTAGAAATATTTATTAAAAAAATGATAAATTAGGAAAAACTATGTATTTGAGTTTAAATTTAAAAGTAGCTACTTACTTGAGTTTTAAGTAAAAATAACTACCTATTTAAAATATAATTTAAAAGTAATTATCTAAACAGGGATAAAATGATCCAATTGCTCTTACAGTTATAAAGCAATACTATACTTTTATAAAGTAATACTATACTATTATAAAATTATACTGTATTATTATAAAATAATACTGTATTATTGTAAAATAATATTATAATAAAAAAATACTACACTATGATAATGTAATACTATTTTATTGTAAAAGAATATTATACTAGTATTATACAATAAAGTAGCGCTACGTTATTATAAAAGAATACTACACTAATATAATATAATACTAATTTGTTATAAAGAAATACTACACTAATATAATATAATATAGCAATACTGCATTATTATAAAGCAATACTATACTAATATAATATAATACTATCTTATTGTAAAGGAATACTACACTATGATAATATAATATTGCAGTATTTTAAAAGATGTAAGGGTATAAAGATTATTTTAGCTAAAATGAGTAGTTGCTTATAATTTATATTTTAAATAGATAATTATTTTATTTAAAATTTAAATGAATAGTTATTTTTAAATTAAAAATATAGTTGGAAATTTATCTTTAATTATCTATAAAAAATGTAAATTACCGGATAAGTTTTTTAACCCTCTCAGAATACCCAAAATGCCCCTTTGCCTAACGCATCCATCCCCCCTTTGAGGTCTGGCAGGGGCCGCCACCAACTTGTCATCCATGCCGGAAATACCCCTACCGCCACGTAAAAAATATATATACCTCGGTCCCCTTGTCCACCTCCCCACTAGGTTTTCTTTCGTCCTATATAAATTTTCCACCCCAAAGCGGCAGTATTTGTAGCAGCGGCATCGAGTGGCAGCGATGGACCCCCACGAGCACGACGTCTACGGCGACGACATCCCCGAGGAGGAGGGCGAGATGGAGACCGACGAGCAGGAAATGGCCTCCGCCGCCACCGCCGAGGACGAATCCACCTCCAAAGAGGAGGTCCACTTCTTCTCTTATAATCCCTATCTTTGTGCCTTTTTTCTAGGGTTTATGTGAGCTGAACTTTTCCTTCCGATCTTGCGGCTGTGATCCAGAATATAGAGGAGATGAAGAAGAGGATGAAGGAGATCGAGGACGAGACCGGCGCCCTCCGGGAGATGCAGGCCAAGGTCGAGAAGGAGATGGGCGCCGTCCAAGGTACTCTCTCCCCCCCCCCCCCCCCCCACTTCTTTTAAAGATTTAGAGTTTCTTGTCTGTTCGGGTGCTTGCTTTTTGATTCGGATTCGAGGGTTTTCTTTATGCAGCACAAGGGGAACTGTTTAGTAGCGTTCGATTTCTCTATAACGTTGGAGTGTTTCGTAGCGTCTGCCGAGATATTTGTTTTCCTGTTCTTTTGATCTAAAACTCTGTATGAACTGCTCCTGTATTCATATGGCAAGTCATTCTATTGGTTCAAAAGGTCACTTTTTCCCCCTCTCTTTCGGTCAAACGAGGGGATTAGAGAAATTTTTGGGAGCTAACTAGTAGTTGGTCGGGCCTGGATTAGGCTTGAACCTCAAGATTGAGGTTGGTGCAGTTGGGCTAGGCCAGGGCAGCCATGTCGATAATTCATCACAAACTATAGATTTATGAAATTCCCGGTTTATGATTTTTACAATGCAAGATCAATCATCTTAATAAATGTTGAAAGCGAGAAAGAATATGTTTTCCAATTTTTTTTGCAAAGATCTATTTCTTGAATTTGGAGATTTCATGAAATATAAATGTTATTTTTTATAGTTTCATATGAAGTTAGTTGCTGATACAAAGAAATTGTATACATCTTTTTACTTAAGAGTATAAGCATCTGAATGCTTCACTTTATCAAAAATTGGAAGATCTAGTTTTCAGTTTCAATACAAACGCTTATTACAGGCCAAATTATTACCTCGTAATTAAGTTCTGCTCTCTTAACTAAGAAAATGGGGAAAAGTCCTGGGGCAAAAAAATAAGTAACCCAAAATTTCTCTATATACCCAAATGTATTTCTAATTTTGCCTTCTGTGGCTTATATCAGCCTGCTTCAACTGAAAGCTCCAAGATAATGTGATTCGGTCCACTTCCAGCTCAAAGAAATGCATTTCGGCTGAAATATTTCCAGCCTTTCTTTTTGATATCAAAATAAAGATGCAGTGTGTAGGTGTATCCTTTTTGTTAGAGCATTCTCTCATTGTCGAGTGGTGTAGTAGGGGTATTGGGACAGCATATGGACTATATGATGGATGAAGGTTGGAAGGACTGACATGGGACTCAATGATACTTATTGATGTCATGGGTTTGTTGTGAATAGGTGAAATGAAAATTGCAGCAAAGCAACAGATAGGAAGAGTGTGCATCTTTAGTCAAGGAGGAAGCAAAAAGAACCTTGAGTTAGCTTTTTTTTTTTTTTTTTTCAATATTATTTTTTTGCCTTCAAGTTCTCCACTTAGTGAATACATTAGTCTAAAAGTATTGGCAAATTGGGACTGCTTTGCTTGACAAGGAAATGGAAATCTTTAAGCAAGTGAAGAAGTGACCATGCTATATATATTTCCAACTGTTTGTTATGATGGTTTTACCAAGTACTGGAATTTCTCCTTGTTGTTTCTCCATGTATTGAATCTGCTTTCTAAGCAGTGATCTTTTGATAGAAGCTTCTATTCCAGTAGTCTATATGGATCCATCAGTAATACGGTGGTGGAGTCTATCATCCAAAGTATAAGTGTCTGTTATCTTTATTAAATAACCAATCATTGTATTTTAGAAGCTTCTAGTGCAATTACAACTACTGTTTTGATGACTGTACATTATGATTAACAAAGTCCATGAACAATTTGAGAATTTGACTGTTAACTTTTAGCCCGTCCTGATGTACTTTGCCATGTTTGTGGATTGCATATGAAAGGTGTCTTCCAAGATCTTTGGTCTATTTTGAATTCTGGAGATGTCAGCAAGAATAAAATTCTGTTATGCACTCTATGATTAGTGCTTGCTTTTTAATATATGCTGCATACAGTTGTGAGTGCAGACAGCTTGCAATGCTAGTACATTTACTACCTCTTTATCTTTTCTTGGTATGCTTGGATAGGATGTTCACCTAGATATATTCTGCTTGGCATACCCTAATCTTTTCCTTTTTGTTGATCTGAATCATGCATAGATTCTTCTAGTGCTGCTGCAACCCAAGCTGAAAAAGAGGAGGTGGATTCTCGTTCAATCTATGTTGGTAATGTGAGGTTTTCTAATCCCTGTTTATTGTTACTTTTATCTTTTTTCGCCTCTTATCCCTTTATTTATGCCTCTATTCATGGTTCAAGTAGCAAACTGATACAGTGAAGGTGGGTCTCAAACTGATAGAATGACAGTGTTTTAGGTTTGGCGCTTAACACTGGGGAAAGCCACAAAGGATTTGCATATGGTTAATTGAATTTTGGAGCATGAGAACATTGACTAAAGCAAATTTTTTAATTAAAATAATTGAATGTAGAGGAGGGGGAGGGGTTCATATAGTTGTTAACTTTGTTACTTTTGTTTGACTAGGATAAGTAGAGGCTACCTTCACTGATAACCTGATCATGTGGATAAAATTTAGGTAGTCCAGATTTAAGGCAATAACACAATATTAAGGTATTAAATTCTTTACATGTACAAAGGGTGGGGCAGCTGACTAACTCTCCACACTGTTATTCTTCCTCGTCAATTTATTTTGTCTGATGTACTTTAATTTATTGAAGATATTGAAATCCATATCTATACTAGGACTGTTGATCTGACAGCAAAACTAAATAGCTCTCTCTCTCTCTCTCTCTCGCCCTGTCTCTCCAATTCAAACAATCCCATGTTAGATAGATCTGAATACTGGTATAAGATGTTATTAGTACCACCAAGTTTTGATCCCTTGCAAACCCATGCATATAACTTGGACACAAATATGTTTGGATGAGCAAAAGATATGCATTTTTTTGTTCAAACAAATAAACCTGAGTGATACTGTGGTAACAGAGCTCAAAATACTTGATATTATACCAACTTTGGGCTGAAAACATCTTATACATAAGGAGTTATGCTAAGAATTTTGTGACTGTACAAAGTATCTAAGTGTTTTTGCTAAATTTTGAAATTTTAGCTTTAATATACAATATTACAATTTCCTTCTCTCTAAGCAGTTTCAGGAGGTTCTATCAAGGTTGAAATAATACAGTTGGTGTATATGAAGAATTTTAAGTTATCTTACAAGTGTCTCAAGATCACTGAGTATTCTGAATGCTGACACTCTGAAGATCAACAGAACATTCTTAGTGTCTGTGTCCCTATATTTTTAATATTTCACTACTGACAGATCAACCCTGACATTCTATATTGAATGAGGAGACGGATGAAGAGTTTGGTGTTTTGGAGGAGAGGCCGTGATGGAGAATGTGGAACCATTTAGTGCATGGGATATGAGCTAGTAAGTATTAACCATATTTTTGGCATCCGGATTAAAAAAATAAATAAATAAAGATGGGCAGGTCAAAACATTCAGTATTTACTTTCTATGATGAGTGGTTACCTTTTTCTTCAGAGAGCATGATTATTAGTGAAATGGAATGGAATCATCAAATGATCAAATATTTATTGGTTAGTTGCCTTGCAGACTTACCAACATTAGCCAATGCTGATATGTTTTTGATGCCTGTTTTACATAAAATGTTCCTGGATCATTGATCCACCGAAATTTTTTGACTCCTTGAATATATTCTAAGAACAGACCTTGCAATTCTTGAGTGATTGGCATGGAGTAGGTTCTCGTTGTGATATCCTTAAGCTTTGAAAGAAAGCTCAGCAATTGTGCAGTTCTCACGTGTTCTTGCAGTTATGGTCGCATTACCTGTCGGGTGATATGGTGCGTGCTTGCTCATCAGATATGTGCTTTTAAATTGAGCTTGGTGCTACCTTTGGCAAGATTGTCCCTCTTTTTTAAAAAAGAAAGATTCCATTGTTGGCCCTCCTTTTTTTTTTTTTTTTAAATTTGAATCTGCAGTATAAGTCATATGGCAGAAGTGCCAAGGACTTGCTTGCTATTTGTGTGGGTTCAACTTCATGAATTCTTTTCAGCATTACCGTTCAGACTTTGGAGTCATGTCTTCTCTCAATGTGATGAACGTGTGAAAGCAATGATGTTTCATGGTATGTCTTAGCTTGTTTCTTATGACTGTTGGAAAGCTGTAGTAGCTTGTTGATTGGGCTGCTTCATATGTCCGCTTTTTTTTTTTTTCCTTAAGACTTTTGTGTCCTCAATTTGCTTGCTAAAATTGAAATATAATTTAGATGAAAACCATGGAGTATGATACATGTTACTCTTTCTTTCTCCCCTTTTTTTGTTGGGGGGAAGGGGTGAAGGAGTTTTTTTGGGTCATCTAATGTTGTTCGTAATTCAAAGTAGCATGGGAAATGAGTGAGGGAGCAGAAAAGTGGTCCGTAGATGGGTTTCACACCACAATGCAGGAGGGCACTTCAAATTTGGAGAGTGTGTCTGAATTGAATAACAGGGAATTTCTATTTGGTACATTATTGTTTATAAATCTCTGATTCGTTTGTAGTTCTGTGGGGCAGTCTACAAAGTACCCAAGATGCATTTCATTCTGCTTCATCATTTTGTACAGAAAATATTCATTTGATGAGCAAATTCTTTTGTATTATTTTCTTCTTGGATTGGTATATATATAGACATGCATGTCATCTTAGAACTGTTGGTTTTAATTATCTGCCGTCCCCTTGCTCAGGTAGACTATGCTTGCACTCCTGAGGAAGTCCAACAGCATTTCCAATCCTGTGGGACAGTGAACAGGGTTACAATTCTAACAGACAAATTTGGTCAACCCAAGGGATACGCATATGTGGAGTTTGTTGAAGTAGATGCTGTTCAGAATGCTCTGCTGTTAAATGAATCAGAGTTGCATGGTCGTCAATTGAAGGTTCTTGCATTTTTTCTCTTTCTGATTAAAATTAGTTAGTTATGCATATAGACTTTGTTAGTTTATGAGTACAGACCATTTAATATCAGAATCTGCTTTTGGCCATGTGTAGGTGTGTGCTAAAAGAACTAACATTCCAGGAATGAAGCAGTACCGGGGACGGAGGCCTAATCCATATACAGCATTTCGATCCCGACGACCTTACATGCCTCCCCCATTTTATTCACCTTATGGATATGGGTACGAGACTCTGAATATTTTCTTGTTCCATGCTGTTGTATGCTCAAAACACATGTTATTAGTGGCTCTTAAAATTTGAAATGGGGATTGATCGATGCTCGTTTTTTAGTGCTTTTTACATGACCATTTAATTTAAAAGAATTATACCAGTAACGATAAAGACAAAAAATACTTAATACTGTGCAAAAGTTTAATACAATTAGTGCTTTTTAATTCCTAAAAATGCATGGTAACTTCTGATTGGCTGCCATACTCGTACGGGGCCATATTCTGATGGCAACTGAAAACAAAGAATATGTTAGTTATGTAAATCTATTACTTTTCTAGTTCTTATACAACTAAAGATTCCACATAGCCTAGTTACCTGATGAGGAGCAGGTGCCATGATGAATATAAATGCTGAACGGATAAGAGACTAAAGAAAATTTTAAATAATGGAGGACTGAGGTGGGTATGAAATTGAGAATTCAGAGATTCCCAGAGTGAATATGGGACCCTATTTAGAAGACTCCAGTGGCTAAGGAATGAACATCTGGTTTTTATATTTGATGGCACTATCCTTTTCTGATAGTAAAACCCATCCTTTATATATATGTTAGTTGAGCCTTTTCATCATCAATTATCATGTAAAATAATTTTATTTTAGGTAGATTAATAATATAAAACTGGTGATAACTGTATCTTTTCAAGCCAAAGTGTCATGAAATCTGTATACCGACAGGAGTTGTTTATGTTTCTGGACTTCCTGTCTCTTTGGTTTTCTTTCTGGTTGCATCAACAAATATTAATACAGAAAGGGAAGGATGATGGTCCCATAGCAGTATCTAATTGTGGATTGATTGTTTTGTCAACTGGTTTATTGCACTGCTATCTGCATTCTTATCCTCTAGATGACATTTCCTTTTTTCCAAACACTTTACCAGCAAGGCTCCAAGGTTCAGGAGGCCCATGCGCTACAGGCCATACAACTGAAATAGTTGTGTTTTGACTACACGGCAACGACTCCTAGATTCTTGGATCAGGAACATGATCAGATTGAAAGCCAGATTCTTAATGTGTACCTCGATATAAAGAACCATTCTACACACTTTAATTATCTTCTATTGATGGGAATTTTATTGTAACTTGGAAATTGTTCAGGCTTTTGACCCATCCATTCTAACCAATGATTGCTCGGTTGTGGTAAATACAACGTGGAGATGTCACTATAATTATTGTTGTATCTGGATCTATGCATGTTACGTGGTGCATTAGCTTAGAATGGTTAATGTTTTTCCAGAGTATCTTCTGAAGAATGTGATTCTCTTTCTCAGTTGCTAGGTCCCTGGAGGTGCGTGGTGTTTTTTTTTTTATTTAAGCGAAAGAATCTGCTCTCTCTCATCTTGTTGAGAACAGGATGCCCGGGGTTTTATGTGGACGTTTATCTTGCGGATATATTGTCTTTTGTTTTAAAAAAATTGTCGTGGAGTAATTTCTTCATCTGGAAAATTTATTCTTACTGGTTTTCGGGGATGGCGGTTCCCTTTTTCTTTTTGGCATTTCTTTTTTCTATTTCTTTCCCTTGGGTAGTCTGCCACCTGGTTTGGATCGCATGGGATGCAATTTTCCGGTGCCATTGCTTTAGTCCTGTAAGCTTTCATGCCTGGTTTGCCTCCCGTTTGTTGGTGACATTTCACAGGTGCGTTAGGTGTGGTTAAAAATGCTCCATCTGCTGGCGTGTATTGAGCAGGCCACGAGCAAGATTGTGTCAGGGTATTTAGTCTGGAAAGTTTCAGCGTGTACTACATTGCAATGCGAACAAATAGACCTACCTTGTTTAATAATTAGAACAAAGTAGGTCGTTTCGTAATTAATCATCAGTAGACTAATAGCCTGTGCCATGCTACCTGCCGAGTGAAAAGCTTTTCTGAAGCATGGGTGTGAAGCTGTTTGTCTTTTTTTTTTCCCCTCTTTTTTGGACTACCCAAATAGGTTGTAAATATGGGGTGAGGACCCACTTCGTATGTAGGGCTCAGCGCTATGCTGTTGCTATCAATTGTTGTTGAGAAAAATGGGGTGAGAGAGGATCAGTCACCTCTCTCTCCCTCACCCGAAAAATCAAAAGGCAAAAAGAAAAATCAATGTTTCCAACCTAATGATATCAAGTACAGCATGTCTAAATAATATTACAATAACTTAAAAAGAATTGTTTCGTCAAGAAAAAAGTGAGCATAATGAAATATTGTTTCATTTGTCATCCTCTGCATGTCCAAGGAGCCTTCAATTTCCAGAGTTTTTCCCTTTTTTCTCTGGAGGACCGGTGATTAGCAATGTCTCCCATTATTACCTCTTAAACAGAGTCCATCGTGAGAGATCTCTTATGTTTTGATCCTGTGGTGGCTTGAAGCAGTTGTACGTGATCTTCACTTGGTTCATGCATTGTTGGTATTCGTTGTTGTGCCCTGCTTTGGAATCGTTCGGTTCTGCGTGGTCCATTTGCTTTCAAGCCTCTCTGTAAATCAACGACTGGATTTTCCCCCCTGATTAACTAAATCTAGTGCGCAACGAACCTATTATGTTACCTTCCTTACCACCACAAAACGCGAACCTATCATGGGGACGAGTCGTCGGTTCACGCTCTCTCTCTCTCTGTTTTTTTTTTGGTCAAAAAAACAAAAGCTGATTGCCCAGTTCTGGTCTTATCAATTGGATGACAAGGAAGCAGTCGAATCCAATCCATGCAAAGCCCAGCTTAACATAACGTGAATGAAGCATTGGATGCTACCAGCGGAAACAGCACCATCGGCTCACTCGATCACTCCAAAGACAGAGCCCCCTCTCCACTCTCAATCATTTCTAAAACCTGATGTTTATTACTACAGTTCGTCCATTTTATTCAAACATAACTGCATGAAATTCCAACCAGAGGGAAAAAAAAATGTAAATGCTAAAGATCCCAGGTCAATGGAGGAGTCAGTGATTGATCGAGCGGAAGACGAGGACTGATACCACTGAGTGATTATGCACTCCCAGTAGGCATCAGTTCTAGTGATCAAAAATCCACAACATTCAGAAAAATATGTCAAACTTCTTATTCCTGGCTAGTCCCCTAAAATCTCAACCAGAGTATTCTCATCCACCTATGGAGTTTGTGACGGTTGAAAATATGTCCTAGGAGATGCCTCAGAACGCCTCAAAGCCAAAGAAGCAAATGTTTTACTGCATCCTGCTGAATACATCTCAGATCCCTATCTCATATAGTCAAACAGAAGATCTTTTATAAAATTTAACTTTCTCAGATCCATGTAGTAACTCTGAACAAAGAATAACACATCCTAGCTAATAAGTTGAGAGATGGCGAAGTGATAAAGGTGGTTTATGGACCTCACAACAAGATAAAATGGACAAAGATAATGCAACAGTAGTACCATGGTCCTTAGCTCTCTGTAGCATTTTGCCATGATTCACTTATCCTAATGGTAAAGCAACATAATAAAGTTGCTTCGTTTAGAAAAAACAAAAGAAAAACATATTAAAGTTGCTTTGTCATTATGTTGGTAAGTGAGGCACAACAGGAAACATAGATGGGGGAATGTTGAATTCGTAAACAGTGACAGTGTGATCCATTTGCTTGACAAATTAGAACAACAAGAAGAACTAATAAATTTGTTAATATATACCATACCAGTACAACATTAACAAGACTAACTTGGCTAAAAAATAAAAAAGTACCTGTAACATGAAGTTTAAAGAAAAGGGTGAGAGCATATCATGTCTATTCTTAAATGTTCTCAGGTATGCATACCTCAACATCACAGAACCATGCTAATTGACAAGGCTGAGTGGTGTATACAAAAGAAGAAGAAGATCACAGAACCATGCTAATTGACAAGGCTGAGTGGTGTATGCAAAGAAGAAAAAAAAGAAAAAAAAAAAGAAAAAAAAAAAAGAGGAGGTCCAATCCAAGGGTCTTCAATAACAAGATAACATCCAAGGGACATGATATAGCTGCAAGAAAACCGAGACCTTGGTCTGGCAACCTGGCTAAATGAAATAATGTGCACTGGCCTTCATAGTTTTTAAGAGAAATGGTTATTCATTATCCCATCCATATCAAGGGCCAAAAGTTCTTCCATCCAGGCTGTTTAAGTCCTGACTCTCCTCTTTCCCAATATTGCAAAGCATCGGAGCTCTTTCTAATTTTTTTGAAGTTCAATGGTGAATCCTTCATATCAAGAACACCTCCATCACACATTACAGATGTATAAAATCCTATTTAGTTCCCTGTCACTAGACCCATTACTGGCGCATCTTTTCATCTTTTCTTGTTTAACACCCTTACTAACCTGTCAAAAATGTCCTTAGTTTTGTCAAAAACCTGAAACATTCCCTTTACAGGACTGTTTCTGGGCATCCTATTTGTCTTACATCATTCAGGCACCTGCAAAGGTGCTAATTTACAACTTCGATACGTTATCAATGTAGGATGATCAGGCAACATCAAAGAAAAAACATCTCTGGTTCATCAAACAATGTTAACCTAGCAATGATGGTATTTCTTTAATCTTTCATCCACATTCTTCTTTGAGTATGTGTGTGCACAAACATAACCGTAATCAACAAGCGTCTCAACTGCTAGAAATCAGCTTTAAGCATCTCAGGTTCATCAAAAAACATCTCTGGTTCATCAAACAATGTTGACCTAGCAAATGATAGTATTTCTTTAATCTTTCATCCTCATTCTTCTTTGAGCATGTGTGTGTGCACAAACATAAACATAATCAACAAGCCTCTCGACTGCTAGAAATCAGCTTTAAGCATCCTTAGATTCCTTTTCCTTCATCTAATTCATCCCCTGTAAACAAATCTAAACCCCTATTTACCAAGAACCCCCGAGACATAATTGAAAGTCCATAATATGACAATTTGTTGCTCAGCAATTATATTATTTTATTTAAAAATAACTATTAAATAAGGTTCTGTTAAATGCAGATAGGGGCTGATCAAAATTCCAATGTGACAGGGGGAGGTCAACATTGAGATCATTTCACTCAGCAAGAACATTCACCATACAGTTTGCAGATGGCACAACACTGCAGGAGAGACAAAGTGACACTGATCTCTGTGTGAAATCTCAAAGAACACTTCAATGTGAATGCAAAATCTCTACTTGATGGAAGACAGGTCATTTGTTTGCAACAACTTCCTTGGATGGAAGATGAACCAAGAATTTTGCCAGCAAATCACAAGGAAAGACAAGGAGTCATCATAGGGAGCAGCAGGAGTCATCACCTTCAATTTTTTATTTTTTATTTTTTTGGGGTTTAGTACAAAAGAGAGAAATTGCCAGCATGATTTTTTTCAGAAGCTAACAACAGTTGCCTATTCTGTGTGGTAACACAATAAGGTGGACATTTATAAGAAAAGCAGGTCCCGACCTCAATAGCTGAAATGCCAATCTTACTCTCTCACTTCCACCTGGAAGACTCTAGATACCTAGCTTAATCTACATTCAAACTATAAAACAGCCAGCTGAGTACTTGATTGCATACCCCGACATGTCCTAAATAAACAAAAGAAGATTCACTTCCCGGTTTCATTTTTATGGAGTATAAAGTAATTCAACAAACCCTCATTTTACAAGAATGAGTTTAATTAACATTGGCAATCCTATGTATACGTGTACAAAAAAAACAGTTTGTCATGAATAGATAAGCCATATTATTTATACGATCTACCATTTGGAGATGAAAAGCTAAACCAATCTGATAACTTTAACTCAACCCCTGGTTACCCATAGAAAACGCCACCAGAAAGCCAGTACCTAATTGGACTTTCTAGACCCAATATACCTTATTGCAACCTATTGCATCAGAGCCTCCAAAGGGAATTTTGCAAAGAAAAGCAATAATGCCAAGGATATTGTTGTCATTGTTTTCGACTATTTTCACATGTTGAGAGCTATCAAAATACAGCAAGAAACCACCATCTGTATCAACAAAACCAAAGTCGAAGGAGATACTATCTTACCCTAATTTAAGACTCTAGATGAGAATAATTATCATCTTTTGGTAAAGAAGCATTATAAGTACCTCTGTCAGCTGATTTAGATACAAGCTTTACTGCAAGAATTTCTTGATGATTTGTTGATTTGAATAAAAGAATATCGAGCATATACTTGAGCTTAAACATGATTGATGATGTTTATATTTCAAAATTAAACCGGAGCTCTTGTGCACTAGTTCTAGACTATATAATTCATGAAGTTTATATTAATTAAAATAAAAATCCAAACAAAAGGCTAGAACTTAGGTAAAAAAGTTTATATTAATTAAAATAAAAATCCAAACAAAAGGCTAGAACTTAGGTAAAATAGCATCTAGGGCCAGATTAGGAAGAGCTTGTGAATGTGTCTTTGAACCTTTGATTGTCTGCAAATCGAAACTTGAATGCTCAGCTGATTAAAAACTATACATATATACTGCACATCCCAGGAGCATGATGTATGACTAACATTGCATTAAACAACCAAAAGTTTCAACTCTAACTCGACAGCGAATCCCTTAGGAATATGTGGCAAAGATAGGACAAAGATGGCCAGAAAACTTCTGATTTCAACTTTAAAATTCCAACCATATTTGAACCTAGGAATATGTGGCATAGTTTATTTGCCTTTGTTTACTAGAAAGCATGCACCATACAATACTGAAATGTAATGCTTTATCCATATAATGAATTGTAGGCTTTGAACATAAGCCAAGCATCATGAAAATAGGATTCTCAATCCATTCACAAAAAAAAAAAAAGAAAAAAAGAAAAGAAAAGAAAAGAAAAAGAAAAAAAAAAGAAGAGAGAGAGAAGAAGAAGAAGAAGAAGAAGAAGAAAAGAAAAGAAAAAAGGAACCATGAAAGAAAAAAAAACCTTCTTCTTGCACTTCAAATGAATGAAAAGCCAATTATTTTCACAATAGGACAAAGACTGGCTGTTTAACTTGAGGAAAGCCAGGAGAAGGCTAGTGCTCCGTGTGCTCAAAGATTAAAAGATGCATATGAAGTTTAAGAATCAAATTTTAAGAGATTTCAGAACAGCATAAGGTCAAGTAATATCCCAAGTAGAGGTTCTTTAACATGAATGTAACAGTTGTGCTCCTGTATGTATAAAAAGAAGTTTTGATAGGATCAGCTAGCACTATCTGGCAAGGAAGCTCAAGTGAAGCAGAGATTGCACATCTTGCCAGTTGCTAAACAATATAAAAGAAACCATGGGCTTCACTAGCTCAGTTTATACTCATGAGATTGAAAAACAGATAAATTGCTGAGGGGAGAATGAACAACATGGTGTTCCCTTCAGAATTCGATTGGAAATGCTTATTGCGGGAAGAGGATGGTGAATTTGTTCGCATGCATGCACGTACAAACACACACACATGCATGCACGTACATACATACATGCACGCACATACATACATTAGTTGTCACAAAGTAAACTAGATAAATTATTTTGTTATATTTCACATCTTTTCTTGGTAAGAAAAACACCTGATAAGAAAAATTAATAATACAGTTTCTTCATTTACCAAATATGTAGAATTCAAGAATAAGAAATGAAAATTCGATAAATGTGCATGGTAAAAAGTTCAACAAATACCAATTTTTGCTACTCAGACTAGAGGTGATTTCTTTCAACAAATTAAGCAAATTAAACTCACACAAGAAGAAAAACCTTTTCCACTGCCACACACACACAAGTGTGTGTGTGTGGGGGGGGGGGGGCGTGTGTAATGCTGATGATAATTATTATATACATTTTTAATGATAGTATTAAAATATATAATAATAATTATACATATAATAATTATTAAAAATATATGATTAATACACATACACACACACACACACTGTTGATGTTAATTATTATATATATATATATTTTTGACTCCAATGAAATTATATATAATAACAAAATCTGGGAACTTTGATGGAAAAAGGTTTTATTTTTGATTTTTTTTAAAAATTAAATATGTTGTCAATGATATTTACTTTAATAATATAGTTATATTTCACATCTTTCCCTGGTAAGAAAAACACCTGATAAAAGTAAAGAAAATAAAAATTAATAATATAGTTACTTCAATTACCAAAAAATGTAGAAACCAAGAATAAGAAATGAAAATTCAATAAATCCGCAAGGTTGAAAAGTCTAACAATTACCAATTTTTGCTAGTCAGAAAAAAATTAAAACCATGAAAGAAGAAAAGCCTTTTCCACTGCCCTGATATAATATACAGCAAGTAGATCTTGCTTCGATTAATAACATGATGACATCAAATAGTAGCATCAGCAATGGACAGTCAGAATTAAAAGCTTCATCTTGTCAGTAACCATACGGAATCTGCAGAGGAAAAACTAAGAGCCTTGACATGGAAGTTTCCAAAGCAAGAGAAAACAATTCCACCACAATGCCAACTCAGAGCAAAAGAAAACAACACTAATTAGCTCTACATAAGAAGAAAGAAAAAGAAGTCGAAATAATTCAAGCCAGGGCTTCATCTAGTAAAAACAATAAACAAAAACAAAGCAACGCGTCCCCCTGCTACCATTCAGCCGTCTTCCACACTGAATTCTAGATCTACTTTCATACAAAGCTTTAATAAAAAGAGAAGTCAGAAACAAAAGAAAGGCAGCACCTTTTCAAGCCTCCGGAGAGACCTTGGACCTCTTCTTCCCCCCGAAGAAGCCCTTGACGAAGGCATCCACGATCCGGCGCTGGGAATCGAGGATCATCTCGGTGCGCTTCAACTCCATCTCCATCCTCACCTTCTCCATCTCCCTCGCCATCTCCATCTTCATCTGTTCCATCCTCAAGAACCCATCCCCCAGCATCCTGAGCGCCGAGACCATCTCCCCAACCGCATCGGGCGAGTCCCTCTTCCTTCTCCTCCGGCTCTTCTCCAGCCGCATCCTCATCTCCTCCATCGCGGGCCTTGCCCCGCCATAACCCTTGAAGAACCGGTTGGTAGGGCTAGGGTTCAAGACCCCGCCACGGCTCGGGACCGGGGTCCTTTCCTCGACCCTAGATCCAGTGGTGATCTTGGACCGCACTGCCTTCGGGATCGTGAATCTGAGCCCGCCGCCGATCCCACCGCCATTGGCCATGAGGCGGTGGAGGCTGCGGGTGTTGCTGCTGCTGCCTCCGCCGGCTCGGGCGCGGCCATCGTCCTCCTCGTCGTCTTCTTCATCGTCGTCGTCGTCCTCGTCGGAGCGAGAGCGCGGCGGAACGGGGGACGGGGAGGGACGGGAGGCGGCGGATGCGGAAGCGTAGGGAGCGGATGAAGCGCCGCCGTGCTCCATGGCATCCATCTTGCGGAAGTAGACCCAGGTGGAGGTGGGAGGGGCGGAGGGATCGTGGGCGAGTGAGCGCTGGCGCTCGGCGCGGTATCGCTTGCGGAGCTTCTCGACCTTGTGTCGGCACTGCACCGAGGTCTTGGAGGAGGCCTGGGGCAGGCGGGCGCAGCGGCGGGCGACGGCGTCGGCGACCTCCTGCCAGTGGGAGGCGCGGAGGTTGCCCCGGCGGAGGGCGTACCACTTGTCGCGGTAGGAGTCGATCAGGGCTAGGGTTTCCTCATGGGTCCAGCAGGGAGGAGGGAGGCGGCGGGAGGAGGCGGAGGAGGGGGGAGCCGGCGCGGCGGAAGGCAACGCCGGGAGGGGTAGGGGGGAGGGGGATCGGGCTGGGGACTGCGACGGGGAGGGGGAGGCTGCAATCGCCGCGCCGGCGGAGGCGGAGGGGGCGGCGGCGGCGGAGGAAGGGGTGGGGACGGGAGAGGAGGGTGGATCTTTGGACGCGTCGGCGGCATGAGCGGCGGCAGCGGAGGAGGAGGAGGCCATGAGGGTGGAGGGTTTGGAGGTGGTGGTGGTTGTGGTGGAGGAGGTGGGAGAAAGGGGGCATATTTTTGTTGGGTAGTGGGGAGGTGGGGTGGATCGGGGCACCGCCTAGGGATAGGCGGCTTACTCTGCGGCGCACGCTAACGGGGCTGAGTGGTGATCGCACCCGCGCGGGGTGGGGGGGCCGCCCCCACCGCGGCGCGGGCTGTGTCTTGACCGGCTAAGTGGACAGCCCTGGTGGCGGGGTTGGGCTTTCGGAGAGGGTGAAAATTTTATTAGGAAATATGTACTTAACCCCCTGGAAGATAACTTATTAAGTGTTTCAAGAATTTTAATTCCATGGCTAAATATCTGCATCATAAGATCCGACAAATTAGGTAAATGTATCTATGTAAATTGGTGGCACAAATATAACATGAAGCCGGTACATCTTTCCAGATTTCATATGACTGTCTTGTGAATAAGATTTGCAACCTATATATATTTTTGTCTTCGCAATGAAAAATTACATTCCCTTTATATTCATAATATCTTGGATTATAGATATACTCCAGCTTATGTGAGATGTAATATCCTTTGTTTCATTATTTAAATGAAGCCATGTGAAGCATGGTATAATGGTACATGGGGCTATAATATAATTATATACCACTACAAATCAACTTTTTTCTATTATTTTGTTAATTTTATGTAGCCTTAATAGTTGTTATATTATGGAAAGCATCACATATATCACATTGCATGATAGTATTATAATAAATAATATTTAATTGTATAACTTCTTGATGGCATGTGTTGCAATAATGCTTGTTTTTTCTTTTATAACTAATTTGTTTTTTAATAGAAATCTATTTTTATCTAAGTAAAATAATATGTTTCATTCGGATTTATTTGCAACCACTTTGATTGATATGATCAATAAACATCTTTATCCATAATAATATTGAGCTAAAAAACTAGTTAAAAATTTAAATCATCCTATATATCGCACTTTCATTGATATTTTTTTAATAATACAAAAGGCCACACATGGTGGCCAACCATTTGAACTTCCATCATCCAATTACACCAAAACTCATTTTTTATTTAAAAACCTAAATGTTGGGTTTCAATTCTTACCAATGTAATAATTGATTAGATACTTAATGAAATATAATAATAATACACTGCAAAAAAATAAATTCAATTACAGAAATCCCTGCTATATAACTAATAGTCTCTGTAAAATATCTTCTATGATGATGTAGTTCTCAATATAATCATGCTGATAATTTATGTTATGAGATTAAGAGATTTTTAGAATATAACTACTAAGATCTACTATAACTAATCAGCACCGTTCCTCCTATAAAAGATATCACAAATATAAAAGTCAAATAATGGGTTCCTTGTTATATTTCTCAAGAAAAAGTGATGACAAAAATATTTGAAAAATTATATTTTGCTTGATATATTCCTGCATACAACTATATTTGTTAAATTTTTCCGTCATTAGATATAACATATTCAATAATAGATATAAAACTAGCTTATAACCCTGTGTAATACATAGGATGCAATTTTTTCATATGAAATTACTTTAAACATTTAAAATCTTTCATTATTAATATTTAATGAACATGAAATAAAATTGACGGTGCAAAATAATGTTCACCATATTAGTGCATTAATCTTAATTATCGTTATAAAATATCATAATATATTTATCTATAGTCCCATCAAATTTGATAAGTTCAAAATCTTTTCTTGTTAAATAGCGATGAATAATAACACTTTGTTAAAGGCATATATGTACACGCTTTCATATGTACACGCTTTCTTGAACTTTTCTCCATTCCAAAAACTTTCTACATGCAATTAAATGCTATGTATATGTATGATAGATATCTATACATATATGGTAGATGAAAAAATTTGGCCCATTTTCTTTCTCGGGGAGGCAAAAAATATTAATCTTATTTATGACTTTGATATTAATAAAATAGTATTTAAGCTGGCCTTACTTTCCTTCCTACTATATATTAAAATCCGTGCGATACACGACATAACAAAAAAAAAAAGGAGAGTATATGAAAGAAAAATTGTATAATTTGTTAAAACTAAACAAAATAATAATTGAAACTAAGTAACTGATGTAATATTGAAAATAATTAATAAATAATTTTCTCTCCTAATGATTAATATAATTTTTTTTAAAATTATAATAAATAATATTAAACACTCAGAATGTCACTTGTCAAACACTCATAATGTCAGTTGTCAAAAAATCACCAATCTGATCCTTTCTATTAAATTATAATAAATAATACTAATTACTTAGAGTGTCACTTGTCAAACACTCAGAATACCACCAACTTGATCCTTCTCTTTATCTATTATATTAGATTTTATATCCTGAGCTAATAAATTAGGGATGCATGTAGTCACACTATATTAGAAAATCGAAAGAAAAACTATCATCATAATTCTATGAAAAACTATCATAAAAATAAGCATTTCCTTTTTTAATAGAGCCATAGCATATATATATATATATATGGAAAAAAAATTACATTAATGGAAAAATATTTAAGCTAGTATTACCTTCCTTCTTAATATATAATCTCATATATAGAGCTAATAAATGAGAGGCTGTAATATATGTAGTCATGCTATCTTAGGAAACCAAAATAAAAATTGCCACGAGAATAAGTATTTATTTTTTTTGAAAATAATTACCAATACAAATGACGAAAGTATAGATGTGTTGCGGCCAAGGGTCAAAGGGCCAATCAAAAAGGAATATGTGCGTGTAGGCTTTTTTCACAGACGGCGTCAATATTATGGTTAAGGATTAAGGGATTGAATGGCTTGGATGGCTGGATTAACTCTACATTTACATACGTGAGGTTTTATCCGTTTTGACTTCTAACGCTGTCGCATGGAGCCGTACGGTTTTATCCTTTTAAACATATTTCATATAGAAGAAAATATTTTAATTTATATAAGTCATATTTTTTTTTGACTCATAATCATTGTGGGATTAAAGATGTCCTTTCCATCTATACATAATAAAATGTATAGTTGATAAAAGAAGAACTTGCCAATACAAGCCTCCATTTTAGGTACACGAGGTGTAAAGTTTTTGTAGCATCCATTTCATTATCTCTCTGCGCAACCCCAATTATAAAGTCTGCGATTAGCCACTTGGTAGTAGCAGGCGCCGGGAGCTATTGCTGAGAACAATGTTTACAGGGATCCAGATGCGATTGTAAAATGACAAGGAGAAAAGATCAGTTAAAAAAAAAAAACAAAATTGCCAAGGGGTCCAATGCAAAACCCCACAAAAACTGCTGTTCAAAATCTGCCTGGGTCAACGCGCGATGAGAACTCGTTGTGCTATACCTCGTAAATAATATAGCTAAACGAATCCCATCGATCATGACCGTAGATTTCCTCCATCACTCTTTCTCCAACAGTTTAGATCCACCAACAGAATAACAGGGCACGATCCACCAAAGCTGCCTGTTGGCCGAGGCTTAGATAACATGATGGGGCCATTATGATGGCGGAGGGGCGGTTCTTCCACGTGAGAACGGTAACGTAACGTTTCCTTCCGAAAGGTAAATGATCGGTAGCGATAGTAGCGTCGTTATGCCCAAGAAATACACAAAATCAACAAAAAAAAAGAGAGGAAAAATTGATGTGTTTAGATGACGTGCTAAACTGGCGTCCATCATGGCGATAACGCTAACACGCGGATAGGAGGCAACAAGGTGGAGAGGTGGCAGACGGTGAGGAAGAGAGAAGGATGGGGACGTTGACGTCGTGGAAGAAAAATTGTAGTGGGGTAGATCACGGTGAAGCCAACGGAGGGGAAGGGGGCCGGAGGGAGGAGCTCTCTTCGATATCTTTCATTCAGGCTAGCTCTCTCCGTATCTTCTTTAGAATCCGACTGCCCCAAACCACCAGCCGCCACCATCAGCACCGGCGACCATCGCGACCTCCAAGCTCCAACGTCATAGAGTTTCAACGCCCACCCAACCGAAAAGCTTTTTTTCGGATGCCTCAGAGGTTGCCGACTTCGGCCTTCCTGAGTCTTGATGTAGAGGAGGGCCTTTCTGGGTTCTTGTTCCATCCATGTCTTCAGCCAACACTCCATCTCTCAGCCGGAGGAGACGGAGGAAATCGAAGTTATTGCCATATTGAATGCCAGCTTAGCATGTCTTTTAGATGATACGTAGGCGTTAGTTGTTCGCGCTTAGAAGTACTGAGCATTATTGGCGAAAGGTTGTCGCTTTTGGGGACAGCATGACACCCCCTGCAGCAGAGAGGGAAATTCCGAAATTCATGGACCCAAATCTGGCCCAATAGCTTATCGGGTGGATCCAAGTCTAATACTTTGGTTCGGATTTGGGTCCGGGCCGCAATGACAATCCTGCCGGCCAAATCGGAGACTGCAATCCTTATCAGATCCAACCTCGACGATTCGATTGACCCTCGCAACGCATGGAAAGTTGGGAGCCTTTTTTTCGCTGCTCGCGTATATCCAGGGCTTCAAATTGTGCACAATATTTCTAATCGGGGTGACTTTGGATAAAGACGACACCAATCGCTCGTAAGAATCCCCATCCAGGCAAGTCCCACGGACCCCAATTTGTCCCCTCTTTTTCCCCGAATCATTTCAGCTACTCATTTTTAGTTTATCTCTTCATTCTCGATAAAAGGAGTTCATCTCTCTTTTTAATGCAGATCTAAGAACCCACAGAAAGATGGCAGCTGCCAACCCTTGCTACATCCACTGTTAGCTTTTTGCCTGACCAAAAAAAATGAAATCTTTTACATCATGGTGTTGTTCTTGTGGAGGATTTATCGTGGTAAAGCATGATTGGCGATGGATCAACGGATGGATTCTGTTTGCTTCTGAAAATTTATGGAGGGAGGAGAAAAGATTGATCTGATGTAGATTTGTAACTGGATTTTGGAAGTAGGAATCTTTTCTTGGCATCATTAATTTTTCCCTGTTGTTAGGGTGGAAAGGTATATCAGAAATACTTTCTCGTCCTACTTTTTAGTTAGCTGAGCACTAAAGGCCTCTCTCGCCTGTTTCCTCTCTTCCTTCGATTCCTAATTCTCCCTCTGTTCTCCTGGTTCCTAATTGTTCATTTGATACTCTCTCTTTCTCTCCTCTATTTTTTTTTCGTTCTTCATTTCTTTCAATACTTTCTCCCCTTTTTTGTGATGGCCAATAAAGTAACTGAATTCAATCAAATTCATACAGCTGGGCTCTCCACTTTTGTATACCCTAACGAGTTGTATTTACTTCATCCTTCCTAACCTTACCATGCATCCGCTGTATCATAAATCTTAAAAGTGTAATTCTTATTTGGTGTTTACTCCTCCACCTATCTTTCAATTAATTGGCGCAAATTGATAGGTCGGACCCTGTGGGTTTGGATAGTAAATTTTTTCTAAGAGAAATCAAAAGAGCAGTCTTTTCCTTTGATGGCCTCAAGGCCCTTGGGCCGGATGGATTTATCATGATCTTCAAAATGTTTTGGAGCCTTATTAGTGATGACTTGCTGGTCTTCTTTGAAAAGTTGCATAATGGTTCCTTGATCTGGATAGGTAGAACTTCACATCATGTCACTCTTCCCCAAGAAATAAGGAGAGGTTTCTGCGAGGGATTTTAGATCAATTAGTCTCTTAAATAATATTTATAAGATCTTTTCCAAGGTGTTAGCTAACTGTTTGGCTCCCTTACCATAGAATCTTATCGATGATGCTCAATCGGCCTTTATCAAGGATCATTTTATTATGGAGAATTTTTTAAGTGCTCATGAAATGATAGCCTATTGCAAAAGAACTGGATAAAGAGGTATCATGTGCAAACTGGATTTCAAAAAGGCATTTGACAAAATCAGCTGGGATTTCCTTCTCTCTCTCCTTGAAGCCCGAGGCTTCCTCGATAAATGGATTCTTTGGATCAAATCTCTACTTTCTTCTTCCTCTGTGGCTTTATTTTTAAATGGCATGCTAGGGAAATAGATTAAATGCATGTAGGGGTTAAGGCAAGGAGATTCATTGTCACCGGCTATGTTCATTCTTGTAATGGATGTGTTGTGTAAACTGTTGAAGCAGGCTGATTCTTTGGAAATCTTGAGAGAAATTGGGCCAAATGAAGTCTTTCAAGGCATTAAAAGTCTCCAATTTGCTGATAATATTTTGCTTTTTTGTTCAGGGGATAGACGAAGCCTTATTGCTGCCAAGGCTATCTTGCTTTCCTTTGAGGGTGCCTCTGGTCTCAAGATCAACTTCTATAATAGTTTGATTATTTGTTTGAATCTGGAGGACCAAGAAGCTGATTCTTATGCAGAGTTATTGAATTGCAAAAAGAAGCAAACCATTGATCACTTATCTCGATTTACCCCTTCATGATAGGAAGCTGCCAAATATTATTGGATGTCACTAATTGAGAGGATTGGAGCGAAACTAGCTTCTTGAAAAGGTAAATTTCTTCCATGGGATGTAAGGTTGACACTTATTAGCTCTGTGCTGTCTACTTTACCTAGCTACTATATATCTGTTTTCAAACTGCCAAAGTGGATGATTGCAAAAATTGATTAGATGAGATGGACTTTTCTTTGGAAAAAGAATGATAAGATTAATGGCTTCCATTGTCTAGCTAGTTGAGACTCAGTGTGTAGATCTATTGAACAAGGGGGATTGAGCAATAAGAATCTTGAGCAAATGAATATAGCTTTGCTATCTAAGTGGGTATAAAAATTCATAAATGGTCCATCTAACCCGTGGTGGCATCAAGCTAAGTGGGCCTATTACTTGAGATAGAGGCTTGGCATGCGTGTTACAGGAAAATACTCTAGATTCTCATAGGTCTGGAAGGACGTGAACGAGCACTTGAGTGCTGTTTGGAAATATATTTCTTTCAAACTTGGAGATGGACAAAGATTAGATTTTAGAAGGATGGTTGTGCTGGGCCTATCCCCTTGGTGGAGTTATTTCAAGATCTCTATGCAAGGGCTGTCTCACAAAACTATACTGTAAAATTGCAGTGGTCGACTAAGTTTATTACTTGAAAAAATTCAAATTAGAAAGCCTTTTACTTTGGAGCAAATAGGTCAGCTTGATACCTTGAATGCTATCCTTTCTAATATCAGACCATCTAGACTTGGAGACACACCAACGTAGAAGCTTTCACAATCTGGTTCATTCAGGATGTTTTTTCTGTGGTGCAAATGAAGAGATGGTCTCACACCTCTTCCTCAAATGCTTGTTTGTAAAAGGCCTAATGAACACCTTGAAAATTCAACTAAAATCAGAGGACAGCCTTCTTCTTTTAATGAGCTCTGGACATCTTAGAGAAGAAGGAAGTGTCCTGCACTTTTAAGGAGATACGCTAACCAACTGATGGCTGCCTATTGTTGGAAAGTTTGGAAGGAAAGGAACAAAGGGGTCTTCTTCAATAAGTCTTCAAATGTCTTCTCTATTTTATAAAAAATTATGTCAGACTTTTATCCATGGAAGAACCTATGTACCAAGGTTAATTTGATAGGGCAAGAAACCCTTTGAGACTCTATGAAAGGATTGCTATCTCCTACTGTAGTCTCTGGAGCTGCGAGTGTCAGCTGAAGAGTGCCAATTAAAATTTTTACCATAAATAATCTCTACTTTATCCTCTTTTTTTGAGTTTCTGTGGTGATCAATTGTTGCACTTATCATAGTCTGGATTTTTTGTTTTCTTTCCTTGTACTCTGTTATACTCCACCCTCTCTTGTGTAAATATTTTTATCCTTATACTCTATTTTACTCTACTCTCTTTTGAGTAAATATTTTAGCAATAAAAACTGGATGGCAAACTCTCTGCTTCCCTTTCACTTAAAAAAAAAAGGAGAGTGACAAAAATCAAAAAAAAAATCTTAAAAGTGTAATGTTTTATTTGTGCAACAATTTGACTCAACACTGATAAATTTGAAATTTGAAATCAATATATTTTTTATTGCTTTTCGAATATGCCCTTGTGTCTCTATGAAATATATTGATCAGGCAACATCCAATTAGAAGAGAGCTATAATATAACACTTCTTCGAGTCTGCATGTATCACTTTATAGGCCCATAAAAGAAGAAAATAGAAAGAAGTTGACCAAAGATGGGGGGTTGACTCAAAAAAAAAAAAATTCCAGTAACATAATGCACATTGTATGCAACCCCCCAAAGCACATCACAACAAAAACATATAATGAAAAACATGCAGATGGCAAAATGGGTTCTTGTAAACTCCATTTGTAATGTAATACCCAAAAACCATTTGAATAAAATTTGCTTTTAGTAAGAAAAAAAAAAAAAAAAAAAAGGGGGTGTTGGGGTACATCCCTCAATTGCGAAATACGAATTACCTATCCAAAATCGCAACAACTTCTAGGAAGAATCGATGTCAATGCTACATATGAAAAAGAAAAAAGAAAGAATAATAAATAAACATAATAAAATTATGTGGATTGATCTTAAACCTGTCTTCATGGGGCATGCAAAGCTTCATTGTGAAAAAAAAAAAAATTACAAGAAAAGATCTTACCTACTCAACTTTCTAATCTTTATTTTTCTCTCTCAATAAGAAGCACCCATCCTTACAAAACCCTCAAAATAACCCAAAGAAGAAGCCCCCGAAAAATCACCCTGGACATAACTCTGGACCGCTGCCTTTCGGTGCTTCTTCACAGCGCTCAGACCACTGCAGTCAGTCACTGTACACAGCAGCCCATCGGCCCAATTTAAAGGGTGCCAAACTGCATCTTTCACGCGTCAAATTGGAGCCCAATATGTTTAAAACCCAACCTCCAAATACCCGTTCAAACACCAACTCTATAGTGCCTCAAGGAAACCAAAAAATGGATCCGCATGCCGCCAATAGCGCACTTGCATCTGCCTTCCATCGGGACACTATAGTTGCTATAGCATCCCCTATACACTACAATTTTTGGCCGTGGACCCTTAAGCATCCACAGCCCTACTGTGAGCCATGATAATCAGGAGGCGGTCCATCGTGGACCGGAATAAAAAACAAAATAGCGCTTGGGCTGTCTGTTCGCAGGCCATGTGCGCACGCTCGTGCGCTCCTGGGCCAGCCCAGCGCGCAATGCCTACGTGCAACTGGGCCTGGCCTACGCGCCTACGAGATCACGCCGGCCTATGGGCCCATCTACCATCAGTGATCCGTACTTATCCATCTTCTGATCTCTTTTGCACGTAGTTTTTCTATTTAGACTCCGTTAGGACTGATTTTGATCTCGTTAAATTACGGACTTCATTCTGAACTATTGTAGATCGAATCTCGAAATAATTTTTTTAATAATCTCCATCTCGACTTGATGTTCGATCTCCATCTATTTCTGAGAGTCTGTAACTTGCCCCCATACTCTGGAGCATGCCTGCTGTCTCATAGATGAGTAAATATGAGAGTCGAGCAAGATCTCTCAATTCCATCTCCATCATAGACTGTATCCATTTTGACCAAAGATCTGCTCGAAAAAATCTTCTGCGATAATAAGAACTTCACTCTGCAACATCGCATCTCATCTTTCCGAGTCTCCTGTCTCATGCGTGATCCACCTCCACTTGGAGCTCTAACTCACATTGGACTCCTCTTGGCTCGTGAAGCTCCAACTCTCACTGAACTTTCTGTCAGATAGTAATGTCCTCTCATCCTCTTCTCTCCCTCCAATATCATCCTATCACCGTGCATGATCTTCATGATTCCATCATCAGCTACTGATTTGTAGCCGTTTGAATCCAGTTTGCTTAGTGAGATAAGATTTCATCTAAAATTAAATATGCATCAGACCTCGCCCAATCTCTTCACTGCACTATCATGTGTTCTCCATTTGACTGTTCCGATGCCTCTGATCGTACAGTTTGATCCATCTGGCAGATGAACAGTGTCCTTATTGCTTTTTAGGGAGTCAAACAGCTCATCTCTACAACAAATATGATAGGAGCATGCAGAATTTAAAATCTATTATTGGAAAGAAGTAGATATCTCGTCAGATATCAACAGGACATCATCCTCTGACTCGCTACTAACCACCGCTGCAGAGTCCCCGTCCGATCTCTAAGTTGAGGGCAATCTTTGATACGACGCCCTAATTCATCACATCAATAGCACTTGATCTTGCTGGGGTCCCTCATCTTGGATCTGGATCGTCCTCCTTGTGATCCTCTACCACTTTGTCTGCTGCCATCTGCTCCTCCAGAAATCGTCAAAGCTAAGCTGCTGCCATCTGAGCTCGAAGTCTGATTCTTCCACTTGAAAACCTCATTTTGAAGAATCACCGTGATGATCTCGTCCATCTTTATGGTGCTCTTTTCCACTAGAAAATCAGTCACCAAAGACTCATACGAAAGGGAAGTGACGTTAGCAAGACCAACGTCCTGGTCTTCTCCTCAACTTTCTCACGTATATTAAGAAGATAAGTGAGAATTTTCTGAAAGTGGTTGAGATGCTTCTGCATGTTTTGTCCATCGTACATCCACAGTTGGTAAAACTGTCTCCAGAGGAAGAGAATGTTGGTGAGAGATTTCGTCATGTACAACTTCTCGAGCTTCGACCACAGTACCGTCGGAGAAGTCTCACTAAGTATATGAATCACTACTTCATTCGTTAGGTACAAGTGGATGGTACTCACCGTCTGCATCTGTAGCAGCTCTCAGATCTTCTCCTTTATGGTGTCCGATTTCTTCTCAGACAAGAGAGCGTCGATCAACCTATGTTGGATGAGCACGTCCTTCATCCTTACTTGCCACAAGGAAAAATTGCTCTTTCTATCAAATCGGTTGATCTCCATCTTGATTGTGCTTGTTTTCTCCATCTTTAATCTCGATCAACACCACATCTGTCTGGATCATTTGGTATCATTTGTCCATGGTAACCAAGCTCTGATACCAATTGTTATACTCTGATACCATTTGTTGGGATAGATCGCTCAATTACAGAATACGGATCATTCGTCCAAAATTGCAACAACATCCGGAAAGAATCGATGTCGATGTCATGTGAGAAAAGAAAAAAGGAAGAATAATAAACAAACATAATAAAATTACGTAGATCGACCTCAAACCTATCTTTATGAGACATGCAAAGCTTCACTATGAAAAAAAAAAAAAATTAATTGCAAAAGAGATCTCACCTAATCAATTCTCTGATCTCTATTTTTCTCTCTCAATAAAAAGCATTTGTCCTTACAAAACTCTCAAAATAACCCCCAAAAAAAAAAAGCCCCCGAAAACTCACCCTAAACTGCTGCCTTTCTTCACGCAGTCGGTGCTTCTCTACAACGCTCAGACCACTGTATACAACAGCCCATCAGCCTTATTTAAAGGGTGCTAAATTGCGTCTTTCACGCGTCACATTGGAGCCCAATATGTTTAGAACCCAAACTCTCAAACACCAACTCTAAAGTGCCTTAAGGAAACCAAAAAATGGATCCGTATGCTACCAATCGCGTGCCCGCATCCGCCTTCCATTGGGACACTGTAGCTGCTACAGTGTCCCCTGTACACTGCGAATTTTGGCCGTGGACCCTTAAGGGTCCACCGCCCTGCTGTGAGCCGCGACAATCGGAAGGGGTCCACCGTGGGCCGGAAGAAAAAACAAAACAGCTGCCGTCTGCTCGCGGGCCAAGCGCACATGCTCGTGCCCTCCTGGGCCGGCCCAGCATGCCACGCCTGCACGCGCTTGTGGTCCGTACTTATCCATCTCCCGACCTTAGTTTTTCTCTTTGGATTCTATTTGGATTGATTTTGATCTCGTTGGATTTCATTTTTCATTACAGATTTCATTCTGAACTTATTGTGCACTAAATTTCGAGATATTTTTCTCAACAGAAGAGTTAATTTGATTGAACTTAAGTGTGAAGAGTGCTAGAATTTCTTCGAGCGGAAGTTAGTTTTTGGAATATGAATTTCTGACCTAGATGTTTGGTAAAATAGAGACGAACTTTTGAAGCAATAATAGTGGCATGGTTAACTTTGATCAAACATGATCAACTATAGTTTTGGTTGAAATTATGGACAACAGATTAAACATGCATGGTCTCTCTCAATATTCAAGAAGTGATTTTGTAGCCTTTGTTGTTGAATCCCTTTGTCAGAGTAGTCGCATAAATTAAGTGGCTTGCACAAGTTTCTTGGATGTGTCTCAAATCCTGGAAGTGAAATTCATATACATGACTTTTGAATTTTGGATCCAATTAGATATAACCATCTGTAAGCGCACTAAGTACTTATATATATACTAAATACCTACAAGTGGACCACGTACATGACTCTGACCTTCAATCCACTGAGATGCAACCCAAAACCCATAAATATGACCTGTATTGAGACATAAGTAGAAAACTGCACTTCTTTGAAGTTTGTCATGAGCAGCTGTTAGGGTTCTTCTCAAATGACATTTTTCTTTACTACCTCTGCTGTTATCATGTTCGATGATGGAAGATCATGTTTATAATGTCACTGGTCTCTGCTAGTAAATTTTGTTAATAAAAAAAGTTATCTACATTTGTTTTCTCAGGGTACCATAGTTTTAAAATTTAATGCTGACTCTTGCATGTGTACCACGAAAATAAATAGTTAGAGACAACCTTTTAATTCCACTACCTTTATTGTAGCTATTATTTTCTGCTGCTGTTCTCGCTGTGTACTCAGATGTCAGTTCTGACCTTAATTGTATGGTGGCACATCAAGCTTTTTGGGTTTCATAGTCTCTAGTTTTGCTGATTTTTCCACAATATCTATGGTAGGTTCCAGAGTTTGGTCATATGCTAAAATCTATCCTGTTTGCGCTTGACATGTCTTAATTCAGGTATCCTTGGGGTGCAGTTTATGCGAGGGAGAGTCAGGTGCAGCAAGCCCCCAAGCGACATCCGTGCTTCGATGAAGAAGCTTAGAAGAAGCGACTGCCGATTAAACATAATGAGAACTATCAAATGTGGCTTTTGCCTATTGCGTGTGAATGTGTGATAAGTACATATGGTTTGAAACATGGGAACAAATCTGAGGAATACTGTAAAACCATGTTGTCACGCCCCGAAGCTAGCAATTAAGGTCGGATACGTGACATAGCCATGAACCCTAAGACAATGCTCTAGAGATCATATAAAATCTAAATAAATAAAAATTTAAATAATTCTAAATAATTGAATAAATTTTAAGCACATAAACAAAGTCGATCCTTCCAAATCAAATAGCAGACTTATTCAATTACAATTATTCAAATATTCAATGGTACTATAAAGTTAACTAACTAAGCATTAAGAGTTTCGACACTTGACTTCTTGCCCAATCTATCCGTATTAAGCTTTCGGGGTCTCTGAAAAAAACAACATAAAGATATGAGCTTTTCCAGCTCGATAAAAATTACCGTACATCTACACCAAAATAATAGGTATATTGAAAATATATCAATAAGCATATTAGGATGAAATCATGAAGGCTCATAACATATATTTGAAATAACATGCATCGAACATGCAATCACGCAATAGATCATCACACGTACTACAAGAAATTAAAATATTAGTGACGACCATTAACTATATTTTATCGATGGCTATTAGAGACGATATTTTTACCGTCGTTAATATTAGTTTTACCGACGGTGTATAAGGTATTAGCGATGGTATTGCCATCGCTAATAATCATTAACGACGGCATTATTAGAGACAGTGAATGTCATCTCAAAAAAAAAATATATTTTATTTATTAAAATTATTAGAGATGATGAAAAGAGTATTAGCGACGGCAATTGCCGTCTTCAATAATCATTAGCGATGCAACTATTAGCGACTGCATTCATCATTGCAAAAAATAAAAAAATTATTTATTAAAATTATTAGCAACGGCGAAAGAGTATTAGCGACGGTAATTGCCGTTTCTAATAATCATTAGTTATGGCACTATTAGCGATGGTATTTATCGTCATAAAAAAATATTTTTTTTATTATTAGAATTATTAGCAATATCAGGAAGAATATTAGCGACAACACTTTTTTCTTATTTTCTTCTGAATATGATATAATTTTAAAATTTAAAGTCCATCTTCACCGTTCATTATCTAAATAATTATCATTAGAGTATCGTCATAAAAAATCACCTCGATCTGATAGTCCTAGTTATGTCGATCAATAACATTCAATTTCGATGGTCATGAACGATCGCATGATGATTTGATAGATAGAGACAATCGATAGATCCAAAAATTTACAACGATAATTTTGATGATATTTGTAGTACACTATCAAAATTTTACTTCAATCAGACATTATTATCATTATCAATTTAGCACGAAATGATTTGAACTGTTAAATAAAAAATAAGTGATCAAATGACCAAATGGTATCCGATTATGAAATAATTTTTTAGATAAATGATCTTTGCTTCTACTTTGATCGTTTGTACGGTAGTGATCATAAAATTCAAAATGCGCATATATGAACGATCCAAAATAATATTTGTTGATACTCATTCTTAAAATTCTTAAGTAATTATACTTATGCTTTTGTAAGATCTGCTTAACATAAATGGTTCATATATGTACGGTTTAGATTTTACGATCATCACCATACAAATGATTAACATAGTAGCAAAGACCATTTATCTAAAAAACTACCTTAATAGGACACCGTGTGGCCTTTTGATCACTCATTTTTTATTTAACAATCGAAATCATCTCGTACTAAATTGACCATGATAATGATGTTAAATTAAGTAAAATTTTGATAGTATGCTACAAATATCATTGAGATTATTGTTGTAATTTTTTGGATCCATCGATGATCTTTATCTATCAGATCATCATGCGGTTGTTCGTGACCGTCGAAATCAAATTTTATTGATCGATATAGCTAGGACTGTCGGATCAAGAAGATTTTTTGTCAAATACTCTAACGATAATTATTTAGATAATGAACAATGAAGATGAACTTTAAATTCTAAAATTATACCATATTCGGATATTTGTGAAGGTGTAGAGGTTATTAGCGGTGGCTTTTAGCGACGGTAATGTCGCCGTCGCTAATACAACTATTAGCGACCAAAAATCTTTTTAGCAATGACTGATCTCATCGCTAATAAAAAGTATTATTAGCAACAGCATTAGCGATGGCTAATTTATTAGCGATGAAAATACCATCGCTAATAATTTTGAAAAAATTATTTTAAACATTTGATAAAAGTATTAGCAACAGATTTTTATTTTTAGTGATGAAAATTTTCGTCGTTAAATCGTCATTGACGATATAAGCGACGGTAAGTTTGCTATCGCTAATAATCTTTTATAAAATCAAAATATTTCTCTCTTCCTGCTCATTCTCTCCCGTTCCCACCACACAACCTGCCTCTCCGACGTCCTCACCCCCCAAACCCCCCTCTTCGGCATCCCATGGTCGGTGCGACCTCGTCGGCCCCGTCCCCACATCGGTTGGACCCCGAGCCGACCTCACCAGCCCGCCGACCCCTGCCTCGTTGCCCCTGCGGCCCCCCCCGCCAGCCCCACCGCCCCCAACCCGTGGCCACGCCGCCCCACCCCTACCCCGTCACCCCCCATGACCCCACCTACCCCCGCAACCCTACTGCCCCCAGCCCCCAGCCTGACTCCGTCAGCACTCGAGCCCCAGCCCTGACCCCGCGGCCCCGCTCCGATCCCGCCACCCCCCACGGCCTGACTCCAAAGGCCCCAGAGCCCCTGCCCCGACCCCTCGACCCCCGACCCGACCCCACTGCCCCTGCCCCACGATCTATCCCTGCATCAACGCTGTGAGTATTAGCGATGGCATTAACGATGGTTAATATTGTCTACTATTAGTGACGACATTAATGACAGCTAGAGTGCTATTAGTAAAAGTTAATTAAATATTGATTTAATTAATCAATTAGATAATTAATTAATTAATTAGATACATGGGATTTGGATTTGGACATGTAGAGTGCTCAGATCGAGGGAAGGTACTGGACAGCATTGTAAATATGGGTCTGGATGTAGAGTGCTTGGATCGAGAGAAGGTGCCGAGCAGCATTGCAAACATGGGGTCTGGACGTACTCTGTGTGACCAGACCTCGGATCACAGTTGGCATCCAAGGCATCTTGCCCTCGCGTGCCCAGTGCACTCAGGCCAATGGAAGGTGACGGACAGTATTAATTATGTATAAATTTTAATAAAATTTATATTACATGGAGCGATAGACCCGTCAATTGATTGACATACATTTTCTAATGTATCTGTATATTTATTTGCTTTTATACGGATGGAAGAATTATGTACATTAGTCAATTGATTATCCACTATAGATAGTTTGAAAAATATAAATAATTCTATAGATCATTACAGTAATCAAATGGTATCTGAGGGTTCAAAAAAAATTTTAGATAGTTTTTTTTTGTTCTCCTTATACGGAAGAACTAAGAAAAAATACTGTTGAAATTTCTTTCGACCTCTTTGCGTATCGTTTGATTACTGCAATAGACCTATAGAATTAATACATTTTTTAAATGGGATAGGACCTATTTTTATCTATTAGTTGATGGTAGGATGCATTTACTATGTAAGCTATTTTGAATGATAAAATAGTATTTAGCAATTGCCTTGTATTTATGTATTTACAAAATTTTTAGATGGTCTGCCATGGACCATAATTGAATGGACCGTCGAGTAGTTGACGGAGAGATTTCTGTTAAATATAGAGAGGGTGTAGAGTACTTCTGTAATTTTATTTTTGAGAATGCGGTACTCTTACATCAAAGATGGACTCATTGCCTCTTGTAACAGTATGGCAATAGAGAAATATTTGATAGGAATACAATTGCTATCTATTTGTATAAGAGTGGATTTATGCCCAACTATAAATATTGGTGCCTGTATGGAGAGACGTGGGAGAAAGTTGCAAGGGTTAGAATCGAGCAAGACATGGACACAGATAAAATGGTGGACATGGTTATGGATGCGGCTGGTCTTGAATTTAATTGAGATGTGGAAGACGATCCAGAAGCTAGCAGTGGCGATTTCTACTATATGCTGAAAGATGATGATGAACCACCATGGTCAGGATGTGAAACACATACTATACTATCAGCTGTGTCAGAGTTGTTAAACTTGAAGGCCGAATTTAATATGACGGTCAATTATTATGGTAGGAGGGTAGCAATAATAAAGAAGATGCTACCGAAGGATGAGAAGCTTGTTGGGAGCTTCTATGCTTCGAAAAAAATGATGAAAGAGTTGGGCATGAGATATGAGAAGATAGATGCATGCCATAATAATTGCATGCTTTTCTATAAGGAGGACCAATAGAAGAGTTCATGCGGCATATACAGTGCAAGCCGATTTAAGTCGAGACAAGATGGTAGGAATCAAAAGGATATACCATATAAGGTTCTTTGATACCTTCCCCTTACTCCTAGACTTCAAAAGCTCTACTTGTCTAAGAGTACTGTTGGACAGATGAGATGACACAAAGAAGAACCACGCAAGTACCCCAATATGATGTATCATCCATTGGACAGCGAGGTATGGAAGCAATTTGATGCTTGCCACCTTTTATTTGCTCAGAAATCACATAATATCTAGTTGGGTCTATCTACGGATGCTTTCACACCGTTCGATCATGCAGCGGCCTCTTATTCATGTTGGTTAGTTTTTATCACTCCATACAATCTGCTATTTGGGATGTACATGAAAGAACATAACATCTTTTTTATATTAGTCATTCTTGGACTACGATATCCTGGTAGAAGCATTGATGTATATCTAAGGCCACTTATTGATGAGCTGAAATTGTTATGGTCCGATGGCATTTGTACATTTGATGCATCGAAGAAGCAAAATTTTTTAATCAAGGCTGCATTGATGTGGACCATTAGCAATTTTTCTATTTATGAGATGCTGTCAGGATGAAGTACTTATGAGAAGCTAGCATGTCCCTATTACATAGAGAATACAAAATCATTTCAGCTTGAGTATGGTCGTAAGCCCTGCTTGTTCGATTGTCATCATCAATTCCTCCTCGAGCATCATCCTTTTCGAAAGCAGTGAGACAGTTTCAGGAGGAATAAGATAGAGAAGGACCATGCGCCCCAGCACCTCAATGGTATGAAAGTATTTCAGAGGGTATCCTAATTAGACGAATCCCATTTGACATTGAATTTGACAAGCAGAAGCTTTGGGTCGATACAACTTATAACTGGGTGAAGCAAAGCATCTTCTGAAAATTATCCTATTGGTCCACCAATTTGATCTGTCATAACCTTGACATCATGCATATCGAGAAAAATATATTCAATAATATTTTCTACATTATTATGGATGTTAAGGGCAAGATGAATGATAATCCTAAGGCTTGAGCAGATATGAAGAACATATGCAAGTATCCTCTATTAGAGCTAGTTGAGGTGTTACCTGAGAAATTTCTGAAGTCAAAAGCATCTTATGCCTTAATAAGGGAGCAGCTGAAGGATATTTGCGAACGGTGTAAGAGCCTTAAATTCTAAGATGATGATGCAAGTAATCTAGCTCGGTGCATCAATGCTAAAGATTATAGATTTCATTGGCTAAAGAGCCATGACTGCCATGTGTTCATGTAATGATTACTCCCATTGGCTGGGTGTGATCTCCTTCCCAACTCCATATGAAGTTTTTTGATTGAGCTTAGCCTTTTATTTAGAGACATTTATGCTACCGAACTATTCACTGATCACATCTCCAGTCTTGAGGCTAGCAGTGTAGAGACTATATGTAAGTTGGAGAAGATATTTTTTTTCAGTTTTTTTGACTCCATGGAATACCTCGTGATTCATCTGACGTATGAAGCTAGGGTGGGGGGTCTAGTATAGTACAAGTGGATGTATCCATTTGAAAGATACTTGCATAGTCTCAAGAAGAAAGTAAAAAATAAGGTCCGAGTTCAAGGTTCTATTGTGGAGACTTATATAATAGAAAAAATTTCAAATTTCAGATGACACTACTTTAATTTCTATATGCAGACCAAGCTGACTCAAGTGGGCCGAAATGATGACATTGGTGCTGAGGGATTAGAGCGGGAGATTTCAATATTTGCTTATCTCGCTCAAAAATTTGGGCACGAGGTTCATCGAATTTTCTCCGATACTGAACTTTGATAGGCAGAGACATATGTTTTGCTAAACTACATAGAGATCGATCCATATGTTCAATAAGTGTCCATCATAATCCCAACTCTTTAATCATTTGTTTCAGTATACTTATCTTATGCATGTTTAGGCAATATGATGAGATGCTGAAAGAAGAAAATTTGAACATAAGTGATAAAGAAATATCAACATAGCACTCAAAGAACTTTGCATATTGGTTCCATCAATTAGTAAGCATCCATTGTCATTTTATATATTTTAATTTTTTTAGTTTATTCTTTTTATAATACGTAAGTCATTTAAGGGCACGAGTCCATACTAACGAAACTGAGACCATTAGGTTACGGGCTTGAAAAATACATGACATGCTATAATGGCTGTAACGTAAATAGTTTCAAATTTCATACCCAGCAATATGAAAATTATAAAAGCACAATGAACAGTGGTGTGTATATCAAAGATAGTTGGTGGGAAGATAAGACAGAGAGTGACAACTATGGAATCCTTGAAGAAGTGATTAAGATAAGCTACATTGGAGGTAATAGTATCATTCTATTTAAGTGCTAATGGTTCGATACCGACAATGATATAAAGGTTGATCCATGGCATGGGCTTATTGAAACTAAACATGGATCAAAAGCTTATGTCAACGAGTTATATGTACTAGTTGCATAAGCTGCTCAAGTATATTATACTCTTTTTCCATCAAAGAAAAGAGGAAGGCAAGATTGGTGGGCAGTATGCAAAATTAAGTCTCGAGCTGTCATTACACGTTCGAAGAAGAAGAAGAGCCCCAATTACTAAAATCCTTTCAAAAAGATAAGACAATAGGAGTTCATCAATCATTCGATGATGTGGAATTAGATGCTCCAAAAATTCTCTTATGTGAAGATGGCCAACATAAGGAGGTAGATCCCACTAAGATTGTTTTAAAGGACAATCTTCCCTAAGAAGGGGAAGAAAAGGAAGAGGTGGAAGAAGAGTAAGAAGAAGAGGAAGAATCGGAAGAAGATTTTGAAGGATACTAAATATCTGAAGAGGCCGATGAGTAGTGCTAAGTATATAATTTTTGGATTATTTTTATTATTTATCTTCTATCATTTTAAATCTTGCACTGCCATCCATAATTGTATAATTAATTTAGAAATCTATTTATTTTTATTTTCAACAAGAATATATCATATCTTTCAGAGGTTGGAGCTGCACCAGTCGAAGACAGAGCTCTCGATGAGAGAGCGATCACACAGCCAGCTTGCATGGTTCTGCACCTCTCTCACTGGGTAGTAAGCTTTAACACTTAATTTATATATTTTTATTTATATTATTTTATCATTTGTTAACTAATATAACATTCTTTGTATTGGATATTTTGCGTCAGATTCGGAGGGTAGGGAGTCATCAGTGACCCCACAGTTGCATGCAGTAGCGACCACCTGCTCTTAGATATAGCACCGTGTTCGAGGATCCATCCGACTTGTGGCACCTCTGACTCGGTCAAAGGATAGAGAGATCATCCATATCCAGAGCCGCTCGTAAGTACTACATGCTCAATTAATATATTTAAAATTTAATAATTTTAGAGTTAACATTTATTCTTCAAAATCAATTTTGTAGCAAATTCAGAGAGTCTTCTACATCTCGTGTCGTTATCGGGATCATACATCGATTGATGCTGGGATTGGTGAACGAGTTCTTGAATTAGCCATCGAAAGCTCATGATGCAGCCAAGGAGATATTTCTGATAAGTCAAAACTAATTTAATTTTTAATTTTTGATATGTTGGTATTTTAATTATATATTAATACATGCTTGTTTCTATCTTACAGGAGTACTACTGATTTGAGACTCCCCAGGATGAGAAGGCTGGCCGTCGGATCCTCGAGGAGGTGGCCACACGAAGGTTTCAAGATGGCCTCTATAGTCTCAAACAGTCTGCCATCCAACACAATGATTCCCAATCACCATCAGACTGGAGGTCCTTTATGGATCACTGGATGCGGACGGACATATGGCAGGTCCTCTGCAACCAATGGAGAAACGAGGAGTACTCTGATAGGCGGTAGATGGTCCAGCAGAATCGGACTGCCCAGTAAGATCCGATCGGCATACGGATGGCTCGATCGGTACACATATTGTGGCCGACAGACTGGTAAGAATTCTATACCAAAACTCTTCACTAGAACTGTAAAAACTCTTATATGTATGTTTTAATTAATTTAATTTTATTATTTACTTGTTGTAGATATGGCAGCTAGATAGTCCACCAAACCAGCTACAGTTATGGAGGCCACACATCAGTCTTGGAGGACTGGTGACTATTTAGATTCTATATTGTGATAGATCGTGGTAAGAACTTCAAATTTTATTGACTAATTAAGTTGTTATAGGATCTAATTTTTATATTAGAATTAATATATTTTTGAATTGTGCAGACGCGTTATGTGGAGTACTTTGCTGAGAGGTACGGTGATGACCCATTTTCTCAGCCCCTCCTTGATCTTGAGGGATGGCTCAGTGCCATCGGGGGGTGAGCAAGAGCCGGGTCATAAGATTTGGCCATAGGTTTGATCCTCCATCGGCTCGATATCCTTCGATGTCCTCATAGATCTCGACGTTCCAGACCTGGAGCGATGCGTACATGGAGGAGGTCGTACAGAGGCTTCTGAGTCAGCGACTTCAGAGCCTCCTGAATGCTATCTGCGATATGATCGTGGAGCTTCTTCGAGACCTGCAGCTATGCGACCGACTGGGCTTGTCATCTCAACCATCACATCAGATAATTTTATTATTAAATTTTTTTACTTATTTTAAATTTTTATATTTAAAAGCTTCATATATTTAGGTTTGAGCCCAGGAAGAGGATTTAGGGATTAAAAATTCAATCTAACCATTCAATCGGTGGATCGGAGATGTCTATAGCTCCGTATCATCGAATAGAATATGTAAGAATAATCTGTTCGAGAATCGAAGGAGTGTGTCGAAAGATACATCTCTATATTAAAATTTACTAATATTATTTTATTTTTTTCATTGCAGGATGCTGGGATATCCGACTCTCATTCACTAGCTGTTGGAGAGGAGCGGGAGGAGGACGTGGATGATGGTGAGGATCGGATCTGATTTTTTTTTATGTATTATATTTTTTTTGATACTGATTGTAAAAAAATTATATAATTTATATTTTTAATATAATATAATTAATTTTTAATTTTTATTATCATATTATCTTTAGATTTTAATTATAACAGGTATTAAAATCATAATTCATTGTGATTAATTAAAATAAATTTTACAAAATATTTTTGTTAATTTTTTAAAAAAATAAAATTAATTATTAACGATGGTATTAATGATGAAAAATGAGTGATGGCATTAGCGATGATACCACCATCTCTAATATTTTTTTTAAAAAGTTATTTAATTTAAAAACTTAAAAAAATTAGAGATAGTATAAGTGATGATATTTTTTATCGCTAATAATTATTAGTAACGGTATTAGATATGAAAACATCATCGCTAATATTTTTAATTTTTTTTTAAATTTAATTTAAAAATTAAAAAATAATTAGCAATGAAGTTATTGCATCGCTAACGCCGTCGCTAATAGTCATATTAGCGATGATAGTATTTACTATCGCTAATAAGGATATTTAGCGATAAAATTTTTTTTAGATTGGCTGTTGTGACGGAATTAGCAGCGTTGTTGTTGTTGGCGATGGCAGTTGGACTATTAGCGATGGCAAATAGCCATTGCTAATAGTCTGATTTATTGTAGTGATGCCATTAGGCAAGGTCTTTTATTCAACATAAAGTCCATCTGGTCTTAACATTTGTTTTCTCTTTTCACAATTCAAATATGATAATCTTTAACTTTTCGACTTTGAACTAACCAAGATCATGGGACGATCTTTATTCTAATCGATTTTTCATGATTTTCTTCGGATCAACTTTTCATGATCTTTCTCAGATCAAATTCTCATGATCATTCTCAGAACAAATTTTTATGATTTTTCTCGGATCAAATCCTTCATGATCTTTCTCGAATCATATTCTCATGCATAAATCCGTGAGGACTGTCCTAGGCATAAGCTACTGACCGACTATCCCTCGATCTTTATTGGATCATATTTTCACATATAAGCCCATGGAGGCTGTTCTACATGATGAGGCTAGTCCAAACCATATTTTTCTATCCAATTATTACATGTTGATTTCATCAATCAATTTTTAATTTTTAGTATAATCAAGATAAGTATATTATATCTATATAATCATACCATCAGTCACTGATACATATATATTGATATAACGTACTCATGTTGAAAAATCGTACAAAAAATAATAGTGCCTCAAATATAATAAATCTATTAACCTGAATCTAACAATATAAAACCAACAATACAAATCCACTGGTAAAAAAAGTATATATAATAGTGATTTTATACAGAAATTCTTACCTCGATAAGCGATAAGTTGGACTCACTAGATTATGATTTGGATGTCAAAATCGTTACTCGATGTCCTCCTATCTGATAGATTGTTCTTCTATATATTTAATTATAAAATAAATCAATTTAATTTTCTAAAACCTTCTATTAGGATTTAACAAGGTCCATCTTCTTTCAGTCTCAAAATTTTCTATTCTAAAATTTTCTCTTTTTTTTTCATAATCCATCTAAAGAGAATTAAATAGGTAAATAAATAATTAAATAATTTATTAATTATTAGAAATTATAGAAGAGAGAGAAGAACTATCTTCTCCCCTCTTCTTCCAAAATAAGGGTTCGTCCCCCCTTCCTCCTCTCCCACACATGGCTACGGACCACCGAAGCGAGCCATCTATGTTGGCTCCCAGTGGTAGCGAACACCACGGCTCTGACGATAGCCCCAACGATGGCTGTTGTTGGTGGCAAGTGAAAAAAAAAAATAGGGACTGCCCTATTTTAAACCCGAAACCGATGGCTTCCTTCGCATGCTGGCGGCGAGAAATCAACCAAAATAAAGAAAACAAAGAGAGAAAGGAGCTTATCCTACTCCGATGGCTAAAGAGAACTCCGACAACCCTTTTCCCATCCATAACCCATGGAGAAACCCTTAAGAAATTTTGATCGATTGTCGGTGATCTTTCAATAGTCCATGGTGAAGATCTAAGGGAGGGAAGAGGGCTTTTTATAGGAAAGCTCTCCTATGCTATTCGAGGCTCCCACGGCCCCGATCTCATCGAAAATAAGAGGGAAGAAGACTCCTAACTAGAGTCTTCTTCCTCCTCTCTTCCACACGCCAAGCACGGGTCCTAAGGGTTTTGGGTTTTTAAAATTTGGGCTGGGTCCAAAATTCCAAATGAACTGGACTATTACATTCTTCTCCTCTTAAAATAATTTTATCCTCGAAATTAGCATGCAGCAAGTTAAAATCTTAAGGGTACGAACTTGTTATCTTATTTTCAAGCTCCTAAATAATCTTCTTGATTGAGAAAAGAAATTTCAATCCTTTATTATGACACCTTCACTTAAACCATCACATTTTTGCTACGCACTCTGATTTAATCCATAGAATTTCTCGAGTTTAATAAATAATTTCTAAGCCAATAGAACATAGTTTGTTAATTTTTCGTATTTCAATCCAAGATATAAGTTATCCATCTAAACTCTATGATTTACGTCTATCACAATCCATAGTAATCATAACCCTAAGTTTAAATACCACTTAACTCATAGTTCCTAATGATCATAATCTTAAATTTTGATATTATTCTGTCATACTCTATTGATCATAATCTAAAGTTTTGATATCTCTTATGTCACAATCCTTAGTGATCTTAAATCTAAACTCTGATACCATTCTATCACACTCCGAATCCAGTGTCCAGGGTCGGATACGTGATACGACCACATAAATTCCAGAGCAATGCCCTAGAGATCATGTAAAGCCTAAATAAATAAAAATTTAAATAATTTTAAATAATCGAATGAAAAATAAATGCATAAATAGAGTCGATCCTTCCAAATCAAATAGTAGACTTATTTAATTACAATTATTCAAATATTCAATGGTATCATAAAAGTTAATTAACTAAGCACTAAAAGTGTCGATATTTGACTTCTCGCCCAATCCATCTGTACTAAGTTTTTGGAGTCTCTAAAAAAAATAACATAGGGATATGAGCTTTTTTAGCTCAGTAAGAATCACCGTACATCTACATCAAAATAATTGATATACTAAAAATATAGCAATAAGCATATCAGGATGAAATCATAAAGACTCATAATATATATGTGAAATAACATGCATCGAACATGTAATCATGCAATAGATCATCACATGCCATTAGATAAGATCTTTTATTTAACATAAAGTTCATTTGGTCTTAAAATTTATTTTCTCTTTTTCACAATTTCAATATGATAATCTTTAACTTTCCAACTTTGGACTAACCAAGATCATACGATGATCTTTATTCGGATTGATTTTTCATGATCTTCTTTAGATCAACTTCTCATGATCTTTCTCAGTTCAAATTTTTATGATCTTTCTCGTATCAAATTTTTATGATCTTTTTCGAATCAAATTCTTCATGATCTTTCTCGGATCACATTCCTACGCATAAGCCTATGGGGGCTGTCTCAAGTATAAGCTCCTGATCGGCTATCCCTCAATCTTTATCGGATCAAATTTTCATATATAAGCTCCTGAGGTCATTCCACGTGATGAGGCTAGTCCAAATTACATCTTTTCTATCCAATTATTATATGTTGATTTCATCAATCAATTTTTAGTTTTTAGTATAATCATGATAAGTATATTATATCCATATAATCATACCATCAATCACTGATACATATATATTGATATAACGTACTCATATTGAAAAATTATACAAGAAACAATAGTGTCTCGAATATAATAAATCCATAAACATGAATCCAACAATACAAATCCATCGATAAACATAGTATATATAATAGTGATTATGTATGGAGATTCTTACCTCGATAAGCGATAAACCTGACTCACTAAATTATGATCTGAATATCAAAATCCTTACTCGACATCCTCTTGTCTGGTAGATTGTTTTCCTATATATTTAATTATAAAATAAATCAAATGAATCAATTTCATTCTTTGGAACCCTCAATTAGGATTCAATAGGGTCCACCCCCTTCCAGTCTCAAAATTTTCTATTCTAAAATTTTTTCCTTTTTTTCCATAACTATCTAAAGAGAATTTAAATAGGTAAAAAAATAATTTTATAATTAAATAATTTACTAATTATTAAAAATTATAGAAGAGAGAGAAGAACTTTCTTCTCCCCTCTTCTTCCAAAATATGGGTTCGTCCCCCCTTCCTCCCCTCCCGCACATGGCTATGGACCACCAAAGCCAGCCACCTATGGCGGCTCCCAGTGGCGGTGAACACCACGGCTCTGGCAATAGCTCCAACGGTGACTATTGTCGGTGGCAAATGGAAAAAAAATTAAAATAGGGACTACCCTATTTTGAACTCGAAACCAATGGCTTCCTTCGCATGCCAGTGGCGAGAAATCAGCCAAAAAAAAGAAAACAAAGAGAGAAAGGAGCTTACCTTGCTCTGACAGCTAAAGAGAACTCCGGCAACCTTTTTTCCGTCCATAACCTATGGAGAAACCCTTAAGAAATCTTGGTTGATTGCTGGCGATCTTTCAACAATCCACACAGTGAAGATCTAAGGGATGGAAGAGGGCTTTTTATAGGAAAGCTCTCCTACACCATTTGGGACTCCCATGGCCCCGATCTCATCAGAAACAGGAGGAAAAAGAAGACTCCTAACTAGAGTCTTCTTCCTCCTCTCTTCCACACACCAAGCACGGAATTGAAGGGAAATAGAAAGGAATAGAAGGGAAAGTATTAACTTTCCCTTGTTTGGAAGTTTTTTCATGAAAGAAATGGAAAGAAAAGGAAAGAAATGGAGAGAAAATAAATCCCCTAAAATCTGTAATTTTTTTCTCCTCCAAATTCAGTGGATTTGAAGAAAAAAGAAAAGAGAGTAAGTAAGTGAATCATTTATAATTCCCATCTTATCTCTCTGATAATGAAGAATCAAATTAATATTAAATTTGAATCCTAGGATTTATTTTACATCCATTTCAGGATAGAAAAGCTTTTTTATTTAGCCGCTCAAGCCTCCCACTGATTGAGATTCCTGAGAATGAAAAAATAGGAGAAAATGAAGGAAAATTCAAAAAAAATCAAAGAAAAATCGAAAAAGATTGAAAGGTGAGGCCTTTTCCCACATAGATTATTTTTTTTTCTTTATATTTTGTTTGCATTTCATTCTCTTTTCTGGGTGAAGGAAGAATCTTTCTGTTTCTTTTTCTGATTTCAAACTCATTTTCCTTCTTGTCAATAATATCCAAAAACAAAGGCATTTTCCTTATGGCACTTTTTCAATATGATATTTCGAAAATTCCTCCTTATGACTGTCATGATTTTGAAAGTTTTGAGATAAATTTCATGCACTGGATTAGGATTGGAAGCAGTTAGCCTATTTTGGCAATTTGTTATTATAGTTATGTTCAAAGATACGAGAGTAAAAAAGAATTATAACATTACTTTCTTTTACTTTCTTTCTTGCTTCCAAATAAGCAAGAAAAAAATTATTTTCTTTTCTTTCTTTAAACTCCCTATCGGGAGGAAAGAAAATACTTCCTCCTTTTTTTCTTAATCTTTTCTTTCCTTACTAACATTTTTTTTTCTTTTTCTTTTTTCCCCAAACTCCCAAACAGGCCCTAAGGGTTTTGGGTTTTTAAAATTTGGGCTGGGTCCAAGAGCCCAAATGAGCTGGGCTATTACACATGTGACCTTTGAGTTATCCTCGAGGATAAGGAGCTACCAATTGCTTATCGTTTGCATCATCATATCGAAGGCCATGAAACCCAACCACTGTAGTTACTGCTGGTGATGCATGCTTGTTAGAGCTAAAAAAGTTAAGTGGCTCCAATGATCTTTGAGAATGGAGATCATTGTAACATGGCTTTCAGTTAAACTAGGAAAATTGAAGTTGTCTAACAAGGTCACCTTTGATTATGCTTCCGAAGGAGCATATGCTTGAATGCCTGGATATGAGCATATCCGTGGGAGCATATGCTTGTTTGTCTGTTTTTGTTTTTGTTTATGGTTTTTTTTAATTTTATTCTTTGCTGGCTTTTCGGATGGTGTGAGAGATGTCAAAGTTCATCGGTGTGAAGTGGTCAAACAAGCAATGTGCCTATGTTGCTTGATATGAGCATGCTCCACAAGTAAATGAACCAAGCTTTAGCTTGCTTAACTTAGGCTGCATTTGTTTTGTGATCGAAATTGGAATCGAATTCGAATTAGATTAGAATTAGAATTAGAATGGCTATATCCTTTAACATATTTGGTTCACGATAGAAATCAGAATAAGATTTGAATATTATAGAAGAGTAGAAATTGAGTTTTAAGGGTTGTGATATTTTGATTTCTTTTTGGAATCATAATGAGAATGGGAAATGGTTAGAATGGGAATCATTGATTCTTATTTCCATCCTAGAGTTTAACTCCTTTCAACCAAACATGCTTTTAACACATATAAATATAATTGAATATTATGTTATTTAATCATATTCTATAATAGGTGATGAGCCGTGAGTGCTATTCCCGCTTTCTTGCTTAAGGCAAGCTATCTTTCAATAATCAAATGGTGATCTATTGGTCGAGATGTAACTCCCACCTCATGAGAGGTATATCTCAGTTCACCAATCCTCACCCTCTCTCACCTAGGAGTCGATCAAGAGGCCTCTCTCTCTCTCTCCAAAGTCTTCTCTTGTTCTTCTTGAGTTACTTGCTCTTCTTCCTCTTTCAATTCTCAACGATGCCTTCCCAACAAAATTACATGTTAGCACCCTGTTCAGCTAGTGGTTGTCTCACTAAAGCCTCCCCACCAACCAACAAAAATCCCTATTGAGTTGAGCTTAAGCTTGTTAGATTCTGAATCTGGGATATAATATAGCCATACTACCGACAGATACTGCTCATGATAATACGAAGCTAATATTCATAATTAGCTAAAATCCATTACAAATAAAATATCATAAAAAATTTAATTCCAATCATTTATTAAATAATTAAATCAAGATTGATCATTCAAAGCATCTAAATTCAATATCAAATACCAAAATCTATGTCTCACAATTTCTAAATAATTGACTACAAATCCATAATAATTCAATAAACTAAGTTTAGCTACAAAATTTTTAGGATTGTTACCGTAGAACTTTAAGCCTGAATTCTTCATCGATTTTGGTAGTTTTATTTTTTTAGAAAAAAATAAAAAAATATGAGTTATATTAGCTCAGTGAGTAAAACCTACACTTCCTTACGGATCAAGTATAAATTTTTTTATGATAATATAATATTTAAATAATAATAGATATTATAAAAATAAAGTATTTCATGGAGCAATAATAAAGTAAATCATAAAGATAACTATTCATACATAAATCATGAACATTTAATAAATATGATTTATAAATCATTCTTGTCATGTGTTCATGTTATAGTTTAAAATATTACTCATAAATATTTATACTACGATCACTTTATACCTGTGATAAAATCTGTGTTTTTAATTGATAGAGTTCTTATTTTGTATACCAACTTTATAACCACTAGCAGGATCTATGTTTGTATCAATGCTAGTTTCGGATGTCGCACTACTACACTAAAGATCTATGGCAGCGGTTACTACGGTAGTGATTTTGAAAATCACTGCTATAGAACCAATAGCAGTGGTTATTGCAAACGGCCATCGTAGGTCGACCTACGGTAGTGATTTGCAATAACCACAGCCGTTAGTAAAATATAAATTTTTTTCTGAATATGATATAATTTTAAAATTTAAAATTTATTTTTACTGTTTATTATCTAAATAATTATTATTAGAGTATCGTCGTAAAAGACCGTCTCAATCTAGTAGTCCTAGCTATGTCGATCATTAAAATTGGATTTCAATAATCATGAACGATCGCATGATGATCTGATAGATAGAGACCACCGATAGATATAAAAATTTTTAACAATGATCTCGATATTATTTCTAGTACACTATCCAAATTTTACTTCAATCAGACATCATTAGCATTGTCACTTTAGTACGGGATGATTTTAGCCATTAATAAAAAATGAAGGATCAAAAGGCCAAACAGTGTCTGATTGATGTGATTTTTTTTATAAAAGATCTTTGTTAGTATTTTAACCATTTGTACAATGGCGATCATAAAATTCAAAATGTGCGTATATGAATGCTTCGACTTAAGCACATCTGATAAAAGTACAAGTATAATTACTTAAAGATTTGAAGAACGACTATGAAGAGATATATAGTTTTGGATCATTCATATAAGCACAGTTTGAGTTTTACAATCATCACCGTATAAATGATTAAAATACTAATAAAGATCATTTATAAAAAAAAAATCACCTCAATCGGGTGCTGTTGGGCCTTTTGGTCTCTAATTTTTTATTTAACGGTTACATTTATTTTTTGTTAAATTGATCATGATAATGATATCTGATTGAAGTAAAATTTTGATAACATTCTATAAATATCATCATGATCATCATTGTAAGTTTTAGATCCATCGATGGTCTCTATCTATCAGATCATCATGCGGTTGTTCGTGACCATCGAAACTGAATTTTATTGATCGATATGCCTAGGACTGTCGAATCGAGATAATCTTTTATGACGATACTCTAACGATAGTTATTTAGATAATGAATGGTGAAGATGGACTTTAAATTCTAAAATTATATCATATTCAAAAAGGTGTTTATATTCTATCAACGACAGTGGTTATTGCGAACCACTATTGTAGATCAGACCTACGGTAGAAAAGAGTTTGTATTCTACCACCGATAGCAGTAATTGTGAACCACTGCCGTAGGTCGGATCTACGACAGCGGTCAAGGATAACCGGTGCCATAGGTGTAACCTATGATTTGTGATAGTCCCACATCGATTGTGAAAATAATGAATGAAGGGTATATAACAGATTGCTAAAATTTTGGATTTAAGTTTTTCACTGCGGGCCCCACCCTTGTCGCCGTTGCCATCTACCACCGTCCATCATTCGTCGCCGTTGACCCCCGCCCATCGCCGCCCCCGCCACCACGGGCGGCGGCCCCCGATGGCGGTGGATGGCTCCATCAGTTGGCAAACAGACTGCTGTCGGCCAACCATTTTGATCAATCAAAGGCTATGGCAGTGGTTTGTCAACTGTTGCCATAGCTGAGGGATATGGCGGCGGTTGCCAACCACTGCCGTAGCCAAGATCTACGACGATGGTTTGCAACCATTTCCGTAGCTTAAAAAAAATACTGCCATAGGTGATATATAGTAGCGGTTGACAGAACTGCTATCGTAACTCCAAAAATCATTGCTGTAGCCTACGGTGACTGCAACGATAACAGCGGTTAAACAATCGCTATCATAGATTAAGGCAACGATTTTTTAAGCTATGGCAGTAGTTTTAAATCGCTGCCATAGACTTTATTTATAGTAGTGTCAATTTTTCTAATTTTAGAGATTCATATGTAGCTATATGAGAGTTTTTAAAATTTTTATATCTTTTTTTTCAAAACATATATATATATATATATATATATATATATATATATATATAGGAGAAAAACTACTAAATAGCATAATCAGATTCATATTTCATAAATATGCTATTTTCATTAGAAATATTCATGAAACAATTTTTTATAATAAAGCCTGGTCTTCATAGTACACATATATTGATCCTTTTATTTTATGAAAAAAATAATTTTATCAATAATAGATCATATGTAGGAAAAATATAATAATTTAAAAATAAATGAGAAGTATAAGATCCACTTATCTCATTCGTCCTATATCTTCAAACTTTGTTAAACAAATCTGTTAATAAAATATCAGAAATATGATCAATTTTTATTTGATAAATTAATATAATTAAATCATAAAAAAAAAAAATTATTGATCGGATGGTTGGCTATTCGAGCATTGGGCCAATTCAAGACTTCCTAGCCCAGGGGTCAACTTGGATCCCTATAGTGGAACTCTATCATGAGATATATAAGTCATCTTAGAGAGAGAAATGGGTGAAGAGAGAGAATGAGTTTTATTCTTCTTCTTTTTTTTTTCTCAAGAGAGAAAAAATAGTCGACTAGGATCTAGTTATCAACTAGAGAGAGTAGAGAGAGATACTAGACAGAGAAAAATTCTAGAGAGAATGAGAGAAAGAGATAACTTTTCTATCTCTCTTTTTTTTTTCCTTTCTTTCTTCTTATTTCTTTTCTTCTTCTCTTCTTCTTCCCTTCTTAATTTGGCTAAACAGGGGAGAAAGTATGGTGGCTAGTGGCCGATGGACTTACAACATGCGATGGCAACAGACAGCTGATGGCGAGCAGTGGTGGACGGTCGGTGGCAGTAGATGCCGATGAGAAATCATGAGAAATGGCTCGAAAAAATAAGGCATCGGTGAACCTTTTTTTTCAATCTTCCTGTCGACCATTGGCTGGTCACCAACAGTCATAGCATCAACGTGGAGGGTGACAGAAAGGTCAAGCTATCTAATTAGAACCTCCAATACCAAGGGACGACGATGTCGGTAGACAAAAAGGAAGAAATTAATGCCGAAAAATAGGAGAAGTGGAACTTGATTGATTTCCAGCCAAGTACGGGCCAGTGATGAGTCTTTTAGGGCCATGGAGAGAAGAAGAAACAAAGAGGAGAAAGGATAGGGCTTTGGCTCAGTTGTGGTTGCATCTCCAACTCTAGTTTCTGACGGGCATGGATCTTGGAAGATTAGCAAAACCATGGAAGAAAGAACAAGAAAGAAGAGAAGAGAAAAGAAGGGCAGGTGCTTCTCGTGGATTGCTTTGGTGGGGAGAATAAGACTTATGGAGTATTTCTTAGTGTTTTGATAGTCGTAGGAGTCCGATTCCATGCCGGATTTGGTGGAGAAGAAGATTCTCGATGGAAGTCTTTGTCTCAATTATTTTTCATATGGTCTGTGATATGGGCCAACTTATGATGGACTAGTCCAATTGAACTAGACTATCACAAAGCTAGCTTGTTCTTGAAATAATGAATCATGATCTCGGCTTAGCTAGTCCGCAATATGCATAAACTGAGCAGCCAAGCATGATCAGAATTATTTGCCTAACAGTCCTATATTTATACCCAAGGGACTAAAAGTGTTGTTGCTTGTCTCAACAACTTCTTCTCCTTATTTAACTATCTACACAGATGCTTGGTTACAATGAATCGACAAATCCCTTTATATTAAATGAAGCGAAAGAAAGGAATACTATAGAAAAAGAAGAAAAAAAGAGGGGAAATTCTAACCTGCCTATGTTTGACGTGCACTCCTCCAACTTTGTGCAGGTCTTGCTTGAGGGAAGCTGTATCCATCCGCGTACATGGAGGGATAAAGCATGCCTCTGAAATAAAACACGTAACATGTTACCATAACAAGACAACTCTCAACAGTAATGTTAGGAAACAGGGTGTGTGGGCTTTATTAAGGTCATGTGCAAATACTTGGGATTATCATATGACATGCGGTGCTGTCAAAGAGTTGTTCGAGAATTGTTTATTGCTGAATAAAATAAGCCAGCTTTCCCACGAGACGCGTCGGTGCATGAGCGCTTTTTTAAAAAAAACGCACTCAACACACAAAAAACACAAAGAAAAAAAAAAGTTTGATAATCTTTCTTCCCTTATCGAGGACGCTTCCCACGTCAGCGCGGACGCGGAGGGTCGAGAGTGCTTATCCGATCACCCGCCGTTGCGCAGTACACGGACGCGCGTGATTTGACACGGCCCTCAGAGACCTTGTAAAAGCGCACGCGGCGGCGCGCGAAGCAGTTGAGACGCATCCATTTCCGTTTCTGCCGCGTGCAGTTGACTTGTTGGGAACGCCCCCGGCAACCTTCGGTTCCTTTTCGGGTAAGACACGGCGCTGCCTCCAGCTCCCCGCAATTATGGGCCCTGCACTTTCGTTTGTTCTGCGAGTTGCGAGCTGCAAAGTTTCTAAACGGGTTACTATTCGTAACCCCCAACAAAAAAAAAAAAAAAAGAAGCAACACTGTTTGGACTTTAGAAAAAAAAAAAAACAAAAAAACAAAAAAGACAGCACTATGGGTCCCAGGCTCGCGGCCATAAACCAAGTTCCAGGTCCAGGTTATGCCTGGTGGGGGTGAGGTCGAAGCCTGAACCGAACACCATCCTGGCACGTGGTGATGACAGACAGCTTGCATCTAACGACTTCGTTATGCCTGGTGGGGGTGAGGTCGAAGCCTGAACCGAACACCATCCTGGCACGTGGTGATGACAGATAGCTTGCATCAAACGACTTCGACTGTTTTATCTAATTAATTTTAAAAAAAATTATTTATAAAAATAATTTATTTTTTAATTTATTTATCAGATTGATACAAATAGGATAAAATGTCATTTTGAATGACGTTTTTAGATGGCCATGTCACCTATTTTTTTTCATATTTTTCACGTAGATGATGAAAAAAAAACTAAAATAAATGATATTTTTTAAAACGTTATTCCAAACGACGTTTTAAAAAATATCATTTTATTTAGCGATTTAAATTTTTTCTTCAAAAAAAATAAAAAAATTAAAAAAATTAAAAATTTTAATTTTAAATTTATAAAAAATAAAATTATAATTTTGATTAAAATAAAAATTATCATTTCAAAATAGTATCCCCATTTCAACTTATTTTTTTTAAAAAATATCTGAAAAAAATTGATGTAAAAAAATAAAAAACTATCATAAAAAAGAATTAAAAAAATAAAAATTATAATTTTAAATTTATAAAAAATAAAAAAAAATAATTTTAATTCAAATAAAAATCATCATTTCAAATTACAATCTCCTCTTCAAATTAATTTTTTTAAAAAAATATCATAAAAAATGAGAAAAAAATAAAATTTATAATTTTGAATAATTTTTAAAAAATAAAAATTTTAATTTTAATTCAAATAAAAAATATCATTTTAAATTATTTTATCGATTTAAAATTATTTTTAAAAAAGTATCTAAAAAAATCTTTAAAAATTAAAAAAATAAAAATACCATAAAAAATGAGAAAAAAATAGAAAAAAATAAAAATTATAATTTAAAATTTAAAAAAATAAAATTTTTAATTTTAATTAAAGTAAAAAATATCATTTCAAATTACTTTCTCCATTTCAAAATAATTTATTTAAAAAATATTCTAAATAAATAAAAAAATACCTAAAAATATTTCATAAAAATAAAAAGAAATGATAAAAATAAAAAAAATTATAATTATAATTTTAAATTATAAAAAAATTAAAATTTGAATTTGAATTTAAAAAAAATAAAAGAAATAAAAAATGCCATAAAAAAGTGAAAAAAAGGAAAAAAATGGGAAAAAAAATAAAAACTATAAATTGAAATTAAAAAAATAAAAATTTTAACTTTAATTCAAAAAAATATCATTTTAAATTACTTTCTTCATTTCAAAATATTTTTTAAAAAAAATATCTGAAAAAAATAAAAAAATTGGTGTAAAAAAAATAAAAAACACCATAAAAAAAGAAAAAGAATTTAATTGAAAAAAATAAAAATTCTAATTCTAATTCAAAAATAAAAATAATAATTTTGAATTTAAAAAAATAAAAATTTTAATTATAATTCAAATAAAAAATATCATTTCAAATTACTAAATTAACTTAAATTTAATTTTTTAAAAAATTATAATTTTACTTTAATTCAAATAAAAAATTATCATTTCAAATTACTATCCTCATTTTAAATTAATTTTTTTTATTAATAAATCACATAAAAATAACTAAAAAAATTAAAAAAAATAAAAATATCATTAAAAAAAAATTGAAAGAAAACGCCAAAGGAGATGGCATTTTTGAAAACGCCATCCCTTTTGGCATTTTGAAACCATAAAACCTCCCAAAAAAAAACCCCCTCTCTCCCTCTTCTCTGGCGTTTTTCCGACGATTTCTCCTCTCCGACGGCACGGCAGCGAGCTCCCGACGGTGGTGAGCTCCCTCCTCTCTCTTTCCTCTTCCTCTCTCTCTCCCTCTTCTCTCCCTCTTCCTCTCTCTCTCCCTCTTTTTCCTTGGCCTGCCGACGACAGATGGCCGGCAGCGGGCCCGTGTGCCCCCCCGGTTGGTCCGTCGGTGGCCGCCCCACCCCTCCCTTGCACCTGGCCGGCCCCCTCTTTCTTTCCACTTCCTCTCTCTCTCCCTCTTCCTCTCTCTCTCTCTTTTTCCTTGGCCCGCCGGTGACAAACGGCCGGTGGTGGGCCCACGTGCCCCCTGGTTGGTCCGCCAGTGGGCCGCCGGCGGCCGCCCCGCCCCTCCCCTTCCCTTGGCCGGCTCCCTCTCTTTTTCCTCTTCCTCTCTCTCTCTCCCTCTTCTCTCCCTCTTCCTCTCTCTCTCTCTCCCTCTTTTTTCTTGGCCCACCGGCGACAAACGGCCGGCGGCGGGCCCGCGCGCCCCCCCAGTTGGTCCGTCGGTGGGCCACCGGCGGCCGCCCCGCCCCTCCCCTTCCCATGGCCGGCCCCCTCTCTCTTTCCTCTTCCTCTCTCTCTCTCTCCCTCTTCCTTCTCTCTTCCTCTCTCTCTCTCCCTCTTTTTCCTTGGCCCGTCGACGGCAACCGGCCGGCGACTACCGACCGACGGTCCCCTTCCCTTGGCCGACGGCCGCCCCGCCCAGCCCCTCCCCTTCTCTTGGCCGGCCGCCCCGTCCCATCCCCACCCGCGATGGCCCCGCGGCGGGCCCCCAACGGCGGCCCCCCCGCGGCAGGCCCCAGAGGCGGCCCCGCGGTGGCCCCCCCCGCAGCGGGCCCCCGACGGCGGCCCCCCGACGATGGGCCGTGGTGGGCCCCGACGGCGGCCACCCGACGACGAGCCGTGGCGGGCCCTGACAGCGGCCCCGCGGCAGCCCCCCGATGGCGGGCCCGTGCGGTTTTGCGGCGTCCTTCTATTTCGATTTTTTTATTTTTATTTTTATCTAATTATTTTTTATTTTTATCTCATTAGATTCAAATTTATTTTAAAATTCGATTCGATTCTAATTTAAAATTTTTAAAATATATTGCATTTCATGAAAACGTATACCTGTCAGTTGACCAATGTAGGATATTTTACGATATCCATATAAAATATATATTTGATTATATTTTTTTATCCATATAAAATATATATTTGATTATATTTTTTTATATGGATATCGTAAAATATATACATTGGTCAATTGATTGTCTAGTTTGGACAGTTTGAAAATTACATTTAATTCTATAGGTAATTACATTATTCGAATGATATGCGGAGGGTTCGAAAAAAATTTCGGACAATATTTTTCTTTAGTTCTTCTCACACATTTTCAGTCGTGTGGGGAGAACTAAGGAGAAATATTGCCGAAATTTCTTTCGGTCCCTTTTGCGTATCGTTTGATTAATGTAATTAATCTATAGAATTAATGCAATTTTCGAATGGGATAGGATCTATTTGAACCTATTTGTTGATGATATGAAGCATTTATCATGTAAATCTTTTGAAACGATAAAATAATTAATAATACTAAATATTTTGATCCGAAATATTGGTGGCGATTGGTGTTGATCCATATAGCTGTGCGCTTTGGTATGGAGCAGTCGATGCGTCAGATATGACAAATATGCCGTCACCATATATTCCACATATGCCATCACCGTATATTCCGCAGATATCATCACTAGATGCTGCACATATGCCACCGCCTTTTGATCTACAGATGACAGCATTTTTTTCTTCCTACATCTCCCAGATGACATCACCGGGTACCAGTTGGCCACATGAGTATGATACTTTCTTTTCAAGCCCATCCGTGTATCCAGATGAGAGGGTTGAGCGGGTCGCTTAGTCCGTAGATGATCCGACAGCATGAGTTATTCTTGAGCAGCATGACCAACAGACCTCCTCCACTGATATAGGGGAGGAGCTATCACAGTAGGAGCAGGAGCAGCCATTGAGGACCTTCCTGAGAAGATCCAAGCGACCATAAGTACGACGACGTCCTTATGGGACTTAGTCTTTTTTAGATTTGTACTTAATATTTTTAAAACTTTTATTATACTATTTTTTATATACTTGACATTTTTATTCTATTTAATATTATTAATTATTGATTTTATTTTATATTATTTAATTTTAAGTGATCGAATATTATACTTTATGGATATGGATACACATACTCTAATGTGTCTCAGAACATTAAGAGAGAAAAATTTATGCTAAAAGGGTTATAGAAATTATAACATAAATAATAATAATATATCAAATAATTTAATTATGAGATGAATCAGACCGCACTGGTATATCTCGATCTGATACGAGCACGAACAGCTATGTACAGTGCAGTATGAAAAAAAATTAATGAATTTAAAATGAAATGAATTTAAAATTAATGAATTTTATTTTTAGCAAAATTATAATTTTTATTTTTTTATAAATTTAATATTTTTATTTTTATTCCATTTTTTACCTTTTTTCTCTTTTTTTGGGGGAAAAAATTAAAATCGCCAAAACAAAGGGCGTTTTTTAAAACGTCATTTGTTTTAGCGATTTTATTTTTTATTTTTTGACGTCGTTTACGTGAAAAATAGAGGGTGACGTGGTGATGATAAAACGCCATTCAAAATGGTATTTTATCCTTTTTGCATCAATCTAGTAAATAAGTTAAAAATTATGTTATTTTTATAAATATTTTTTTTTAAAAATTAATTAGGTAAAGCACTCTAACGACTTCGCTGTTAGTCAATCTTCTTTTTTTGAAAAAAAATGCTGCTAGAATCAATATTATACAAATAAAAGGTGGTAAAAAAATGTGAATATGATTGAGGTTTTCTAAGATCATATGAGCGATATGATAAAATTGATTTAGAATTCATTTTTATGCATTGATTTGGAGATCTATTGACCAGAATCTATTTAAGGAAGTTAAAAAATAAATAATTGCAATTATTGGTAGGTATATTTTTATCTTATCTATATTGATTAAGATGAAAATATTCCAGATTTGTGGTCTTCATTGATGTTGCTTAGAACGCAAAAGACCTCCATGAAGCCATGTGACACTATTGTATGTCTCCAAGTATCTATGGTGCTTTCTACTGTCTCCTCTTAATGGAGCACATTAAAGTTGGCTAAATTTTTTTGATGGACCATAAATCGAATGCATGTTGTTAAGAGATGATCGATAACAAAGTTATAACATATTTGTATAAATTTTTGTTGTAATATTTTTTGTACTACTTTAGGGTTTCCTTGAATGACTTGTTTTTAGTTATGCAAAAAGTTGAAATTCAATTACTCGTTTTTTATTTTGCAATAAGTTGGACCTTAATTGTATATGTATTGTGAAGTTAAGGGCTCAATTGCCTTAGCTAATTCTCTTTTTAAGTCCTCTCTTGGCATTTGCCATTAGATGTTGCAAAACAAGTTGCACTTTAACTACAATCTTGAACAATATAGGAACATTTTACTAAAACTAAATAGGGTAAATTGGTAGTTAGAAAATCATTCGATTTCAATAGATCTGGCGGTGCCCTTTTATCTTCTGAATTATAGAATTCTTGTTTCACTAATATTTTATGGTAGCCCGCAAGTAAACTTTTATGAGCCCTCAATCCATAAAATTGGCAACCGACTAGTTAGAGATCATGGAACTCAAAAATTAAATCAAAATATGATTAAAAATTGAAATGTAGCTCGATTAACTAATAGAAGAAAGATGCTGTAGTGCTTCGTATAATTTTTTGTGCTACTTTGAAATAAGATTCCTAATAAAGATATAAACCTCATAGATTTTAATTAATGACTACATTGACAAATTGAGAAAGAATGATGATTCGACATCATACATCATAATTGATAACTCTACTCTTGGTACTATAGCATACACGACCAGCATACGAAGTTAGAGCGGACTCACGAGTGCGAGCTCCACATGAATCCACCATGAATGCTTACAGAGATGTATAGTTAGGATAAATGATTCCTTTGAGATCGATGCATGTAAATCTCAAGATAGTTCACAATTCATTAGTGCACACCCAAAGAGGATAGATCAGTCGACACAACCAACATACTCTTAATTTTTTTTGAAGGCCAATCAGGATGTGCTCAACCCCTCTAATTCAACAGCAAGTGCAGGATTTTTTTTAACCCAAAAAAAAAAAAAAGAAAAAAAAAGAAAGAAAAAGGGTAGAGGGTTTTCGCTCAACGCGTTAACCGTCGGCGCAGTCTTTTCCCAATTGGAGAGCCCCACGGCTCCGTGCAAGAGCTCTATTTTATTAGTTCGGCCTCACCCTGCTCTCTTCTCCCGCATGTCCGCGTCTCGGTTTCCATTTCCGTCTCCCAGCTCCTTGATTCGCTCTCCTTTCCCTGCCTCAAATCCTGCATGATCGTCGAATAAAATATAAGCAAACCAAATCCGATTTCGATACTTCTATAAATCCCCGCTTCCGTTCTCCGATCGATTTCACTTCGCCCGTATTTCGATCGATTTCTCTGTAAGAATTGTTCGATCTCTTTCTATTTTGGTGTTCTGCGAGCCTTTCGCTGGTGAAAGATCGCTCCATTTCTTGTCCTTTTCAAGCAGCAGCCATGAACGCTCTGGCCGCCACCAGCCGCAACTTTCGCCAGGCCTCCCGCCTCCTGGCTCTCGATTCCAAGCTCGAGAAGAGCCTCTTAATCCCCTTCCGTGAAATCAAGGTCTGAATTTCTTCTTCTTCTTCTTTGTTTTGATTTTTTTTTTTATCCTTTTCTTCTTTTCGACGATTTGTGAGTTGGGTTCTTGTTTTCTTGTGGGTCTGCAGGTGGAATGTACCATCCCTAGAGATGATGGGACGATGGCTTCCTATGTTGGGTTCAGGGTTCAGCATGACAATGCCCGGGGGCCGATGAAAGGGGGGATCAGATATCACCCTGAAGTGAGTTGTTTTTGTTGTTTCTTTTTATATATCTGCAGTGGATATAGGCAGGTTTATAAGATGTCCTGGATTCAGTAGATTCAAGATATTATTTTTGGGGTTTGGCATTAGATTCTGTGGGATTATATCATCTTTGTCGTACTTATCCTTTAATTGTCGGATACTGTTTGAGCAAATGGAAAGGAAATTATATGTATATTCAAGATAAATGCATGATAGGATTTAGTCTGTCATAACGTGATTGTCGTATGCTGTTGGGCATCATTTTGCATAGATTTAAAGATCTTATTGTTTATTCGAAGTGGCATTTCTCAGTTTTTTGGATTCTTTGTTGTATCTTTGCTTCTTAATTGTTCTTTATTGTCTTAGGGGTTTATATTTATATGCATCAACTTATTGTCATTTCTAATAATCTCTCACATCTATATCTATAATGATTATAGCCAACGTTTTACGTCCTGGTAAAACAGGGGGTGCACCGGCCCGTTCTTATGAGAAAATGGATCGGGACAGGGTCGGAACCCGAAAAAGAGGAAAGAAATAATGGAACGAAAGATGAGGATAAGCATTTAATGAAAGGAAAGAAGAAGAAGAAAAATGAAAGTAAGAAGGTAAGGGAGAAGAGCAAAAAAGGAAAGAAAGAAAGAAGAAAGGAAAGAAAAATAAGAAGAAAAAGGAAAAAAGAAAGAAAGGAAGGGATGAGAAAAGAAAGAAAAAGAAAAGGAAAGAAAGAAAGGTAGTATAAAGAAAAGAAGTAAAGAAAGAGAAAACAAAGAAAGAAACAAAAGGAGAAGGGGAGAGAGATGCTAGATATCTATCAGGATAGGATGAGGGCATCCCCTTCCATAGAGAAACCAGGATACCTCCATCCTATGGAATTTAAAACCTTGATTATGGCAAGCTCAGCTGTCTGCCCACAAATTGGATTTCTATCATTTTCGTTAGCACCATGTATTGTTACAAAATTACTACTAATGAAAGCAAACTTTTTTGGCTGCTTTTTGCACAAAGAATTGCCAAAGCCATATTGAGAACCTACCCACATAAGTCTTGTAGATCATCTCATTGTCTGTTGTCCATGAAAATTTATGATTTTTCCTTGTTACATGGACTGGTTATCACTTGACAATATCTCAATTGATTTTACACTATAATCTTATATACAGATAGATAATTGATGATCTTTTTGTGGTCCATTATAGTGATGTCCATGGATTGGATTGGTCATAGACCATTATTGAGCTGCCTGAGCCTTTCAGTTGTTGGCAAATCTTTGTTCCATTCTGGAATGTCTGTGTCTTGTCAGCTTATAACAGCTCAAGCCACATGCATGCACTCCCACCTTGTTATTGTGTTAATCAGTTGTCTTTTAGGGAACAAGGAAATATGTTTCATTTTTTGTAGATTTGAAAAGTATGCAATGAGAAAATATGTTTCTGCAACTTGAAGAACAAGTACCCAGTTGTTACTCAGTCTTATGTATCAGAATTAGTTGATACTGTAACCACTTTGAGCATGTCTAGAATTAGGAGGGTTTTTAAGAGAAGTTCAACAAATAAAAATGCCTTGCCTCTTATTTACAGATATGCTTCAGACAATCATAAAAGAGCCCAGAAAAATCATAAGAAAATAAGGAATTCAGCAGGGGGAATGATGTCATGTGCCCCAGCTATGAGTGGTGGTATTACATGGAATGGAGGTGTCCGAGACACTTCTTTTTCATTTATTAGCAGTTTGTTATTCAAATATCGACAATATGGAAGGTCTTGGGTATAATCAGGGTACACGGGTGACATCTCCAAGCAAGAAGGCCAGAAGTTTTGAGTTCCACATCTGCTCTACTTCCATTATAGTGAATAGGATAGACCTGAGCTTGGCAGGTATAATTCCTTTTTGGGTGATTGCATCGAATTATTTATCTTCATGCAAAGTTTTATCATTACAATCTACGTATTCTGGTCAGTATGAACAACAACTATTTTTGTTTTAGAGGTAATCACTAAAGAAATGAATCTGTGATGCTTAGAATTTAGAACAACAACAAACTTATAATTTTAATGCTTATATATACCACGCAACGAATTCCTCCAAACCTTGCATTTTGAGCAATGAGATGGGAAACATAGGACAGTTATTATTTACCATGCAGTTTTATTTGGATTCCAAATCTCCAAAACATTCATACTCGGTGTTATTTGGACACTCCAATTTTTCTGGTTTCTTCATGTGTGGAACAGTTGAATGCTTGAAGGCCCTCATTCATAGTCTTAACGTAGTATTGTTCAGCCATTCCAAACCTGGTGGTTTGGGGCATGTCGAACCGGTCCATTCAAGGATCGAGATTGTTCAGCCATCCAATTCAATCGCTTGTTGAAACTGGCTTGAAGCAGGCTGAACCATCTGGTTCCGCCTGGTTTCAAGCAGTTTGGCCTGTTCCAGAGCCAAACCAGGTTCCAGAATGTTAAGGCTTGGAGGGTTCCAGAATGTTAAGGCTACCAGCATTCATAGGGGAGTTAGTGGATTGGTATTCTGGAGATCATACATATGGATCAAAGCAGGACTTCTAACTTGATCGAATGACCTTTTTTTCGCATGGGTGAAAGCATTAAATAATTTTTTGAGCAACACCTCGCAGCTGGATCACGGCTTTGCTGTTCCACACAGTTGCTAGGATGTGTTGCTTGTAAATCTGTTTTTGGATTCCCCTTCATTTATATCTATGACTGAAATGCACTAATTATTTTACTTTTATTGCTTACACTGCTTGAGCTGACTTTGAATCATCATCTATATATTTGCTTTTGAAAGGTTGACCCTGATGAGGTGAATGCTCTGGCTCAACTGATGACATGGAAAACAGCCGTTGCAGACATTCCATATGGTGGAGCGAAGGGGGGCATTGGGTGCTCTCCTGGTGAATTAAGTACCAGTGAGTTGGAACGCCTAACACGTGTCTTTACTCAGAAGATTCATGATCTCATTGGAACTCACACTGATGTTCCAGCCCCTGATATGGGAACCAATTCACAGGTATTCTACCTCGTTCTTTATTTGATCATTTAACCAAAAATAAGTAAGTTTTAAATTTTCCTTGTACCTTCATTATGATGAATCTGAATGTTTTTTGACTAATGACCTGTCTTGATAAACAGACTATGGCATGGATTTTAGATGAGTATTCTAAGTTCCATGGCCACTCACCAGCCATCGTTACTGGAAAGCCAATAGTAAGCATTCAAAACTAACTAATAATAAGTTGTCATTTGACTAAATTTTGATTTCTTAGGTTAAACTGATCTTTTTTTTTTTTTTGGATAATTGCAGGATCTTGGTGGCTCCTTAGGCAGGGATGCTGCTACCGGGCGAGGTGTTGTATTTGGTGCCGAGGCTTTATTAGCTGAACATGGGAAGTCTATTTCTGGATTGAGTTTTGTTATCCAGGTGAATCTGGTTTTAAGGATGTATATCTTGCATTTTCTTCTAATTTAATAACTGCAACTCATAAAATGAAGGATTAGAAGACCAGCCATGATAGAATCATGACTTTATGCTTCACTCACCTTGATTCTACTGCTCACTGGCTGTACAAGATAACTTAAACTGCAACCCTTGCAATTCCTCGCGGTCATGTTATCTGAAACACATTCCATGATACTTTAACCTATTGACTCCTTATTAAATTTTCCAGGGTTTTGGAAATGTGGGATCTTGGGCTGCACAAATTCTTCATGAAAAAGGTGGTAAGATTATTGCAATTGGAGATGTAACCGGTGCAATAGAAAATCCGGATGGTATTGATATTCCTGCACTCATGAACCACAAAAATGGAGGCGGTGTTCTGAAAGATTTCAAAGGCGCAAATGCTATGGACATGAAGGAATTGCTTGTGCATGAATGTGATGTTCTTATTCCTTGTGCCTTGGGCGGAGTGCTTCACAGGTTCCAAACATATATCATCTGCTTATAGCTGCTTGTTATCATACTGTCTCCTGTCCTAACTGTTTTCAATTCTCATCTAGCACCATGCAATGAATTTGAATTATATCTGAATATCAAATGATAAGATTATTGTGTTAGCTGCAATTCCCTATGTGCTCAAAGATCTTGTTTTATAATATTTCACATACATTTGGTGGCCTTGTAACCGGATTTGCAATTTTTCAGTTGAATTTTCTTTATGAAATGCATGTGATTTTGCTTAGAATGTCAAGTTACAAATTTTATCATGGAGCAGCAACAATACTGATTCTGCTTTTCAATTTCCAGATGTGTAACTTTGTTTGCACCAAATTTTATAGATGGTTCTGTTGTTATCCAAAAAGAAAAAGAAAAAAAAAAAAGAAAGAGGAAAGATGAAAGACTCTGCATGATAGTTTCTTATAGCGCTTAAGCATAACCAAGGCCATTTGCTACAAAAATCCAACTTTGCTGATGGTTCCATCTTTTTGAAGGGAAAATGCTGCTGATGTGAAGGCCAAGTACATCATAGAAGCTGCTAACCATCCCACTGATCCAGAAGCAGATGAGGTAGCAAGCCATTGAGATTTTTAGGAAAAATTAAAGCTGTTGCAAATGTTGAGATTTATTAGTTTTCAATATGTTTGGAGTGCAGATACTATCGAAAAAAGGGGTCGTCATACTGCCCGACATTTATGCAAATGCTGGGGGTGTGATTGTGAGTTATTTTGAGTGGGTTCAGGTACTCAATGATAGACACTTCCATTTCTAATTTCCTCTCTCAGTTTTGATAGCTCAATTGCTAGTAACATCATAACATTCTGTTTCTTCCATTTTATTTTTATTTTTTCTTTTTTCCCAGAACATCCAAGGGTTCATGTGGGGTGAGGATAAGGTGAACATGGAACTTCAAAGGTACATGACAGGTGCTTTCAAGAACATCAAGTCAATGTGTAAGACTCATGACTGCAATCTCAGAATGGGCGCGTTCACCCTGGGGGTGAACCGAGTTGCCCGTGCTACTCTCCTGAGGGGTTGGGAAGCATAGGGAGATGAATTCTGATTCATTTAGAAAAATTCTTAGCTATCAAAGACAAGAGAAAGAAAGGAGCTCAACGTTATTATTTTCCAGTCTGAAAAAAAAAAAAAAAAAAAAAAAAAAACCATACAGGGGAGACTTGAGTAACATATGTTCAACCAGTGAAGTAGTCTGGAACTCTCAAAGCAAAACTGTTACATTTGTTCTTTTGTTGTGAGTGAAGTTTAAGCTTATGGAAATAAAAGGTAGTTGTTGCCGTAGTTTCATTTTTACTTTTGGTTGAAGATGCGCTAGAAAATCTTAGAAGCCATAGATTCAGATTGCTAGAATAATCTTATCCCAGTCTGATATCATAGCAAACTATGACTAGGTGCATGGGCATGCACCAACAAAGCCTCTATATTTGCAGCCATTATCCCGTAGACAATTACATTTTTTTCTATTAATTATTCAATTTGATAAATAAAATCCTACATTCTATGCACTTTTATTCTCTAGGTTAAATATAGTAAAAGGCTTAAGAGAGTAATGTGCCAGCAAACATGCGAGGGTGCAAAGAGCTCGTGTGGACTCCAAGCATTGCATTGAAGCTTATGTTTTAGCTTGGAGATGAAAGCCTTCATTGTAAGTGTGGATGGTATGATACGTTGTTTAAAAGCACATGATTTATTTGAAAGTGAAAGAGCATTCGCATCAATCTTGATTATTTTGGGCTAATCTCGATAAATATAATTCACATGTCATGTTTATGTAGTCTTTTTTTAGAGTGAATGCGACATTCTATATATGGAGGGTGTATTCATAGAAAAGAACCATATTAGATGGGATATTGGGATGCGAGATGCCAATGCGAGTAGGGTTTCCAAACATTGCTAATATAAGGTAGCATAAATAAATAATGTATTCACAAAGAAGAAGGAGAACAATAGACATTTCGTATCCAATAAAGTGCCAAATAGGGGATGGACCATTTTGTTTTTTCGAAGGCGAATAGGAGGAATAAGAGCTTCCCCAGCGATTTTGTTATTATCTGTTTGATCAATGTGACTGCGTGCATGTTAGAGGATGGACCATTTTGGTTTCTCCCATGTTTTCTAGTGGCGGATTAGAAGGAGACGTATTGTTACACTTATTTCTCCCCTTGTCATGTCAAGATCTCTCCAAGAAAACTATAATTAAAAAAAAGTAAAAATTGAAGGAGAACGTTACATCTTAAGATCGGGGGGGGGGGCTGGTTTGGAAATAAAATCCAATTACAAGAGGCTTTCTCATAGTTCATAGAGATGTAGCAACATAGTAATATGTGAGACACGTTTTGATAGACAATAAGCAAAAAAGAAAAAAAGAATGATATGGTTCTTCAATTTATTAAGAAGATTTTCTACTAATTAATCAACTCAACAAATTCACTCTATTTCCCCTTAGAATACAAGCTAAATTATTCAAGAAATATTTGTTAAACGTGGGAACAAAAACAGAGGTGGTAAAAGGACTCTATCTCTAGATTTATGCTTAACATAAAATAGGACAACAGGCACAAGATGAAGCCAAAATCACTTCTGCATGCTTATATATATTACTATTATTTGGCATCACATGCATGTCGTTTAGTAAAGAGGGGAAGCATTTGAGGGATGTCATGACGATTCGGTGATCATGATCTTGTCAACTGGATTCAAGTTAAAACTGCATGTGAACAGATTTCTACGATCATGGTTTATTTATCTAGAGATTGATGTCTTAGTAACTTAAAAATCTTAGTCAAAAGATAACTACTGTGTTGCACTCTCATTGCTCCTTTTTGAATTAGCATAGTGAAGTATGAAACATAATGACGTAGAGAAACGCTGCAAACTAGTCGAGTGACACACTTTTATGGCTCCTTTTGAATTGACATAGTGGAGTGTGCTGTGTAATGAAACAAAGGAAAATACGTAACAAGTTGGTTTACACGCTCTCATTGCTCTTTTGGAGTTGGCGTCGTAAAAGGCACCACATAATAAAGCAGAAAGAAGTTGCAAATTAATCAGTCGACTAACATACTCTCTTTGCTTCATTTGAATTGGCATAGTGAAGTCTATCACATCATGAAACAAGAAAAGCTCCAAACCAGTTGAGTGACACATTCTTGTTGCTTCTTTTGAACTGGCATAGAGAAGTGTGAAGCTGCAAACCTATTGAATGGAACACTCTCTTTGCTCCTTTTGAATTATATTGGCATGTGGAGGGTGCCACATTGTCAAGCAACGGAAGAGCTACAGACTAGTTGAGGAGGGAATCTGGTCCCCCAAAAAAATGGAACTCAAGGAGTAGGCATGCACCTTCCAAGGAAATGTGAGGAAATCTCCACCTCAAGTACGTACATTGAGACCAAACACAATGAGGCCTAAGTAGAAAAAACCCAGGGTTAAAGATGCACCCATGAGTTTCCGCCATATAGTAATTAATACTGTGCACATGTAGTGCACATTATCTTGCACAGAAGATATGCATGATGTTGAAGATCTGGTACCACTTATTGCGATAGAAAAAAAGAAGAAATAAAAAATGTACGATCAAATACGTAGATCAGTCTAAGACTTATTTCTACGGTGCATACAAAATTTTACTATGAAAAAAAATAACTATAAGAGGAGATCACATACTCTCAACTCTCATAAGCCTCTCTTTCAACAAGAAGCTCTCACCTCTCACTCTTTATAAAAGCTCTCACAAAAATCTTAAGAAAAATCCCTTCCGACTCTCACAGCCGACTCTCTATTCCACAAGGCGCTCTCAGCCTCTCAGCCTATCTGCCCCTGTTGTTGAAGGGCCCAAATCCCAGTTTAGATCGACATCAAGCCTTCAAAAGGACTCAAATATCTTTTCTAGCCATTGGATCTCTTCTGCAAGCTTTTCTGACCCGCAAAGGAGGGTTGTAGACTGCAATTTTTGCCTTATGGACCAGGGCAGTCCATGTGGAAGGCATGGACCGCAACTTCTTTTCGTGATCCACCGTGGACCGCATGGAAAGTTTGAAACAGGGCCTCAGCACACCCGTGCTAGGCCGCGCTCACCTGGGTCGCATGTCCTGTAGGCCGCACCCAGCTGCGGGCCTGCATACGCTGAGTCTTCGGGCCTCCACATCATGCGCTGCATTCTGGGCTCCTTTGTCTTGGATTTTTTTTTCTGTGGATCGAATTCGAAGCATCAAAATTTCAATAATCTCCACCTTGACTAGACATTCGACCTCTATCTAACTTTGAAAGCTTCTATATGATCTCACCCCATGTTCTAGGGCAAATGTCTGACTGCTCATAGATGGACAAACATGAGAGTCGAACCAGACTGTTCAATCCTATCTCCGTCATATACTGTGATCCATCTGACTTGAGATCTACTCGAGGCAGCATCCTATGGTAATAGAAATTTTATCTTGCGACATCACATGTCAGCCTCTCAAGTCTCCCATCTTATGCCCGATCCATCTGCTCCTGGAGCTCTATCTCATACTGGACTTCCACTGACTCCTGAAGCTCCACCTCGCATTGAGCTTCCTACAAAGAGATAGTGTCCTCCATACTTTTTTCTTTCAACAAAATCCAACTGCCGCGCATGACCTTCAAGATTTCATCATCAGCTCTCCACCTATAGTCGCTTGAATCCAATATGTTCTAAGAAATTAGATTTCTCCTAAAGCTGGGTATGTATCGGATCTCATCCAACTTTTTCATTGTTCCATCATAACTCTGTAAGCTGACAGTTCTTATGCCCTTAATTGCACAGCTCGATCCATCCAACAGATGAAGAATGCCCTCACTGCTCTCTAAGAACTCAAACAGCTCCTTTCTATAACATACATGATACGAACATGCAGAATCTAAAATTCACTAGAAGAAGAAATAGATACCTCATCAGTCATCAGACAAATATCATCACTTTCTTCTGTATCACTATCTGTCTTTACCACAGTAGTCTTCATCCGATCTCTGAGCTACGAGCAATTTTTGACTTGATGCCCCAATTTATCACACCGTTAGCATCTGATCTTGCTCGAGTCCCTCAACTTAGATCTGGACCTCCCACTTTGCGATCCTTTATGGCTTTATCTTCTGCCACCACCACCTCCAATCATCATCGAAGCTGAGTCATCACTTGAACTCAAGGCTCAGTTCTCCCTCCTCAGAATCTCATTCTGGAGTAGTACCACAGTAACCTCATCCATCTTGATGGTGCTCTTTCCTACTAAAAGAGCTGTCACCAAAGACTCAAAAGAAAGGAGAAGCGACGCAAGCAAAACCAACATCCTAGTCATCTCCTAAACCTTCTTACCAACGTTGAGGAGATCGATGAGGATCTTCTGAAAGTTGCCGTGATGCTCCTGCACGCTCTATCCCTCTCTCATCCATAATTGGTAGAACTGCATCCAGAGGAAGAGAGCATTGGTGAATGATTTTGCCATGTATATCTCCTCGAGCTTCATCTACATCACCTTTAGGGAAGTCTCGCCAGGCACATGATTCACTACATCATCCATCAAGTACAAGCAGATCGTACTCACCGTCTACATCTAGAGCTACCTCCAATTCTTCACCTTCATGTTAGTCAGCTTCTTTTCGCACAAGAGAGTATCGATCAACCCCTGTTGGATGAGCATATCCTTCATCCTCGCTTGCCATAGGAAGAAATTACTCTTTCTATCATACCGGTTGATCTCCATCTTGATTGAGCTTGACTTCTCCATCTTCTTCAATCTTGATCAATACTGCCATAATTTAGATAATCGCGCATCCTGGTACCACCTGACTTTGATACCAATTGTTAAAGATCTGGTACTACTTGTTGCAGTAGAAAGAAATAAAAAATAAAAGAGACACAATCAAATACGAAGTTCAATCCAAGGCTTACCTCCATGGATATACAAAGCTTTACTATGAAAGAAAATAATTATAAGAGGAGATCACACACTCTTAACTCTTATAAACCTCTCTCTTTCAATAAGAAGCTCTTATCTCTCACTCTTTATAAAAGCTCTCACAAAAATTCTAAGAAAAATTCCCTCAGACTCTCATGGCTGACTCTCTCTGTTCCACAGGGTACTCTCTATCTCTCAACCCGTCTGCCCCTATTAAAGGGCCCAAATCTCAATCCAAATCGACATCAGATCTTCAAAAGGACTCAAGTACCTTTGCTAGCTGTTGGATCTCTCCTGCAAGCTTTGTGCAAGATCGCACGCCTGCGCTATAGACTGCGATTTTTGCCTTAGGGACCAGGCCAATCCACATGGGAGGCGTGCATGGACCGTGACTTTTTTCCATGATCCACCATGGACCGTGTGGAAAGTTTGAAACTGAGCCCCAGTGCGCTTACCCATGCGCCCGCACTGGGCTCTGCCTGCGCTAGGCTAGCACATGCCTGTGGGCCGTACCCTACTGTGGGCCTGGGCATGCTGAGTCTCTGTGCCTCCACATCATGCATTGTATTCTGGGCTCCTCCATCTTGGGTTTTTCTCCTATGCATCAAATTCGAGGCACCAAAATCTCAATACATGAGGTGGTTGGCGAGAGAGGATATAAGCCAACTCTGGTGCAGGAACTTGGAAAAAAGAAAAAGAGGAGAAAAAAAAGAATGTCATGGAAGAAGAGTATTTATAAATAATTAGGCTTTAATTCCAAGAAATAAAAATATTAAATATGAAGTTTAGGTAGATCAAGTATTTAAATTCTCTAGGATGGTACTATTTCGAATTTTTTACGAAATGAACTGTGCGCTGCTAGTAGGCTCAATCCTGATATTTGGGATTGGAATATTCAAGATGTACTGATCGAGATACTGGGATGATGATGATGACATGATTTTATCTTAATATCTATCTTAATATGCCATGAGATGTTCTGAAACTCGAATCATTCGATGTTGAGCCAGGGGAAGGAGATGGATCTGAAATTAATTCGCAATATATGTAGAGAGTAGCTGGCCTTGTCATCTTTTGCCGGTGCAACAATTTATTAGATAGACTCCTTCTATTGTGGGCAAAATATTTTGTAGATTTTGATTGTTTTTTTTTTTCACCTCACAACCAATCATGATCTATCGTGAATAACAATTAATGAACAACTAACAAATGTATGAATTTTTTATTGCCGAGAATGATGGTTGCATGCCGCGCATTAATATTACACTACACTGCTGAGTTCAGAGTTACAGTGGCCATATTTAAACGGTTGTAGACTAGGACCATGGCGGTGTGATATAAAACAGTAGAGAAAAAATATATATAAAATAAAACAAAATAAATTGAACACAATGGCAGAGAAAGTATAGATAGACGTACACAAAAATCTTCTTGCTTCCCTCACGCGTATGGTAATGGAGGCAACATGAGATTTCAAAATATTGTCCATATCTGGCGGGGTAGATTAAGAACAGAGTTCACGGGGAACAGTCAAACTGATTCGCAGGAGGTGGGAGGACGCCCCCAAACGGCTCCCTGCACGCAATATGTGTATATATTGTAGGAGTTCAAAACTAGCCGTTTGTTTCCAGGAATCCGAAAAAGTGATATTCGTTTCCCTTCTCGGATTTTTAGAGGTATCCTCTCAGTATAAGCTTGATATCGTGAACTCATGTGGCCATTCTCTTGTGCTCCCACTCCACACAACGCCAGTTTCATGCGGAGATGGATTCGTGCAAAGAATTGTTCAAGGATAGAGATGGTGATGCGCGAAAGCCTGAGTTCTTCAAAGTCTTGATGCATGGTTTTGACAAGGAGCTGGTACATGTCTTTCTTCCTCATGAGAAAAAAAAAAAAAAAAACTCTCCCATTTAAGGGAGAACTCCGCGCCTGGACTTGTTGGGTTTTTGTTCTCCAGTGAATTTATCCTTCTGTTTTCCAGTCAGAGGGAAGCTTGCCTTGAATATATTCGACTCAAATGTTTCTGGTTTGCAATGAGTAATCTATCTGTAACTATGAAATGAACCAGGGGTCAACCACAACCATGAGATGAACCATGTCATTACTACATAAAACTAAATTAGTTTTCTTTAGAAGCTGTTCTAATTTTACTTCGTAATCTGTTTCATATTTTTCTGCAGGGCATTCCACCGGCATTTGTTAAGTACATTATGAATCTTAGAGGCAAAAGTGCTACGCTAATTAGTCCCCTTGGCAAGCCATGGAGTGTCCACATTCATGGCCAAAACCGAAACATGTGCTTCAGAGAGGGTTGGCGAGAATTTGCACAAGCCCATGATTTAAAGATGGGGTGCTTCATGGTGTTCAGTTACGAAGGTGATGGGACTTTCAGCTTTCAGGTTTTTGATACGAATGCATGTTGGAGAAACTATAGTCCTATTGGTGTGCAGAGTGTCAGACAAATGGACATCAAACAAGAGATGGACTCCAAGAATGATGCAGAAGGTAAGTTCATTCTTTCATCGAATCTTTCCTTCAACCAATCAGCTGATTAAATATTTCTACAATGTATGCAATTACAACGAATGGGAAGCAGATATAATTCAAAGGCCAACAGTGCAAGTTGGTAGAAGACAGAAGAGAATGATGGATGGAGGAGAAATGTCAATTCAAAGAAAGTGGAGATATTGCAGTGGGAGGAAATCTTTTGAGGCCATCATAAAGGATCACAACCTTACTAGGAATTACATGGTGAGTGTCTGATGTTCCCTATTCTTCCTTTCTAATGAATAGGCTGTAAATGTAGTCAGTCTATGATTTGGACCATTCTATTATTTCTTCTGCAATAACATTTGCTGCAATTATGTTTTGAGTCCAGCATATTCCTGTCTCCTTCAGAGAATCCAATGACATAGCAAAAAATCATGAAGTGATTCTCAATGATGTGGAAGGCAGGTCATGGCGTGTCAGAGTATGCAACAGAGGCAGAAAGGGTGTATGCTTGGCACAAGGATGGCAGGAATTTTGTGCCGATACTGGATTGGAAGAAGGCGATAAGTGTATCTTCGAGCGAGCATCCATGAAGGACAACAAAATGCTTGTTAGGATTTTAAAACGGTAAGGAAGATTAAAAAAAAAAAAGAAAGAAAGAAAAGAAGCTTCTTTTTTTTTTTTTTATTTAACATTTCTTGTTGGCACAGCTGGATGGTAAGACCTACTTAATTTCTGATGCATGTATTTTTATTAATTTTCTCTCTTCAGGATTGTTACCGTAGCAGTCTATAGAAAGGTATTACAAGGGTTCAAATGAATGGTTAGATTGAATATCCAATTACAATGACCATAATGACTGCAGGCTAAATTGGAATGAGTTGGAGCATCTCCCATTTGTTCGATAAGCCAGACCTAGTCCCTGGCCTTTCTTGCAAGAAAGCAAAGCACCTCAGAGAAGACTTTTAAGTAATGGCTGCTAGCAGTGTAACAGCCAATATAATGGTTTGAGAGGCCCCTGTAAGCTGTAATATTCTTCTTTTAATATAATAGAAATTGAAATAATAGCCATTGTGGAGTTGCTAAATTATTCTAATGGCTTGTGTTGCTTTCCACTGATCATCCAATTAAAATAATATTTATAGATATTGGTAAAATAATCTAGAAAATAGGTGAGCTAATAGCCAACAATCTATTTGAATTCAAAAACTGATCGAACTAGGCAAATAAAAACTGCTGTTTCCATCCGTTTCAAATAGGAGAGATGCTTCTGTCGCCAGAGCAACCTCCAGTCCAGTTCTGGTGTCCTAGTAGAGCCGGTTAAACAACAAGCCTAGACCAAAACCACAAGCTCTAGTCGGTTGGCTTGGTTCATTCAAAACGCTCATTTCAAATTTCCCGCTGCTTTTCCCACCAACGGTAACAGGCCTGTAAAACCTCTCTCTCTCTCTCTCGCTCTCTCTCTCTCTCTCTCTCTCCATATATATATATATATATATATATATATGGGCAACCAAATAAGCTAGATAGAAAAAGAAACCGAGTGTGAAACATCTATTATTCCGGGTAGTACTTTGAAGAAATCTATCATCTTTGTACTTCTGCTTTTCTATATCATACTAGCAATCAAGTTGCTTCTTTGTTTTCTTCTCATTATAATGGAATGGACTGGAGTCATCATACTACTAACTTCTATTCCTGTTTGCTAGAGAACGATTACTTTTGGAAGTGTTCTATATTATATCATCAAACTATTATCAAGCTTTACCTGTGACAGTGAGTATTTATAGCGCTCTATGCTCTATACTATGACCATTTAAGGTTTTAATTTGTCGGGGATGTCTGCTTCTCTGTTTTAACTTCACCTGTTCTATATTTTTCCGTCTCGTATTAACTACTATTGTTTAGCCCTCTTAGGTTAGAGCTCTGCTGCTCTTTTAAGCGCCTCGCATCTTTCGAACTGGGGGGGGGGTGTTCCATCTTTTCCTAAGAAATGAAAGGCCATGGTGATCATTTTATATTGTTTTAGCGTTCTTGGTTTTCTTTGAGTAACATTCTTGTGTGTATGGTTTCCAAGTCAGCCTGTATTGCTAGAATATGTCATCATTCAACTCTGCTTCTGGCGTTAAGGATATAGTTGACATACTGCTCTCTGCTTTAACTGAGTACAAACCATGTCCTGATATTCTCAGCATTTCTTTTCTTAGGTGCACTGAAATTTATCATTTGCTGTATATTTTTTTCTGACATTTGTGATTTATTTGTCATTGTAAGCTGTGTCGCTAATTTTTACCATGTTCTCACTATAATAATTTTCCAAATGACTTGTTTGTAGGTCTTCTGGAATGGAACAGAGGTGCAGCTGCTGCATGAATTGGGAAGAGCACTGTTACTGGGATCATTTTGAGACAACAAGAATCCATTTTTTCAAGGTTATGGATGGTGATTTCTCTCATCGCATGGTAGGTTCGACAAAATCGCTCTCTTCACTCAGAATCTCTCCTCTGTAGGCTTTTAGAAAGGATAGAATTTTTTTCATGGACCACATGGGAGATAATCTTAATCGTTCCTAGAGCTTGTTTGAAACAACAATGAGCCCTTTCTGGTTTTGAATAAGAGAATTTGTTCACCACGATGAATCTTTAAACAAAGTTAAAGAACTCGTAATAACACCAACTGTATAAAACCAAAGTAAGTTTTGTATGTTGTTTTTGTTTATTATCTCAAGTTGGGTACTATTTCTCCAGCTTGACTCCCCTTTTCTGAAAATTTGATGTAGGTGTAAAAAGAGGCCTTGGCATTTTCATTATCATAGTGAATCAAATATAAAATTTAAAAAAGTACAATGATTGAGCTCTCAAAAAAATAATAACAGAAATAAATGCTCATTTTTTAATGATAAACTTCTGACTTCCTTATTTTGTTCTCGTGGCCTTTCATGAAATGAAACATGCTGGTCAGTGACCCATAGTGTATGTGTGTTTTGATCGAGTTGCCGCCGTGTTTTGCTAGACATCACTGCCGATGAATAGCGATTCCTTTTACTGAATGCAACAGCCAGAGAAATGGGACTGAAATACTGGTGTGTAGTACTAGCAGGGTGCACCTATTTGTTTTTGGGCACAGTCACTAACATGCACAGAGCTTTTTTTACCGTTTGAATTGGTCACTCCTTCATATGTATCTTCCTTTGTATCGATGTTTCTGTTTAAATTATTGATCGATATTCTTGGAGGTACATCTTTTCTTTCGAGTTCTTTGAAACAATGTAAATGCATATAGTTCCGCCAAATCTTCATTATAACTTTTGATGCTATCTGATCTGTAGATTATCCCAAAGAAGTTCGTGAAGAATTTCAAAGAGGAATTGTCTCAAAATATTCAACTGAAAGGTCCTAGCGGCAACCTGTGGCATGTCAGACTGTCGAATGATGCAGAAGATATGATTTTTAACGATGGATGGAAGAAGTTTGTGGAAGATCACTACATTAAAGAAGGCGATAATTTGGTCTTTAAATACCATGGCAACTTATGCTTCAGTGTCCTGATTTTTGATCAGACTGGTTGTGAGAAAGAGGCATGCTACTTTGTTAAGGACACCAAGAATAAAGCTAAGGAATCATGCCAATCAGTAAAAGAAATTTTGGAGGACTCCTTGGAAATTTTACATGAATCCTTACCTCCTAAAGCCCATAGTCATGGTTCTTCAAAAATATTGTGTAATGACAGAAAACAAATGCGACGTCGGTCAGCTCCTCGCAAGGTCAATGACAATATTTCTGACAACAGTCTGAGAGTCAAAGAAACTAATCCCAAGAGAAAAATCAGAGATTTCATGGAAATTTTACATGAATCCTTACCTCCTAAAGCTCATGGTCATGGATCTTCAAAAATATTCTGTAATGATAAAAAACGAATGCAACGTCTGTCAGCTCCTAGCAAGCTTCCTCAGGTCAATGACAATATCTCTGACAACATTCTGCATGTCAGATCAACTAATCCCAAGAGAAAAATCAGAGATAACAATTTTTCCAGGGATTCAGTGAATGAAAAAGGTGAAGTTTCTCATGTTTCCATCTTTCATATACACTTACATACACGTACACATTGCATTGTCTTTTGGGGAACTTTTGTTGTCTTACTATTACTATTACTAATACTACTGCTGCCGCCGCCACTGTTGTTGTTGTTATTATTATTATTATTATATGTGTAACGTTCTACTTTGTGCAGAATCTACCCTCTGTCTTAAAAATGTTATGATAAGGAGTTCCAGTTGTCTTCTCTGTAACATTTTGTTTATCTTGTTTGTGCTGTAATCAGACATCCTATTTTATTCTCACTTTAATTAAAAATTTCAGAACAAATTGTCAAGTTCACTAAAGTCAAGAAGCAAAATACTAAGAAAGAATTCCAACGTATTTGGAGGAGATTGGCGACTGCTGAAGGAAAAGCTCAAGCACAGCTGAAAGCTATCTCGTATCAACCAACCCACCCTTTCTTCCTAAAAGTTATGAAGCCAACCCATGTGTACAAAAAATTTTTCCTAGTAAGCACAATTATCTTCATGTCTTCGAACTAATCTTTTTTTATTTATTCTCGTACTCTTTTCTCTTCCTATGCATAAAGAATTTCTTCTTGCCTTGTACATTATAGTTTCTTTTTGTTAAAGAATTTGTCTTTTTTTTTGGTAAATGAGAAATCATTTGCAGGGGTAGTTGAGATTCATCTATTATGCAGTTAGCCTAGTGATCTTTCTTAGTATGTTATGACATATTCTTGATGATGTCATGCTCTCTTTCTCTCAATCTCTTCTTTCTTAGTTATGGAAAGTACCATGAGTGCATATATATTAGTTATGGAAACGCACCACTTATGTCATGAACTCATTTGGTTGTGAATTCTAAATGTGCCTATATTCAGGGCTTTTGTGACAAATTTATGGACCTTTCTGTTTACCGGAACCAATCCTCCTAAAATGATGAGCATCTATGTGCCCAAGCAGGAAAGAATAGCTAGATGAAAGGGTTACCTAAATCCTACATGTCACTGCTTGTAATAACCCAGCCTATTTGGACCTTGGACTAAGCCCAAACTTTAAAAACCCAAAAAAAAAAAAGAAAAGAAAAGAAAAGAAAAAAATCCTTGTGTGCAGTGTGTGGTAGAGAGAAGGAAGAAGACTCTTAACCGAAGCCTTCTTCGCTCCCGATTTAGTCGAGATCGAGCAGAGGAGAGTCCGATTAGGTCAAAAAAAGCTCTCTATAAAGCCCCTTCCCCATCCCTTAAATCTTTATCAAAGATTTTGAGAGCTCACCAAAACCTCTCCAAGGATTTTCCATGGGTTTCTGTGAGAAAAGAATTGCCGGAGCTTTCGTTGGCCGTCGGGGCAAGGTAAGCTCCTTTCTCTCTTCTCTATTTTGGTTTTTCCTCATCACCAGTGTGCAGGGGAAGCCGGCAAGCTACCGATTTGAGTTCAAACAGGGCCGTTCCTGTTTTGTTTTGTTTTTTTTTCCTGTATGCCGCCGGCAATAGCTGCCATTGGGGCTGTCACTGGGGCTGTGTATTCGCCGCCGTCGAGAACCACCATGGGTGGCTGGTGTCGGCCTTCCTTGGCTGCATGAGGGGAGAGGAGAAGGAAGGAGATCGGGTCCCCTATTTTGGATGAGGAGAAGAAGAAGAAAAAAGAAGGATACGGGAATAAAAAGAAAAAGAAAAAAAAAGAAAAAGAAAGAAAAGAGAAAAAAGAAGAAGAAAAATGAGAGAGAGTTCTCTCTCTCTTTCCTCTCTCCTCTCTCTACCTTCTCTCTTCACTTTCCTCTATATATTCTCTCTCTACTTCCTCTTTCTAAAATTTTCTCTCTTTAGATCTTTTCTCTCTTTTTATGGATTTTGTCTCTTAAAGTCTTATGGACCAGTGGAGGGTCTAGATGCTTAGATAAATTCAGATCTTAGTTGATTCTAGGAAAGGTCCTAGATTTATGTTATTAGGATCGTTTATCCGTAATTTCTCCTTATATGATTTTTATGTTTGATCATGGTTATGTAGAGATGCGGCTATCTACATCAGATATCGAGCAGAATATCTTATTTTCAAAATTCGTAAATCAAAGAGTTCATTGATTTCTATGCTTGGATCAATCACCGATAGAGGTAAGAACCCCTGTACATGATCACTATTATATATGCTATTTTACCGTTGGTCTTGTATCGTTGATTTTGCATTGATGAATTTGCTATGTTTGAGACATCATTATTTACTTATATGATTTTCAAGCATGAGTATATTATGTCAATATATATGTATTAGTGATTGATGGTATGATTATATGGGTATGATATATTTATTTTTATTAAACTATAAATTAAAATTGATTAATGAAGTCAACGTATTATAATTTCATTAAGAAAGATATGGTTTGGACTACTCACGTCATGTGGATAGTCAGGCAGGAGCTTATGCCTGGGACAGCCTTCACAGGTTTATACTTACAATAGCTTGTCAGGAGCTTATGTCTGGAACAGCCTGCCAGGAGCGTATGCCTGGGACAGCCTCTACGGGCTTATACATAGACCAACCAACCAGGAGCTCATGCTTGAGATAGTCTGATAGGAGCTTATGCCTGGGACAGCCCCCACGGACTTTCATACGTGGGACAGCCAGCCAGAAGTTTATGCTCGAGACAGTCTTGATGGGCTTATGAGTGAAAAATTTGATTAGATAGAGAATTGAGGTATAATCTTGATTAGTCCAAAGCTAGAAAGAAAGGATTAAGAAAATTAGATATGTAATAAGAGAAATAGATGACAAAACATGAAATTCATGCTGAATAAAAAGCTTTCACTAGTGATATATGATAATATTTTTCTTTTCACAAGATAGATAATTGACATATGTTTATACGAATGTTTGTATTATTCTGAATATTTGATATGAGATTTGATGTTTATTACTATTTTTAGATTATATTATTATAATGGTGTGATATGTGGGATCCTTACTTGGCTGTAAAGCTCACACACCTTCATTTTTTTTTTCTTCTCAGAATTGCAGAATGCTCGTAATGGGCTATGGTTTGGGTTTACGGGTAAGCGGATAAATAGATAGAGCATTATTGATATCCAGTCAGATGATAGAAGGAATTGAATTTGTAATTGTATAAATTTTGCTCATTGTTATGAAAATAGATCATTATTATTTATAGATATTGAGATATTGTAATAAATTATTTTTGGCTTTGCATATTCTTTAGGAGATCTTAAGGAGTGTGTGGCCATCACATATCCGATCCGGATGCTGGGTTCAGGGCATGACAGAGTGGTATCAGAGCTTAGGTTTAAGATCACTAGGGATTATAAAGTGATATCAAAATTTTATATATGATTAATAGGATATGACAGAATGGTATTGGAGCTTAGGTTTAAGATCACTAGAGACTGTGGCATAAGCGATATTAAAACTTTGGATTATGATTAATAGAGTATGATAGATAATATCAGAGTTTAAGGTTATGATCATTAAAGATGTGATAAAATGATATTAGAGTTTAGGTACTAGAGAATATGACTTAAGTGGTATTTGAGCTTAAGATTATAATTATTTAGGATTGTGACTTTAGTGTGATATTTGAACTTAGATTATGATAATAAGGAACATGATAGACATAAAAGAAAGGATTCAATATTTGAATTTTGAATCAATAGATACTATGATAAAATTTATGTATAAGTGGCATATGATGTCTATAATAAAATTGACAAGTTATATCTTAGATTTCAATTAGTAGGATTGATCTGAGTATGAGAAGTATTGACCTTGAAATGAAGTGAGAGGTATTAATATGTTATGTTGGGTATAGTCGATAATTTTGGAATGCTAAATTTATATGGATGGAGATTATGATAACTTCTTTTTGATTTTGATGTTAATTATTTGATCATTATAAATTTTGGATTCATCAGAAAGAAGTTACTTAGGATCTGGTCTAAGAAGAAATTACCTTATATGAGAGAGAAATATTTTTCGAGCATTAAATCTATAAGTGGATCATAAATGAAACTCGAAATTAGATTAAAAAAATAATATAATAGTAATATATACTTGAATTTTATTATGAGAATATGAGATACACATCTTGATAAAATCTTTTGTTATTTAAAATATCATATTTGAATTTGATTCCTTAATTTTTTGAATTGGATTGAATTTTAAGTCAAAAGTTTGCTTTTCTAAGTGAATCTAGGGTATTTTGATATTGTTGTTAAATTGAATAAGAAAATTAGTTTTGTTAGAGTATGATATACATATTATGAGAAAATCTTTAATAATTCACATTATCATCTTTGGATTGGATTTCTTAATTTTGCTTATGATTGTTGAAGATAGTGGAGTGTATTAATTATTCAAATCAAAATTTAGATTTCTGAGCTGATCTAAGATATCTCGCTAGTATTAAATTTTAAATGACTTATATAAATCTTAACACATAACGGATAAGATTTTGTCTGGATTTATCGATTAATGTCAAGGGTTGTGATGAAGAGAGCTTTATAAGAAATAATCAAGTTGATTCTACTTACAAAGATGTTGACTTGAGTTCTTCTAATTTGTTCGAGTTGGAGTTAATTATTTAAAAAAAAAATAATTTAAAAATTATTTAAATGATTGTAAGATAAATTCAAGGTTAACTCCAATTAATTCTAGACATGTTGGATTCTGGAGGAGTGATGAAGCTTATGCAATGATTTCAAACATAGAAAGTGGATTAAAATTTAATTTTGATGTGCTATGCCTAAGGGGTAGTAAAAATAAAGAAAATTAAAATTTTGCTCTAAGTATTTTTATGAAATTTGAAAGTTGGGTCTATTTTTAATTGATCTAATATACAAAGATATTCTTATCTTTCGATAAATCTATATAATTTGATGAATTAAGATTAGAGTACGTAGCAAAAGCATGGTAGATTAAATTGATTAGAAATATTAATCTTTTAAATCAAAAGATATTATGATGGAATACATTAGTTGTAAATGAAGAAGGATTTTATTGATAATGAAAGGATGCTATCAATATTTTTGACCTAATCTAATCTTAGTCATGCAATTTTTGCCAGTAGGTTATTTCATCGTAGATAATGCTAAGAAACTCTAGATATCTCAAGTTTATTGTTAATAGCTTGATAGTTCTTTTGTTAATTCAAACCTAGAATGTCTTGACATAGATCTTATTTTTTAAGATTTAACATTGTTATTTGAACTGATGTAGAAGGTTGAGATTTTCTTGAGATGAAAGTCTACATATAAAATTTGTTGGAAGGTCAAAAGTAAAAAAAATCGATGATTGTGAAGAGCGCCCGATGTTCAGTCTTTTTTTATTTTCTATTACAGATAGTCTGAGATAATTATGAATTTTAAGTGGAATGTATTAGATAAATAACTATGATATTTTAATACAAGGTCAAAATATTATTGTTCTTCGAAAAAGTTGAGGAATCAATATAAAAAGAATGAATTTGAGATTTCAAATAATTTGTTATATCAAGAATCATGAGAAATAAATAATATGTAAGACATTAGTGGAAGCTTGAGAATGACATGAAGAATATACATTTTTAAAGTATGTACCTCAAATAACACAACTTAATTTTGAAATTGAAATTATTTTAAGGAGAAGAGAATGTAATAACCTAGCCCATTTGGGCCCTGGACCAAGCCCAAACTTTAAAAGCCCCAAAAAAAAAAAAGCCTATGTGCAATGCATGGTAGAGAGGAGGAAGAAGACTCTTAACCAGAGTCTTCTTCACTCCCGATTTTATCGAGATTGGACGGAGGAGACTCTGATTAGATCTAGGAAAGCCCTCTATCAAGCTCCTTCTCCATCCCTTAAATCTTTATCAAAGATTTTAAGAGCTCACTGGAACCTCTCCAAGGATTTTCCATGGATTTTTGTGAGAAAAGGATCGCCGAAGTTTTCATTGGCCGTTGGAGCAAGATAAGCTCCTTTCTCTCTTCTTTATTTTGGTTTTTCCTCATCGCCGGTGTGCAGGGGAAGCCGACAAGCTACCGGTTTGAGTTCAAACAGGGCCATTCCTATTTTGTTTTATTTTTTTCCGTATGCTGTCGACAACAGCTGCCATTGGGGTGTCGCCGGGGCTGTGTGTTCGCCGTCATCGAGAACCACCATGGGTGGTCGGTGTCGGCCTTCCTTGATTGCGTGAGGGGAAAGAAGAAGGAAGGAAATCGGGTCCTCTGTTTTGGATGAGGAGAAGAAGAAAAAAGAAAGATATGGGAATAAAAAGAAAAAAAAAGAAAAGAAAAAGAAGAAAAAGAAAAAGAAAGGAAAAAGGAAAGGAAAGAAAAGCAAAGAAAAGAAAAAAAAATCAGAAGAAGAAAAATGAGAGAGAGTTCTCTCTCTCTTTTCTCTCTCCTCTCTCTATCTTCTCGCTCTACTTTCTCTCTATATATTCTCTCTTTATTTCCTCTCTCTAAAATTTCTCTCTCTAAAATTACTCTCTCTAGACCTTTTCTCTCTCTTTATGAATTTTTTCTCTAAAAATTTTATGGACCAATGGAGGGTCTAGATACTTAGACAAATTCAAATCTTAGTTGATCCTAGGAGAGGTCCTGGATTTATGTTATTAGGATCGTTTATTCTTAATTTCTCCTTATATGATTTTTATGTTTGATCATGGTCATGTATAGAAGCAACTATCTGCATAAGATGTCGAGCGAGATATTTTATTTTCGAAATTCGTAAATCAAAGAGTTCGTTGATTCCTATGCTTGGATCAATCACCGATAGAGATAAGAACCTTTGTACATGATCACCATTATATATGCTATTTTACCGTTGGTCTTGTATCATTGATTTTGCATCGTTGAATGATGGATGAATTTACTACGTTTGAGACATCATTATTTGCTTATATAATTTTCAAGCATGAGTATGTTATGTCAATATATATGTATCAGTGATTGATGGCATGATTATATGGGTATGATATATTTATCTTGATCAAACTGTAAATTGAAATTGATTAATGAAGTCAACGTATTATAATTTCATGAAGAAAGATATGGTTTGAACTACTCACATTATGTGGATAGCCGGGTAGAAGCTTATGCCTGGGACAGCCTTCACCTTCACGGGTTAATACTTGGAACAGCCCGCTAGGAGCTTATGCATGGGACAGCCTGCCAGGAGCTTATATCTGGAATAGTCTCCATGGGCTTATACGTGAATCAGCCGGCCAGGAGCTCATGCCTGGGACAGCCCATCAGGAGTTTATGCCTAGGACTGCCCCTACGGGCTTTCATACGTAGGACAGCCAGCCAAGAGCTCATACCTAGAACAGCCTTGATGGACTTATGAATGAAAAATTTGATGAGATAGAGAATTGAAGCATGATCTTGATTAGTCCAAAATCGGAAAGAAATGATTAAGAAAATCGGATATGTGATAAGAGAAACAGATGACAAGATACGAAATTCATGTTGAATAAAAGGCTTTCACCGGTGATATATGATAACATTTCTCTTTTGACAAGATAGATACTTGACATATGTTTATACGGATGTTTGTATTATTTTGAATATTTGATATGAGATTTTATGTTTATTGTTATTTTCAAATTATATTATTATAATGGTGTGATATATGGGATTCTTACTGGACTGTAAAGCTCACACCCCCTCCATTTCTCTTTTCTTCTCAGAATTGTAGGATGCTCATGATTGGCTATGGTTTGGATTTGCGAGTGAGCGGATGAATAGATAGAGCGTTATTGATATCCAGTTAGATGATATAAGGAATTGAATTTGTAATTGTATAAATTTTGTTCATTGCTATGAAAATAGATCATTATTATTTATAGATATTAAAATATTGTAATGAATTATTTTTGGCCTTGTATATTCTTTAGGACATCCTAAGAAGCGTATGGTAATCACGTATCCGAATTGGATACTGGATTCGAAATGTGACACTACTAGAAAAGCATTCTTTTTATTAAAAGGGAGGGAGACCAATTCATACTATAATCACCAAGGTTCCAGTACTCTGGATGCACCACCAAAGATTCAAACCAAGGCCTCTGGTTGCAAGGAAGAGGGGTATGGCCATTGGGACAAGTGTCAGTTCATCAGTGCTAGAAAAAGTTGTTGAACCCCATAGCCTTCTTGTGGCTTATGCCTGGTTTATTTCCACAGTAGTATGACCCACTGTCATATCGTTGATGTCATGCACATGATTGACCCATTAATTACCACATAGTCTAGTTGGAGAATAGATCTTTGACACCCCAACCACTGTTCTTCCCTAACCACTTCCATAATGTCCCTCTAGATCTTCTGCATTTTCCTTCATTGTCCTGAAGGCATCCATAGCCTCTATCACAATGTCAATATTACTTGCTAGTGTGCTTAATGACCCAAAGTTCTATAAATTATCCTGATGTAGAGAAATATAAATTTCATCAGACAATTCATTGTATGCTCCAAGTGCACATTGGCTGTTGATGGATGATAGTAGCATTATCTGTACACTTCGGTCCAGGAGAGTTTCAAGCAATAATGCTATTTAGTTGGAACTTGGATAAAATATGTAACAGCATGACCTTTCAAATTTCAATATATTTGACTTGAAAGAATTAATAGATTTACTTCTATGAGCAGTTTGATGATGGAATTATGTGTCCAGATTTGTTGCGTATTACAAAGATCTTGCATAGGAAACTCTGGGTGCTAAACTATGTGGTCTATTCTTGCCCTAAATATTGCAATACAAATTCTGTGTTAGTAAAAATTACTAAGTTAACTTATGAAACATTTAAATGAGAAATTGGTTTCATCTTTCGTGGACATTTTTTACATCAGACAGGGGAAAAATGAAAATTCTTTTGATTGGTTATTTGTAGGTTGACCTGTGAAATGGATGATATAAATCTTAAGCAATTATACAAGTGTCATTGTCTATGACCAGAATATCTTTTATTAGGTATTGCATTACATTGGTTTGGCAGAAGTTAGTCAGTCCTGAAACAAGAAATTGGTTTCATCTTGCATGTATTGTTATAATGTAATGCTTTAAGCCTCATTTGCATTAAATTTTTTAGCTTGCTTACTTCACAAGACTAATCATGATAAATAGTGATCACCTCAAATATAGACTCTTGTGTCATATGAAATAATCTTTCTTCTCAAACTATACCTGTAGGTAGATCACCGCAAGTTTTTTTCTAAAGATATATTATTTTGATTCATATATGCCACTGTCTTCCTTCTATTGTACAGACCATTCCAAATTGCTTTGCAGCTGAGCATCTTCCTCGTGAAAATCGAACAATTGATCTTCGCCTCCCACACGGACAGAAAATGTGGAGAATGAGTTATTTACATTATGATTGTTTCTCGGGGCTTGGCAAACAATGGAAAAATTTTGCAATAGACAACAGCTTGGAAGAAGGAGATGTCTGCGTTTTTGAGCTAACTGGAGAGCTAGTCTTGGACGTTCACATCTTCCGGGCTGTCATTGACTCCACCCTGCCCAACAGGGAATCAAATTCACCAGGAAAGAAGTGATTCGTGGACTAGTTGATCGAAACTTGTCTTTTTTATGTGTCTCTATGGTGTTATAATCAGTCTAGATGATGCCTATGGAGCATATTTGGTACTTTTTTGAGACAATATGTAGAACTTATGCTTGTACTAAAGACTTACTGTATGAGATGTATGCCAAACCATGGCTTGTATTGTAGAAATGCTTTTATATATTTCGACTCTTCCTTGATGTGGAGATGTGCATGAAGTTCCCTGGCTTCTGTTAGGGTTTGTGAGAATCTGGATACCAAGGGGAAGTTTGAAGTGCTTGCGGTAATGCTAGGTGGAAAGAACTGTGACCAACTTTAATTTGACAACGAGTTCTTTGCAGGACCGGCAGACTGTTATTTATTTATTTATTTATTTATTTTTTAATTTTCAATCATTTCATGCCTACAAAATGGCACATAGGTTACTTTCCATGCTTGAGTTTTCACAGGAGCATTCCTTTCATATTTGCATTCAAAAATCTCTCATATTGTATATTGTATTTCTCTGTCACTGCAAATTTGTAGATGATGCCATACGTTGAAGGAGAAGCTCAATGCTCCGGGTTAGACTACTAAGTTGCACCTGCACTTGCTAGGAACCATCACAGAGTTTGCCTCTTGATGTTGTTCCATGCATAAATACAGTTTAAGCAAACAATGACCACTATTACCATCTATTGCCTAAGTCGACTGCTACGATAACTCCAAAACACAATATAGTAGTGGTTGGAAGTTTTCTTGGGTAAACTAACAATTAGTTGATCATTAACTGTCACCCCTGTAAAATTTTGATCTGAAGATAGTGAGAGATCTTTTAATGGAGGAATGCCTACGGATTGGCTCAACGGTGCTTCTCTTCCTGAAGCCAAACTTGAGACCATTTCTGGTGTCCTACCGGAACCGGTTAAGTGACCAAGCCTGCCTGACGTCAGAGGCTTTAGTTCGTTGATTCAAAACGTCATTTCAAATTTCCCGCCCCCATCACTCCCCACCAACGGTAAGTTTGCTTGAAAAGGTGGAGCTTCTCTTGGCGGACAGGCATTTTGGCCCCCCAAAAAAACAATTCAAACCCTTCCGGGTTGCACAAAAGCCAGGTCTGTTCCCAGTTCAAGCACATTCTGCAAGGTGCATGGAATTATTTTATTATTTTAAAAAAAATACTATGATGTTTCACCCGAAATATCTCAGAATCACTCATATATCGAGTAGAAATAAATGAATGCAATATGGGATCGGACATGTGATATAGGAGGAAAGATTAATTAATTTTTTCACAAAAAACAAAAGAAAAATATCGCTCAAAAGATTTATTCACTGCTTATGATCCCTCGATGATAAATAAATAGAAGAAAACAAAGGACATCGAACATGGAAAAATAATCTGGCTTGGAACAGTGGGCTTTGGCTGTGGGCCTCTTTCAACTCTTCCTCGGCCGGTTTGGGCGTGGGCTCCGGATCCTCTTGGTCCATGGGCCCGGTGTCTGAGCCCACTCTACAATTATCGATCCTCTTGGGCCCGCGTTTGGATCAATCTTCTCTATTATTTGTCTGGCTCACCCTGGTGCTTGCCATCGCTGCTATCCTTACCTTGGTCCAGGTCCAATTATCGACCAAAACAGCCTTATTCCTAGGTGGACCTCCGACGTTTGTGCACCGTTTTGGATCCATCTCCTTTATTCGCAGTCACCGGAGGCGATGGCGAGGCGAGCACATAGTCCGATGCATCTGCAGTATCTCCTTGAGAGGGCAATGTTTTCCCGTCGGACGTTGGCTGTGCGTGGCCTTGCGGAACCGGCCCAGAAACGGTAGCGAACGACTCGATCCGCTCGACAATATGGCCTTCATGGGCCGTGGGCCTTGGTTGCACCCAAGCGGAGCCGTTCCCATGAATGACCATAGACTCCGATGAGCCTCGTCCTTCACTGGAGCTCGGAGGAGGCGGAGACTTTGTCGTCCCGGGATCGTCGTCTTTGTCGTCGTCTATGGGCTTCGATGATGACGTGGGCTTGGCATGGCGAGGACGGGAAGATGCCATGGCTGGCTCGGCGCCAACATCATCAGCGACCGCAAAACGGCCGGGTGCGGTCATGACGAACTCCCCCTGGGCAGTGAGTTTGCTGAGGTAGTAAGGGAGGAGCCTGTCATGCCCCTCCGGGATGTCGTCATAATTGGATCGGATATAACGAGATATTGCTGCCATGGTGGATCCTCCTTCCTCTGACGATGATCGGATTGCAGCACCTATCATCTGCCCATGCCCATGAACAAACATATACATACATGTATGCATGTGTTATGTATGCGAACATGCAATGGTGTCAGGGAAAGGAAGGGAGAGATGTATGATACCACGGCATAGGGAGGATGGTCAGGAGTGCACCGGCGAGCGTGAGTAGGAGGCTTTCCAACATCTTCAGCAGCCATTGATTGGCTTTGGTAATGGGAAGAGGGAAAGAGAGGCAAAATAAGAGGGAAAAAAAAAAAAAATGGAGAAAAGAAGAAATAGAGGTTAGTTTGGAAACAGAAAGGAAGTAGGAAAGGCATCTTAATTATACGCGTTTAAGGGCGAAGAAGTTTTTCTCAATGCTGAGTTTGAATTTTTTTTTCCGATATCATAGTAATCCGTGATGGGGGCTTTGTAAAAAAAACCGTTGGATAACGCACAAAGTTAGGGATTCCACTGGATACGTAACTCATTATTCTACGGAATATTATTTGGACAAACAATATATATATATATATATATATATATATATATATATATATATATATATATATATATATATATATATATATATATAGATAGATAGTTAGATAGACAGACAGACACACACACACACACACACACCTAGCTATAATTTTCTGGCAGAATAAGATATCATGTTTGCATAAGAACAAAACACAAAATGAAATATAGCTAGAACAAATAGGATTTCAGGTTGTATCCAAAAAAAAAAACAAAACAAAAACAAAAACATAGGATTTCAGGAAAAGATAGCAGTTCATAGTTAATTTTGAGCATGCTGGCATGGGGGTGGGAAAAAGGCAATATTAACTGATCATCTCGACAATGGTACTAAGAAAAAAAATAAGAAAAATATGCAACATAAAATAGAAACTATGGAATGCAGAGCGACTCCTTCATGAACATCAAGCTACTCTTTTTTGGAAACACTAGGGGTTTCATCCTCCTGCCAAGTTGCTTGCCACTGCTTATCATAGAATGTTGTTTCCTCAATAAGCTTTTTCAGAGTATCAATATCTTCATTCCTTCTTATAAGCAGCACCCCAGCAACAGCTATAAGTAACAGAGTTTTGCAGAAGAAATTACCCATCTGATCAACAAGACCAATGCCTGTCAAGCTATCCACGAAGTAGGCCATGAAAAACCCAATCATTGCAGCACGTCCTGCATAAATTTAAATGTGGAAATGAGTTAAAATGAATTGACAGAAACTGATTGGACCAAAAATCTAGAAAGGAGAGAAGCAAAACAAACCATTAAGCAGTTCAGCTTCAGGCAGGTGGAACCTCTTAACCCACGGCCACCAGGGGATTATTGATGTGTCAAAAATTACAGGCTCCTCATTGTTTGATGCCTCTGGATTATCTTCAAGCCATTTTCTTCTCCTAACCTCTGAAAGAATCAGACATTATGTCAATTTGGCAGAATTTGTAAATTGCATCTCTATATCTCTGAATTTATGAGTTATTAGATGGAGCGGTTTCAAACATTAATTTCAAAAGCTGCATCATTAACAAAATGTAGTCCCCCTCTTTTTATGCATGTCTGTTTTGCTTTTGTGACCATGAAATCAGAGATGTTCTTGTGAAACTAGTGAGCTGAGAACGGTGCTTTTTCTGCCACTAGCCATAATCTTATTCTCAGCAACCCTTCTACTTTTCACCTTTTATTAGTTTCCTAGGGATCAGATTTCCAGCATGCAACAAGTTAACTAGTTGCATGCGCTCCGTAGTTCGGTTGTAACTCTTAGATTTAATAAGATAAACAGTTTCCTACATTAGAGAATATCATCATAGAATGATCCATAACTATAAATGGACAAGCCCATGCCAACTGCTTTTCAATGGTTGCATCGATTCTATGCATTCTATTCTGTTTAAGAAAAAATTTGTCTATCAATGTAATCTTACCCTGACTCTTTCTTAAAGAAAAAAAAATACCAAGCATGCATGTGGTTATCAAGTCTTAGCACTTTGTAATGCAGCCAGTTGTTTGACATTAATAATTAAATCATGGTAGCATGAAGAAAGAAAAAAATTGAAGTTAAGGTTGTGAGACTTGATTCTATAATATGCATGAGAAAGTTGCAAAAAGCAACAGAATATACGCATGCAGAAGTATATGCACTTGAAGTAGCCTATCTAGGTTGTTGTAAGCTTCCTATGATATAATATTACGTTCTAGAGAACATACAAGGTTTTATTCAATAGCACAGTCCAAGAAATCATCTTGGAACATAAATTATGGCTGATTCATCTTATATTGGAGGAAGTGCTCGAGACCAAGGTATGCAGCATGTAATATAAATCACGATTTATTGCCTAGGATCTTGTTCCAAGCTTATATGACTGGTAAGCAAGATATATCATCTAGATTTCCAAATCTCTTTACTCCCTCTGGAAGCAAGAGAAAGAAATGTACTTATCAACCATTTAGCACATCAAGCTGTTCTATGGAAGTTAAGCCATCATATATACTCGTAAATACAAAAATGTAACAGTAATTCCATGCAGTTGCATCGCTTTATACAACTGCAAAACTTATTCTCTGTTTAAAAAGCCTACTCTTCAAGACACTAATTTCCATTTGCAGGATTTGCATTTTTTTTAAAAGAAAAAAGGTAAAAAAGCACAGTGTGATCCTCTTCTTGCAAGATTCTGGCTCATGTCATAACCCACCGAATTAGGTGTTTCCACATTAGACAAAGGACTGGCAAATTTTCCATAATAATAAAAATAATCGATCACATCCATTTCCTTGCCAGTATGTTGATGATAAAATTAGTTAATCTAATTCCAAGAAACATGATTTTCCCACCCCTTTTTTTTTGTTGTCGAACTGCGTTTTTCTTCTGTAATCCATCAACAGATGCCCAAAAAGCTGCTTTTCTATCATTTATCAAAAATTAAGCAGTTCAGGTTCGGGTAGGTGGAACCTCTTAACCCACGGCCACCAGGGGATTATTGATGTGTCAAAAATTACAGGCTCCTCATTGTTTGATGCCTCTGGATTATCTTCAAGCCATTTTCTTCTCCTAACCTCTGAAAGAATCAGACATTATGTCAATTTGGCAGAATTTGTAAATTGCATCTCTATATCTCTGATTTTATGAGTTATTAGATGGAGCGGTTTCAAAGATTAATTTCAAAAGCTGCATCATTAACAAAATGTAGTCCCCCTCTTTTTATGCATGTCTGTTTTGCTTTTGTAACCATGAAATCAGAGATGTTCTTGTGAAACTAGTGAGCTGAGAATGGTGCTGTTTCTGCCACTAGCCATAATCTTATTCTCAGCAACCCTTCTACTTTTCACCTTTTATTAGTTTCCTAGGGATCAGATTTCCAGCATGCAACAAGTTAACTAGTTGCATGCGCTCGGTAGTTCGGTTGTAACTCTTAGATTTAATAAGATAAACAGTTTCCTCCATTAGAGAATATCATCATAGAATGATCCATAACTATAAATGGACAAGCCCATGCCAACTGCTTATAAATGGTTGCATCGATTCTATGCATTCTATTCCATTTAAGAAAAAATTTGTCTATCAATGTAATCTTACCCTGACTCTTTCTTAAAGAAAAAAAAAATACCAAGCATGCATGTGGTTATCAAGTCTTAGCACTTTGTAATGCAGCCAGTTGTTTGACATTAATAATTAAATCATGGTAGCATGAAGAAAGAAAAAAAATGAAGTTAAGGTTGTGAGACTTGATTTCTATAATATGCATGAGAAAGTTGCAAAAAGCAACAGAATATACGCATGCAGAAGTATATGCACTTGAAGTAGCCTATCTAGGTTGTTGTAAGCTTCCTATGATATAATATTACGTTCTAGAGAACATACAAGGTTTTATTCAATAGCACAGTTCAAGAAATCATCTTGGAACATAAATTATGGCTGATTCATCTATATTGGAGGAAGTGCTCGAGACCAAGGTATGCAGCATGTAATATAGATCGCGATTTATTGCCTAGGATCTTGTTCCAAGCTTATATGACTGGTAAGCAAGATATATCATCTAAAATTTCAAATATCTGTACTCCCTCTGGAAATAAGAGAAAGAAATGTACTTGTCAACCATTTAGCACATCAAGCTGTTCTATGGAAGTTAAGCCATCATATATACTCGTAAATACAAAAATGTAACAGTAATTCCTTGCAGTAGCATCGCTTTATACGACTGCAAAACTTATTCTTAGTTCAAAAAGCCTACTCTTCAAGACACTAATTTCCATTTGCAGGATTTGCATTTTTTTTAAAGAAAAAAGGCAAAAAAGCACAGTGTGATCCTCTTGGTGCAAGATTCTGGCTCATGTCGTAACCCACCGAATTAGGTGTTTCCACACTGGACAAAGGACTGGCAAATTTTCCATAATAATAAAAATAATCGATCGCATCCGTTTCCTTGCCAGTATGTTGATGATAAAATTAGTTAACCTAATTCCAAGAAACATGATTTTCCCAACCCTTTTTTTTTGTTGTAGAACTGCGTTTCTCTTCTGTAATCAATCAACAGATGCCCAAAAAGCTGCTTTTCTATCATTTATCAAAAAGCTCCATACACCCTCCCTTGCCATCTAGTTTGAAAATGAACTTTTAAGCTTCATTCATCTCCTGAATACCTTATTGTTCTCTAACTTCACTACGCAAAACCGTAATTCCCCTACGATTAAATCTAAACCCACAAATGGAGCTTATTTTAGTAGAGGACTATACTAATTCTATGCGATCTACTCATTTCCAGAATAATCAAAAGAATTTTGAGTTAAATGAGTTCCATCATTCAAAAATTATAATGAACACTATCTAACAAAGAATAAAAATAAACCATGCAAAAGAAAACTAAACTTGATCCAGTAACTGAAACAGAAAAATAAATGACCAAACAAAGAAAAGGAAACTAAAATTAACGAACCACAAAAACAGAGACCAGGATTCGGGCTCACCAGCATCTATGACGGCATCCCAATCGGTCTTGCCATCCTTCTCGAACTGCTTCAAATCCCACGTCCCTCCGATCCATCTCGGGTCGTTGAACGTGGGAACCACCGCTTTCACCGCAGCGCCATTTGAGTCCGGAGACTCCAGCGGCAGCTTCTCCTCCGACTCCAGAGGAATAGATTCTTCTTTCTTCCCCTCCAATTTCTCCTCTACAGAAGCAGAGCCCACCTTTCCCGCCCCATTTCCTGTACATCTTGTGAGGGAAAGAGAAGATCTTTTCTTGGGAAGGAGGGGGCGATGGACTTTCTGAGAGAGATTGGGACTTGAGGAGGAGAAGGTGGGAAGAAGAGGGGATAACAACGCCATGGCCATGCTGATTTATTACTCTTCTAATTTAGAAAAAAAAAAAAAAAAAAGAGGGAGAGAAGAGAAAACAGAGAGTTTTTCATATGCTTTTCTCTGTTCTCCGGGTGGGAGTATGGTAGCTCGCAAATTTCTACACCTCATATTTTTGAAGGAGATAGGGAAAAGCCAGAAGGACGGTGACTTGGACGAGTTGGGGGACTAAAGGCATGAAAGTGATATCCAAACTTTGGGCTTGAAGATGAGTGGTAAATACTGACACGTACCACTAAAAAAAATATTGATGTTGGGAAAAACGAATGCAATGATGCCATCGTCACTCAGTTTGACTCGGTCCTATCAATCCAATCAGCTTGTAGGCCTAAACCGTGTGCTTTGTCCCCAAAAATAGGAAACTATTGGGGTCCGTATGCTAGAGATTATGAGGAACTGTCAAATTGAGCTGGAGGAAAGTATTGGTGGAAATTTAAGTATAAATTGCTTTTCTCAGAAATATATATATATATACACACACACACCAATGGTTTTGATATCCACTAGCACAGCTAAGTAAATTTGGATATGTCTTGAAAAAATATATCCAGCCAAATAATGTGAATGATTGCTGATGAGCTGAAACCTGCCAGTAGATACATGATATGCTGATCGTCCAGCATACAGTGAGTTTTCTGCTCCAATCTGACAATCTTTGGAGTATTATGATGCTTGTTAAGCAAAGACTCTGAGCCACTTCAGAGGATATTCAGATTAATCGGCATTGTTTCTTTGTATGGAAGAAGATTTATTGTCATGCTTCTGAGATATTAGTCCTGACGTCTCGAGACAAGCTTCCATCGATGCTTGTTGTTTGGAATGACATGGGCAGTGGCAGTCCATGCCTGGCTTCATTTTATTTTGGGCTAACAGGCTGGAAGCAATCTGTTTATGTGTGTTTGTGCGTATCATTAAGAATTGGCTTAATCTATTCTTTTTTAGTATAGTATAGATACCTCGATGGGTATTGTAACTCTTTGATATCCTATTCTTCACATTTAGAAATGTGTATTGATGAGAGTATTCCACCGGTCCTGCAGGAAATTTTATATTCTGACTTTCTGAGCTGCTCCGGCTCGTCGTCCTCGAACGACTGGCACTCGCCATCCCTTCTCTAATTCTCCGGGCAGGGCCGAGTTACCTCTCTCCATGGATCAACCGCGGAGCACCAGAATCAAACCAAGAGGAGCTCTAGACCCTTCAGCTTCAAGTGTTCCCCCAAGAACTCCTCTCGCCACCAGTTTCGTCGCCCTCTTCTTGGGTCCGAATACCCGCTGCCCCATTTTAAGCCCGTCGTTGTCGGGCTCCGGCAGCAAACGGTGCGTCGCCGCCATGGTATGTCTCCAGAAAGCCCTCTCAGTCATTTTTTCGTTAGTTTCTGAGATTATTACTACGCTCGTTTGGTGTTCAAAACCACGCTCTGGATCGAATGGGTGTTGCGTTCTTGCAAGTCGTACTTGTTTTACTATATTTTTATATTGGTGACGACGATGATTTGTTACGGGAGAAGGGAAGCTTGATTTCCACGGAGTCTGGGTAGGAATCAATCGATGAACTATGTGTAGTTCTCAGAGCATTTACGAATCCGACATTATAGGTAGAATCGGTACACCTTGGAACTGTTCATCCTGTACCATCAACATCAAGGTGTAGAGGTTTAAGAATTAGCTGAAAAGAAATGGTGCATATCAAATGCTATTTCATTGGAAGTGGAAATGAAGTTGAGGCCTCGGTCGAGATTTAATGGACGAGAGATACCGGACAGTGACTAATTTCATTAGTTAGAATCCATTATACATAACGAGGAGAAGGTAGGTGAAGATGCATGTAGTAATATTAAAGTTGGATGGATGAAGTGAGGAGGTGCTTCTTGGGTGTTATGTGACCGGTGCATATCTTGGCAACTTAAGAGAATATACTATAAAATGGCTATAAGATGCACATTGTTGTACGGCTCGAAATGTTGGTCAATGAACAGGGTCTAAGAAAACAATATGAAGGTAATAGAAATTAGAATGGTAAGGGGAAATTGTTATAAAACTGGAGGATATAGTGGGGCATGACTATATAAAAGTTGTAAGAGATACATCAAATTAGGGTAATGATGAACAATCAATAAAGATGGTATGGGAATCTGCAATGAGAATCCAAGGAGACAGAGGAGATGAATATGTAAGGTGAAATAGATGGAAGTTCTTAGAAAGGAGTTGTGACAACACAAGAGGTAGCCCTTAATAGAAATGGTTGGTGAATGAAAATTCATAAAGCTAATGCAAAGTAGCTGGGAGAATGGTTTATGGTCACGGTTGATGCTATTCTATTACTTGGTTAACCTTTTGCTGATTGTGAGAGAACATATATACTTTGAGCAATTTGCTTTGATCGGTTGTTATGTGTGAATCTATGTAACAACCTGAATACCTAGTGTTATGTTTACATTAAGCATATAGACATAGGTTACACTAAATGCTATTTTCTTGCTTGTTGGACCATTGAGAACCTGATAACTTGTTGATACTTTAATAATTTTAGCTTGGTTTTGAACATTATACTCGTGCTGTTGCCCTCATGTACAAAGTAATCATATATGCAATTCCTGCTTTAAAATTTGATCCCATATTTCTGTTAGCAGGTCATCCCTTTCTTGAAAGGAAGTGCATGGGAGCAACCACCTCCAGATCTGCCATCTTACCTATACAAAAATCGAATTGTATACTTGGGCATCTCTCTCACCCCATCTGTGACAGAGCTAATCCTTGCGGAGTTTCTTTACCTTCAATATGAAGATGCTGAGAAGCCAATTCATCTTTACATTAATTCCACTGGCACAACTAAGGTAAAATTATTCGTTTTTATTCTTCTATCAGTTTACAAATCTATTAGCTCATTTTTTGAGACTTTACTGTAATAGGAGGTGTTGGCTTTGGAAATTTAGAAAAGGTAGAAATCTTGTATTGATCAAAGAAAATACCAGTCAATACCATGTAAACATTGAAAACATGAATAGCTGTGTGTTTTCCTTCGTTCTTACTATGCAATTAGCAGTCTCTTGCATTTAGAACTTATGAGCCTAAATTTGGGGTTTTAGTGATGCTTATATTCATGGACATATGAAATAGTATGATTAGTTCTATTATCTCTTCAGTGTAAAGTACCAGTCAGGAGTGACAAACATAATTCTTGTTGTTTTTTCAATTTCTTTTCACTTCCCTACCAGGCAATTAATATGACTTTAGTTATTGATATTCTATGACCATAAGTTAGTGGCTTACATATGAATATGAGATATTCTACTTCCAATCTAATAGATGCTGTCATAATAGAAAGCCTAAAAATCATTGCAAAGCTGAGGGCATGTTATACTTATCAGGAAGGAACAAACATTAGTGATTCAGCTTGAGCTTGCAAAGGAAGTTGCTAGAGGGAATCATATTTTCAGTTTTATCATAATGCATCACCATGCTCTCATCATCAACCTTTTGTATTTCTTGCGATATTTAAATTCACCTATCTGCAATTCACAACTCTGACTATTCAGATACAGTTTCACTCTCTATGGTTACCTCTTTTTCATTTTTTGTGGTCCATATATTTGTTAAATTTTCTATTTTAATAACTTGTTGAATGATAAGTTTATACATGAGAAGGATTGAATCAATTTATCAATTGTCTAGGTAAGCGTATGGTCATAAATGGATTCATCAAGCCTTGTGCTAACTCTTTGAAGTTAGTTCTACGAATCATTATTCACCAACTGACCCTCTGAAGGGAAACCTGCTGTGCCTTGATGTTACTATAAGCTATGCTAAATCCCTTTTCACAGCTTCTGTCCATGTTATCTAAACAAGTGTTTGAAGTATGATTTTTAGCCTTTTCATTGCAAGGTATTATTTTTTTTTTTTAACAAAAACTGTAGCTAAATGAACTTTATTTCTGAGAAAACGCATGGAATATTAATGATGAACTTCACCCTGCATATTTTTTCCTGTATTGCCTCTCTTTCTTTGGAGTTGCATTATGGTTGTCAAATAACCTAGGCGCTTAATGGCGACCGACTTAGTAAAAAGTCAATCAGCTTTTTGTCCAACTCTTTCACTTATATATTCATATTTATTCTATTTTCAAGAATCTGAGATTTTGTCATTTCTTGATGCATGTATAGTATTCATTGTAAGAGAATCCATTAACAATTAAAAACTCATAGAATATACGGAAATGTGAAATAATTATACTAACATATTTAAATTAAATAAAATATCTTCTCAAGTGGTAGTAATTGCTGACTTGGTTGTCCAATTCCCTAGAGGTTTTTCCGATGTGAAAAAAAAAAAAACAAAAGAAAAACTTGTTGGTGGCATAATTTTCTAGAATCATGCTGAAAACCTTTTTGGTTGCTTGTTTAATATTTCAATCAAATTTGTTTTCATTTTTAATACATTTTTATATCTCTGGATGCTAATCTAATATGCCACTCTCTTATTCACATCCATGGTAAGTTACATACAAAAGAAGGAGAAAAGAAGATACTGGTATACACATTTGCATATGTATATATGTATCTTGAAGTGTATGAAGTGTATATATGTACATAATATACACATGCATGTGTGTGACAGTCTAGGTTTTGCGCATGTGTGATGACCATGGCAATTGTTGTGTAGGTGTTGGCCCGTCAACTTCCTAGGCAGTCACTCTAAAGCCAATAAGTCATGATTTTTTTATTTTCAAATTTCTTTGGTGCCATTATTTCCTTATATTTGTGTCATGTATCCCATGTTTCTCAGGTTTAATCCTGCAAACTTCTGATGATGAGTTATTTTTGTTTTAGGGTGATAAAAAACTGGGTTATGAAACTGAGGCTTTTGCAATTCATGATATTATGAGGTCAGCTGCTTACCTTCATGGTTATATTTTCATGATATGTGTGATGCATGGCAATCCTAGGGAATCTAATAATTGATGGCTCATAGATATGATAAACCCTATCTAAAACTGAGGCAAACCCTATATTTGCATGATTAAAAACTCTGTGATCTAAGGTTGATTACAAATCTGAAATTAAAGTCCTGATCAAATTATATACAGAAATTTAGCGAATAACTAATCCTGACCGCATGATTAATGCTTGGAAAGTAAACTATGCATGCATGTGCTGAGGTAATTAAAACTTTATAATAGTAACATCAGAGTTACCAAAATCCTGTTGAAAGAGAAGTGCGCTTGAACTCAAAAGCTGTTGTTGCTGTCCAGAAATGTCCCATAACACACATTGCAAAAGATGACATTGATGTCCAAGGGTTGAGACTTGAGACCTTCCTTTCTTAAAGTTTGAGATCAGAAAACCTCCCAAAACCCTATATAACCAATTAAGGTTGCTTTTGCTAGAGTTTAGAAGAAGATATCAGTTCTAGAATTGATCAAACCAAAGACTTAAGCCCTATTATATTTGGTAGCAAATTAATCTGCTATAATAACAGATCAGATTTGACTTCTGCTTGGATGTTCAGCAGGCCCTCGCAGGTCTTGAAACAGGGTGCAGAAAAAGGGTTCACGGCAACAAGTTGGGCTACGAAAACTTTCAGGATGAAGAAATTAACACGCAGATATAAATCGCAGAACTAGAAAAAAGTAAAAGGAAGAAGGGGAAAGGAAGTGACCAATCAAACTGGTTGATTAGGAATCACTCTCAGGCCTAACACCCAATCCCTATGCTTCATGCACAGAAGCATAGAGAAATCTGATTTCATTAGAAACACTCACGTGCAATGTCATAGCACCCAAAGAAACCCTAACAAAAAAAACCTTCAAAAGCCCTAAATTGTAGCATTACTGTTCATGCCACGGTACCTTGAAGAGCAAAACACCCAGATTTTTATTCCTAGAGTCCCTCTTGATTCCCTAATCACACATGCGACTAAGCTGATCTGTTAAATTCAGTTCTCTTCACAGTAAACTGAACAAAACATGGTTAAAACCACTAAAACAGAAAATAAATTTAAAATAAAAATGAATAACACTAAGGTCCAACATTTTGACAGGCTTCGATGATGCTTGATGATGTTTGAGAGGCCCCGGTCATGGTGCCACGTCGTCCAATCAATCCAAGGACTTGGATGTTCCTTTGCTTGCATGTTGTAGACAAAATTTGCAATACCCTGTAATGTGCTTTGATAAATTGTAGTAATGAGAGATTGGGCATCATGGAAAATCTGTTATGTGCTCTATGCTTAAAAATTGTACCTCTACGAAATTGCATTTATTGAGGAAGCAGTAAAGGGCTAAGGTTATATAATGAGAATTATCTGAATAAATTTGGCATTTAGGCACTTACCAAGACGGTACAGGGGAAAGGGGCCTACCAAAAAGCTTAAGAAGGTACATAAATATGCAGTTCTTGGAACTTTTTTGATTTCCCAGAAATAGATGAAAAGCTGTTTGGCCCCATAGACCCACTATCACGAAGCCAGAAATAGTCAAGAGACCGTGTTCTTTAACCTTTGGAAGAACCTCTAAAATTCTTCAATCCCTTCATCCAAACTACCTTTAGTAAAATCAGTTATTAAACTTTGCTTATTTTCTTTGCCAAATTTATGTTTTAATGACATATTCAAAGTTTTCTCGCAACCAAAGCATTGTTTATTACATGTGCAAGCTTTTCTCCTTCATGGTTTTTGGTGGATAAATGTTGTAGTGTCATTCTAAGCAATGTTACTTGGATGTGATATATGTCGTTTAAGGGTGTATAAAAGAACATTACATGGCATCCTTCCTAAATGCCCAATGCAGTGGTACACCTTTGTACTGCCCAGTTGTGTACATTGCATGATCTGTTGGACCAGCACTGGCTAGCTCCATGACCTAGAATTTGGGGCATGATTTTCTTTTGTTCATTTGCTATTCCACTTGGTTTCTATGACCATTATTTTCCAGCTACACTAGAAGTCATGGAATGCTGTGCTGGTTGGCACGCACAATATGTCATGGTATATATCATGTCAGTGTATGCCAAGACTGACATAACCACATGGCATAGTATGCATGATTCTAGTTCCAGGCTGCATGCCACCAGCATGAAATACCTAAGTCCATGCTAGAAGTCTCTATTAGCTCTCTGAAAGCTGACTGTTCTCATCATTATGAAAATTGAATTCATATGGGATTTGCTTTCTTGCATTGAACAGATACGTTAATCCACCTGTTTTCACACTTTGTGTTGGCAATGCTTGGGGAGAAGTTGCTTTACTTTTGGCTGCTGGTGCTAGAGGACATCGTGCTGCTTTACCATCATCTACAATAATGATTAAGCAAGTATACCTCCACTGGTAGTCTTTATTGGTAATTTAAGCTTTTTAATTTGCTTTTGAATCTTAGGTCTCATTCCTTGCTACTAGCTGTGGTAGAGAAATGGATCTACTTTTTTCTTAATATGATATAGACTGTTATTTCAGATTTTAACATGACAACCATCTCCTGCTTCAATCTGCAGCCTGCTCGTAGGTATTGTGGGCAAGCAACAGATACTGATCTTGCAAGAATAGCATTGAATAATGTGAAGGCCGAATTGGTAAATTTGACTGCATTTTGTTATTTTGTACCATCTACTGTTGCAGTTGCTTGTGTTATGATTTCAAATTTTGAGCTTAAGGTTATATTGAACATCTGTAACATTTCATTGAGGAGACTTTGGACTAATATATATGACAACTGGTTAGTCTTTCCTGTTGCCCTGCTTCCTAGCTCAGATTCATAAACTGGTTACACTGGAGAAAAGACAAAACCAGTGGGGGTTGAGTTGGTTGTCATTGATCTTGGCACTGAATACTTTTTCTTCTAGAATACAATCCATGACCAATGTCTATAAGATTAACATCTGCACAAGACATGGCAAGGTTATATACAATCTTACGGCACAAGAATCTGCTGGCCAGCCAGGGTTCGAGTTGGAAGAAATGGAATATTTATCTTTTTATCCCATCTTCCAGTTTCTTGCAAATACTGTAGAATGACTTTATTATAGCATCATTTTACGTCCATTTTGCGCCCAAAGCCTCCACAGTATGGTTAGCGTTATCTTTTCTCTCCCCTTTTGAGAAAATTTAGCAGGTTTCAGGTACTTACAATTAGACTTTGTGGACATGCAATTTTCTAGATAGATGACTTGATTATTAGCCTGCAAGGAATAGTCCATATCTGAATGAGGTCCTGGATTTTAATTCTCATAGTTCCGGCTATCATTGTACAATTGTTAGTCACCAAGATTGTTGGAAAGCATCGATAAACTTGAATCTGAAAACCTCAGGCCATGAAAGCAGAGGACAACTACCAAATTGAACTGTTTCTCTGTTTCATCCTTCAAAAAAAAAAAGGGGTTAATGCATCTCAATCTCATCATTGAATTTGACTAGTGTATGCTATCAGGTTTTTCTCTACTCATCATATATTGGAAAACCTCCTGTGCAAATTGAGAAAGATACTAGACGCCCAAAATATTTCAGTCCTGGTGAAGCAGTCGGGTATGGTGTCATTGACAAGGTGCTGGTCACTGCATATCTTAAACCATTTCCTGCCAGTCATAATAAGACAATCATCCAAACCGCTCAATTTCTGCAGGTATTGTACAATGAAAGAGACTGAGCAGATCATGGTGCCAAAATTCAGAGCATAGGAAAGCCTGTCTTGCTTAGGTGTTAGAAGTAGCATCCATTTGTACGAGATCATCATTGTTCCTTTCTGTAAAGCAAAGTGACCTTGAACAAGTTGGTGGGTTTGCTAGATTTCAAAAGATGATCTTATACCTTTTATCTACTTGCACAAATGCTATCTTGTTTCAAGTGTTCAGTTTCTATCTCTTGTATTTGTGGGAGACTAATTGGCTAGAGTTAGGTGGATAGAAATCCAAGGAGACTAGGAATGTCATTGATGCTATTATTTTCGATGCTAACCCACTTGTTTTTTTTTTTTTTTTTAATGACAGGTATCATGGTTATTATGTGATTATTGCTTGTAGCCCCATCCTAGCTCCAAGATATGATTGTCATTGACAGACTAAGTCTGATGCTTTATGATAGTGAGATGCTACAATGGTTTGCATAATCTTATGTAGTTGTGAACATTTTAAATATTTTTGCTTTGCTTGCATGAGCTGTCAGATGATCGTTATAATGATCGCAGAGTTCATGTCCTTATTGCAGATTCTGATGGCTCAGATAATTGGTATTCTGAAGTGGGGCAAAGCCTCTGGTTAGGGCCATCAGATATGAACCCTAACAAGCACTAGCAGTTAATAAGCTGTTATAGCATAGAAAATTTGGCTTAGCTCTGATTCGTAGTTCAAAGAATGAGAAAAAGGAGCCAAGGAGAAGATAGTGGCTAAATGAAGATGTCTTGCTCTGGTGAAGCCTAGCTAAACCATGCATAATGACAGGTTTCGTCACACTGACATCATCATACAGATTGTGAGAAAATTTCAATTGTTGCAGGATCTGAAATTGGCTCTGTAGGATTTGGTGGGATTTTTCTTTGTTTAATACAGGAAAGAACGATCTGGCCAAATTTCCATGTTTGAAAGATCTCAAAAAGCTCGTGGCTACTGAGCAAAAAGATAAAAGAGAAAGCAACACTAAAAGCAAGCATTATATCATTCCAAAAACCTTGAAGACATTGGATGTCCCAAGTGTATGCCTTGGTGTTCATCAATTGTTAGCGTTGTGGGTGAAGAAAGTGATTGTTATGGTCCAAGATATTGATTGGCGTGATCGTTCTTCCATTAGAAATAGTAAGAAGCCTGTGTGTCCTCTTTTAATTCTGCCAGCCGTTAGCTCGGTCCCCTCTAAATGGGACATGGGAGGTGCTTCCTTTGATACAATTGAGAGCTTGCACCGCCCACGTACTCAGTATAGCAATGCAGCATAAGCTATGAGGGGGTTGGTGGTATCTTCTAGGTGTTATGGGTTATTATGTTAGTGGGGGGATTATTGTTGGTCCATGCCACTTTTTTTTTTTTTTTCCTTTACATCTAAGCATGATGTTGGTTTCTCTCTCCGCGTCTCTATGCTTTATAACTGTATAACTGGCCTCCAAAATTCTGATGAAGTGACAAGCAAAACCTTTTCAGAGATTTAATTGGAGAAGCAATCTGCAATGCATGACACATCGCCCTACAAGTTCATAGGGGGTTGGTGGCTTTTGGCAAGATAAATTTTCTGTTTCATCTTGGCCACGCCATATTGAACCAAGCAATCATTTCCTAATTGGAATTTGTAATATATAGAGATTAGAGAGTCAAACGAAAACTTTAAACTCCTGCAGAGTAATGAAGCAAATTGTGAGGAAAATCTTAAATATGAATGCTTACACAAAATCTTATGCAGCATCTATAATCTGATTGTTTTCATAGATTCAGTAGATAGCAGATCTGGTGCCTTTCATGAATATTTCCATAATGATGTTTTCTGTTGATTATCTGCTAAAGGAAGATGGACTGTCATTACATCTAATTAAAGAATTTGTTTATGCTATTTATGTGAATTGATGGATGTATATTTACTTTTAGTTTCAGATCATGCTTCAAAGAAAGGTGAAAGAGTAGTATATTGATTTATTAAAAGTAGTACTTAAAAAGGGAAATAGACAAAGGAGATGGAGCCAAACAGTGAATTGATATTTCATTTTCTATCAGTAGTCAAACTTCCCCACTAACATGTCTTTGCATTGTCATACAAGAAAGAGAGCACATGTGGCAACCAATGTCAATGCATATTATGCCAAGAAACAAAAAGAGAATATTAAAGCACAAAGAGACTATCAATTAATAGTGATTAGTACATACACCTTATTATAATTGGACTTAATGGTTTCCCAAGATACAGTAAGCAAAGCCCAATCAATATGAGAAATATGCATCAGCAATCATGATTAGGAAAATTTGAATCAGTTTATTTAGAGGACAACAATTTTTCCTATTTATCAATCCCAAACAACATACTCAGAGGTTATCTCTTTCACAGAAGTTCCTAACATTAGTAGTCTAGTTAAGTTAGTTCACCTAAACTAACAAGATGAATTATTTCTTAAAGGAAAAACAAGATGATCAAATCTTATTTTCATAATTGCATGTAGAGTCCTACAGAAGACCTAGTCTTGATGATCCAACCATATTTCAAGTACACATATAATTCATTTCAATGAAAACTATCATGGGGCTGAAAGTACATCAAAGATAATATTCATTCAGATTTATTTTCGTATCTAAATCTATCTGAATATGAATAAAAATTTGAGCATCCAACTAATATTTTTTTCCATATCCACATTCATTAAAAAAATAATAAATATGAATATTGATAGAAAGCCATCTAATCTGTATCCGCATATCCGAATCCATTTATAATTTTATTTAAATTTATATAACAAATTTAAAAAAAAATAAATTACCATATTAACATGCTACTAATTTGATTCATGATCTACTTAGTAATATTTTTGATTATATAATTATAAAGTTTAATCATTGAGCTTGTAACTGTATTTATATCCATATTTTTTATATCTAATTCGTATCCGAATTCATTTAAAATAAATTTTTGATGAAAATTTTTGCATCCCATCGACATTCATATTTGTTAAATCTAATAAATATGTACATGGATATAGCAGTGTCCAATTCATTTTCAGCCCTATGCCGTGGCTGATGTCACCCAAGTGAATCCCACCACTGATGGGAAATTATCATGCTATACAGTGTTAATTCATGTGCGCTGCTACACTGGACCATCACATCATAAGCACACTTGCCAATGACGGGTCCAAGAGAAGTACTTGGTGCCTTTTTCCCCAACTCAGACATGACCTAAGGCCCTAGGTTCCCAGCCTTCATAGTATCCTCTGAGACGGCTCTAGCAAAACGTGGAGATAAGAACAAGAAGAACACCACCACCATGGTAGTCTTGGTAGAATGAGTGAATTATCACCAAACTCTCCACTTTATTGAGAAGTTGGTAAGACTCCGTGCTCAATGCTTGGACTCAACACTCAGAAAAGGGATGCATGTATCTGACGTAAGACAATCACTAAGAAGCCGGCATGCAATCACAACCGACCCATCAATTGATCGGATGGCTACGATCGAGTCCATCTGGGAAGACTATTGGGCAATTGACCACTAGTTAAGGTGTTCTCACACGCTCTGTATTTCTTAAATCCAAAAGGCACGCACCAAATGTACGAATACTATTAAAATTTAACACAATTATGGGGTTAGGCAAGAAAAATGCTTCTTGCTCTATGGAAGTGGTCTTGTGGGTATGTAAGGGTGTTCCATGGGACACCAAACGCCACCTTTTCCTATGGACCAGATGATAATAGCAAGTTAATAAGTTATCTTCCTTTTTAGCCACATCAAGCCTGGCAAGCATCTCTTGCATGCGCTGCTATAAATATAGAGCATGTCTCCTCCATAGCATCTCACCTCACTCCTTTCTTCTCCTGTTTGGCCTGTTAACCTTTCACAAAGCTTGTCATTATTCTCAGGGGGCAACCATGGCCTCAATTCTCACCTTCTCTTGCCTACTATCTCTCTTCTTCTTCTTCCCTATATTCTCAAGCTCACAGAGTACCTTCACTTGCTCGCGAGCAACCTACTATGGTAGCCCGGATTGCTCGGGCACTCCAAGTAATAGAACTCTTACAAACTCATTAACACATGCATTTATTTATGGGCACTATGGTGCTATGCTATCTATACTTTCATGTTTAGTGTTATAGTCGGGTTAATGCCTAGTTTTTGTCTAATGGTTTTGGATGCAATAGGAGGAGCATGCGGGTATGGTGAGCTTGGTAGAAGCCTTAATGGCGGCGATGTCGGGGCTGTTTCTAGGCTGTATCGAAATGGCACGGGCTGCGGTGCATGCTACCAAGTGAGGTGCACCCATCCACAATTCTGCAACGAGGATGGTGCAAAGATTGTGGTCACTGACTATGGTCAGGGGGATAACACTGACTTCATCCTCAGTGCCAGGGGGTTTGTTAAGCTTGCAAGATCAAACATGGCTAATGAACTGATGGCTTTTGGTGTGATAGACGTCGAGTACAGGAGGTGAGGACGACCATGGTGTAGTTTATGATAGATTTCTGAGCTCTAATATATTAATGGACCATTTGGATTTCAGACTGATGGGGACATTTTAGCTGGTGGAACTCCCAGTTAGTAGTTAATTAAACCCCATCATGCATAATATATTAATGGACCAGCATTGAAAGAAGAGAACACATCTTAGTTCCACCAAAACTGCTGGAACTAAAAGAGAAAAAAGAAAGATAAATATCATAGTGAAATTAACACAAAGCATACCAAGATAACATGGCCATCAAATGATGAAAATATGCTACTAAGTATGATCTTAATGCAGAATTACTTCTAGTTACAGAAGAATGAGAGCTTGTTATACGTATCTTTACTAGGTTTTATTCATTATTTGCAAAAATTGATAAAATATAGAAATATTTTTGAGTGAAAACTAAAAAGATTTGTTGCTTTATGACTTCTAACATTATTTTTTTTTCTCTCCCTTTGTTTTCTTGATAAAGGATCCCATGTCAATACCCAGGATACAATATGATGGTTAAGGTCACAGAACACAGCAAGTTCCCTGACTACTTGGCCCTCATCATCATCTATCAAGCAGGCCAGAAGGACATATTGGCCGTCGAATTGTGGCAGGTAAAGATTCATATAGGCCATAACCCATGTCTCTTAGAATCATGTCCATGAATCTAATTCATGTTGATCTCTTCCTGGATGCAGGAGGAATGCCAGGAATGGAAGGGGATGCGCAAAGCCTATGGTGGAGTTTGGGACATGGCGAATCCTCCAAGGGGCCCAATGAATGCGAGAATTTTAACAGGTGATGACAGTGGGCAAAATTGGGTCCAGTTGAACGGTGTTATCCCTTCAGGTTGGAAGGCAGGGGTGGCGTATGACACGGCCATTCAGCTAGACTAGGACTCTCCAATGATTCCTAGATATCATGGGAAAGACCAGACCCACTTATAAATTGATCATTAGCAATTAAAAAAGTTGGTACTTGGGGTGTGTGACTGCTTTTTGGCTTGATGCCTTTATGTATGTGCAATAAGAATGGTGATTCCATGCTTTGTTTGGTTTAGATGAATATATAATAAAAAGGAACTTTCTGTTTAGATTATTATTGGTTTTGGTTGGCATAAGCACGACCTCAACATGATGATTTCAGTATTAAGAGATGTTATTGACATGGGAGCACTTATTGACATGATAGTATGGTGTGACACCATGTTTAAAGACTAGAAAATGGTACTAAAATAAATTTTTGGTAAAACCACATCCATATTGGTTCATGGATCATAATCCCCGTCATTAGTGAATGTAACGGAGGTGAAATACTATTATATAAAGTTGTGAATAGAATGCCCTCGTGCAATATCTATTATCATTTGTAAATGGAACTGATGTAGGTTTCCACATGTTCTTTGCAAAAAAATTTTTTTTTTTTCTTTTAACCCTCTGTTGCGCATTGAGCATTACTGGCAAAATTATAGAAGAAACTCACAAAAAAAATTCAGAACAGAGTAATGGTTGGAAACCATATGGAGGGGGGCCGTGGATCAAAAAAAAAAAAAAAAAATCATTTGATCACCACTTCCCCCATTATATATAATTCAAACTCTGGACCCTACCACCAGTCCATGATGTCATGTTGATGAGAAAGGAAGCATCATGTTGGAGAAAGTATTAGGTAGGATCGTTCTATCATGCCGGCTATAGGCCAAGCCCATAAAATTTTCACATGCCAACCATTCCAGCTAGTTTCCCATTAAAAGCTAACCATGGATATAGGGGCAAGGTCCATAATAATTTCTCCTCATGTAGCCCTTTAGTTCTGTCCAGCTAGAAGCACTCTTCCAAAAGAAGAACAGCTCTTTAGCAATTTTGTCACCCTCCACATGGATTGTGTCGTTCTTATAACTAAGAAAGTTGAAGATCCTTCATAGGATTCCCATGCTTATCTGTTTCTCTGTACATCATTGCAAACTCTTTGATTAGGGATCCTGCCTACTTATGTCAATGCACCGAGCAAAGTTGCACTAGTTTTGTAAAATAATTTTTCAAGGACAACACCATGATAACCTACAAAATGTTTAACAATCCCAAGAAATGAGGAATCTATGGGAAAGGTTAGCATGGCCTAGGTTCATAATCCTATCAAACAACCATTAGATGTAAGGCATATCGCCGCATAGGAACTTTCCTCGACTCCTAGTCACAGTCCATGCTTTGTCATCAAAATATAAGTTGGGATAGATTGTTTTACAGCAACGTCTGTTGAAGTTCGTCTGATAGTTATGTCCCCCCAAGCAAACAGAAGTGACCATATATTTTTATATTTAGCACTTCCTCCCCATCGCTACAAGGGAACAGAAGATCTAGACCTAACAACCTCAGGAAGAATCTACGTTTAAAGTGCAGGTCACAGGCCTATTACTTCTCCACTAGTAATTTCACCTGGCTTATAGTTTCGTAAATACAGTTAACGTGAATGTCATTCTCTAGTAGACCAGTAGCACTTTGACATTGGAACTCGGGGATGTGCTTTCTGACAGCTTAAATAAAATAAAATAGTGTAGCATTTCTCCCCTGCTAAAATGCTAAATATCTGGCTTGCACTTTGAAGCTTTAACAAACAGAACTGTCATTTTATCACTAGGGGGATTCAGTGCAAGGGACAATGTGTTTTGAGAGAACAATAAAATGGAAAATGAGATGTGTGATCAACATTTCCAAGCATCCTGGTATCTAATGCCGTACATTACCCTATTGAACTGCCGAACTTGTAATTAAATTAACATAACTGGATTGTTAGTGATGTATCTAAAACCTTGAAACCAGAAACAAACTCACAGCAGCCTTGCTAGGTGGGATAAATGCACCTGTTACTATACTCCATTGCTCAATAAAAGTGGTGCTCGATGCACTAATTTCACTGCATCAAATTACAATAAAAATGTGGGAGCGTGGAATTTCATGGAACATAACAGCTTAAATCCGCACAGCTGTGATGCACTGAAATTAGTGCATCCTGCACCACTTGGGAACCGGAACATTAAAAGCCAGGTGAGATGGTTTCCCATATGCCATCACCATCTGCCAGTGGTTTATATGTTCCCTATATAACCTCTGATTAATACATTTATTACTGAAATTCTAACCACCATAAAATCCATGGCTGCTTTGGATAATGGTACTATTAGTGTGATCACACTGCTGGCGAATCTGGTCTGTATCATTGGCAAGGTCAAAACTCAATGCTAGATACTCATCCACCTCCAACTAGCCACCAACAGGCACCGAACAGAAGCTTCAACATATATATAAACTAGAGTTTTCTCAAGCAAATGGGAGCACAGATCCAGTTTGCCTAATCGTATTCAATAATTTGCAATATCTGATTGCAAAACAAGAGGATTGCCAAACAATACACATCTAAAACACCGAACATTGAAGAGTAATAGCTTTTCTAAATCTTTACAGACATGAAACTGACTGAAAGTTGATAGTGTGATCAAAAAAACCAGAAAATCAGCTGGCTCCATGTCTCTCAGCTTAAAGCCTATAGCCGCCATATCCTCCAAATCCTGAGGATCCATAACCACCATGTGATTGAGATGCAAGTGATGATGATGGATAAGTCGTACCTGCCAACTGAGAATAACTTGATCTCAGGCCAGTATCAAGACCTCCATAACTGCTTGTTAGTGGTTCTTTATGTCCAGCTATAAATTCCTGCAGATATAAATAAGAAAAGATTATTACTCGGTAGTTATTACTCAGTAGAGCTATTATACAAAATATTTTCCCACCACCCAAGGGTCTGATGAGTTCCTATACAAAAAAAATAAATAAATGAGATACTTCACCTGAATGAGCTGTTGAGCAACCTGAACTTGTGAAGAACTGCCCTTGATTTCAACAGTAATCTCATCAGGCATTCCTCTACTCTCTTGAACGGTAAGTACTGCTCCACTAGTGCGGCGTATGTATGCTATGTTTCCTCCTCCGACGCCAATGATGTCCTCCGCATATGATAGTGGAATTTGCATGGTCTGGGTGATCTGAATGATCCAATATTTCAAACCATGATTTCAGGTTAAGGCACTGAGAAATTAATCATAATAAATGAGACAAATTTCTAAAATACCAGCTTATCAATGACTCATATGGAAGTTGTTTAAGTTGGTAACCCACCATGGGATGAGTGTTCCCTTGGACATTTAGTTTAAACACTAATGACTAATGTTATGACATCCAATTAAACAGAGAAAGTAGCCTAAACCTTTCAAGGGCTGTTTTATTCAGTTGGTTTTAGCCAAGTCAGTTATGAAAACTGATAGTCAAAAACCTACAAAAGATGGAGGCACAATATGGGTTATATTACCAAGTCATCGTCCTAAAAATGAGATCTTGTATAAATGAAGAAACTGCCATTTCGCAAAAAATGACAATCAAGCAACATGGAACTAGACTGGGCAAAACAAATAGCTGCTTTCTTTTAGAAGCCAAACTAAGACACCTCAAATGGAAGGGATAATAAATCAATCATGAACAAACCTTCATGCACTTTCAACAAGCAACAAGCAATGAACATGCCTGTGTAGCTTTTTGAGCCATTCCCATATCAATATCATCATGCAAGATTACTGCACGCTAAATATAGAAAAATTGTATGTTTCTACCAACATTGTCTTATGAATTTAAGAGACCACACTTCAAGTGGCACACCAAGTTATATATACACCTTATATGCCATCTAAGAAGAGTGCCAATGCAGCAGAACTTTGTCTACATTTTATTTAAGGATTTTAAAAACCACTTCTATTAATGTAAAAACACAGACAACGAAATGAAAGAACCTTTATCAGAGAAAAATCATAATGCCATGTCTAGTGAGTGCAACACTTACATATAACTAATATGACATCAAAAAGCCTGAGATGCCCATTCATGTTCCAAGCCACCCACGTAAGAGTTTCATGTCATAATTAAAATAGAGGGATAAAAAGGAAAACAAAAAAGAAAACTAACACTATTAGGCCCCCTAATATCTCCATCCACCAAATAGCCATAGAAACTTGCATTTTTTATTGGCATGCTCCTCTTGCTTCAGTTCTTGCTCTCTTTAAGAGAGAGAAAGAAGAGGAGCGGAGCAGCCAAAGTAGGAGCAGTTCTAACAATGCATACAAAAAACATTTGTCCTCAATCAGAGAAGGGATCCCAGCTATCTATGCTTCCCCTTATGCAAATCACAAATGAATGCTACTCGACTTTGCATACTAAATCAAGCAAAATAGAACCTTAAAAAGATATTTATCTCGAAACTAAGAATTAAGAATAAACAGAAAATGAATTGGACCTGAGTCACTAAAGCACCACCACGCCCCAGTCCCGATGCGCGTAACCCAGAGAGAGATGGATCTTGTCCATATAATGACAGTCCACTCCGTGGAATTTGTGGATCTAATTGAGATTCACGATCTAGAAATAGAGATTCCCGCTTCAGTGGAGGAGCATAATCATTTCCAATTACAGGTTGTTGTGACGCATGGATTAAGGATTGTGTTTTATCGGCCCAAGCATCCACCGGACGATCTTGAGTGACTGGTGCATTATACTAAAGGAGAGGGAGGGAGGAAGAACAAAATAACCATCAGTCTGCTGCAATCAACAAAACATAAAATTTAAATTCAAATCCTCCTTGAGGAAAACAAAGAAACCTACACTCTTTTCGAATAAAGGAAGTACGCTATGATCAACCAAAAACTTCCGGAGATGCCCAATTACTGATTCTAGTGCCTTGAGAACCCTCAAAGATTCGCCTTGTATCTCTACCATTTTTTCATCTGTGGTTGCATAGAATGGCAACTCATCTAGCAACAGAAAGATTAAGATGTTAAGTGCCACATGTACTAAAAGTTCAAATCTGAGCACAATCATTCCAAACATAAGTTAAAGCATTATCAAACAGTTTATGATGCATGGGCATAAAAGGTAAGTTCCTTGTTCATATTCAGAGGCAGCTGGTGTTCAGGAATTCCTTGTGATCAGGCCCACAGAGAATGAAAATTCAAAAGCATCCCATATGGCTGAAAGAGGAAGACACTCTAATAGAATAATGTCTGCAACTTGGGGCCATAACCTACTGCACGAGTCAATGATTGGCACATCTCAGCCTATGCTTAAATTTTTTTGACAGTTTACACACCCAAAACAAAGGAGCAATATATAATAGATTTAGAAAATATAAAAAGCAAGATGATTAAATACTGCATAACATTCTTGTGTTAGATGCCATTACTGAGTTCCTTACATGGAGGCTGATGCCAGTCTCAAGTCCGGTTCAATGAATCCAGAAACTGGTTCAGAACAGTCAAAAGGCCTAGAACCTAGTTTGAATTTTTGTTCAGTATTGTATATTTAATTGTTTGCTGATGCCAGAGTTAAGTCCAATTCAGTGAATAAAGACAATGGCTCAGCATGGTCAACAGGCGAAGAATCTAGTTTGAACTCTTATTCAAGATTGTACATTGAATTGTTTGCTGATGCCACAGTTAAGTCCAATTCAGTGAATAAAGAAAATGGTTCAACACGGTCAACAGGAGAAGAACGTAGTTGGAACTTTTATTCAAGATAGTACATTTGATTGCTGACTAATAATTATCTATTTTCTCTTTCATAGCAGATGGCTAAATACAGTTAGACTCAGCCGACATTTTTGTTCAAACTTTGTAGATTTGAGCTAAGTTGGATTCATATCCTTGTAAGAAGAAGAGGAGATGATTAGTTTCAGCATGAGAACATCGTGATGTCAACCCTCTAAATGACTGGGATAGCTTTGCTGAAGGGAAAGGCTTGCTATCTCCAGAAGGGCAATTAATGGACAAAACATAACTTGGTGGGAAAGAGTTTTAGCTCATGCAACTGGTAAGCAATCATACAGAGACCCTAAAAAGTCAAGATGAAGAGGGGGCAAACAAGGTTCAAATATAACATATCATATTAAGAACATAAATATTTCACTTGTCAGACTAATTTCTCAAGACCACGAAACTCCCAGATTATCCGGAGAGAATTATTTTATGATAGAAAGAGTGAGGCAAACCCAAAAAAAAAAAAAAAGAAACTAAAAGTCAAAAAGTACCTTCAGAGTCAGCAAATCCTGAATAATGTTTAGAAATGAGGTGTCAAGTGAGATTTTCAGTCTTTTGAGGAACCAAAGCAAAGACATATTCCTCATGGATTTCTCTAAAAGGACCAACCGGTAAAATATATAATCGAAAGAGCAGCATACAGGATGTTGAATTATGTCTGGACTTGGTGTACAAAGTTTGGTAATGGATCCCATATTCCACATGGAAATGGACAAATCTTAACCATCAAAGTGAAATTTGATATCAATACCTTGTTTAACAATAAAAATCCGCAGGTAGTTCCATGCACAAAAGTATGAAAAGATGAATATCTTCCCTTCTATTTTCTGGTGAAGATGACCAAATCCTCAGGTCATATTCTATAATATAATACAACTTGCATGTATGGATTGCATATTTGGAACTTTTAAACTCTTTTATTTCTGATATATAGCCTTACCAATAAGCCTCAAGACTTCTGGAGAGACAAGCCTCAAGCAAGTATTTTCCAAGATGCCTCCAGGCAAGAAACAAATAAGCCTCTTTTTAAACAAAAAAATAGTGGCTCAATTATTATAGATTATACATAATGAAAAAATAGATAAAGATTACATCAAACATATTTTTAAATAGGGTTTGTGAAAAATATCATAAATGATACATAAAAATTCTATCAGAGTATAAGAAAGAATATGATGATTGCGAAAAGGCCACTAGGTCACAATGTGAGATAAATATAAGGTCTAGAACTGATATTTCTGTAATCAGCAAGCCCATTCAAGAAACAGGAAAAGTCAGCTAATTAGGGTACCTTCAGATCACAAACAAGAAGGAATCAGCTGCTAACATAAAAAAAAAAATGTAAGATTGCGATCAAGTTAGGATTAGCCATGATGCATGAATATTAAATAATAGCAAGTGTTGTCTATAAAAGATCAAATCAAAATTCATAGATAGGACTGGTGTTTGCGATACTGCCCCATACCATCTGCTACAGGACGTACCATATCATACCGGTATGCCGCACCGTACTACACTGACACTATCATACTGTACCGTATAGCACACCGGCACTATAATAGAATGGTCCCTGTACAGGATCTGGTACTAAGACAATGAACCTTGGATAGGACAAAAGATGTGGTAGAAATTAAAGGACTAAATCATGATTGGAACAAAAAGTTTGGAGTTGAAGGCTACAGTCACATATGGTAATTGCTTCTGATAAAACAATCAAATTTAGCTTCCATCAAACATGAAGTTGAAACTAAAAACAAGGATGGATCAAGAAGAAAAGAAAAAATTGGGAACTCAAGATCTATAGCAAAAACAAGAGAACTAGAAAAAAGATAATCAATTCTCGGTCCAATAGACATTTAAATTGGAGGTAATTAGAAACATTGAGTTAAAATCAGCATGATAAATAAAACAAGATATTACCAACTCGTGGAATGGCAAATCAATGTCTAGGTCATCTTACACCTCGTTGCATAATGTCTCCAAGCATTGCATCTAGAATAGAAGGGGCAACTTTACTATACATATAGAGCATAAATGTTCAACTAATGGAAACTGAATTGTGTAGTGAACCACTTCTATTTTCAATACTAGACATTGATGCAAAATGGATGGATGAAGTTTAACACAAAAATATTAATAGTATATAATTAGCCTTTTAAATCTTTAATTTCAATTAAGAAAACTTAGACTACCAGAGATGCTATGATGTTACATCCGTTGATATCTCAATATCAGACACCAAAATCAGGTATCAAATTTTTAATCTTCAAAAAAGATGCAAATACCACAATTGTATTCATCAAGATATTGCATCTTTGATTTTTCATGCACATGCAAATTTTTGGTTTGTAGCATAATCAAGGTAATTTTAAATCTAGATACATTGATAACAAATATTAAAAATCATGAGACAGATTGCATATGTTTCTGTAGCAATCAAAGTAGTTTTAAGTGTGAACTACAAGTGCCCATCCATTCAATGACATACACCAGTGTTTAATATATCTTATGTATTATCTTAGTTATATGATGAGCATGGACAGTAAAAGAATATTTGAGCGCATTTGGTTTTTTTTTTTCAGTCCAATTTATAAGATTTCAATATTTTCCACGATAAGAAGAAAGAATTCTACAAGTCTTACCAATGTGAATCAGCAAGCACCAAACCAATACTGCAACCAGGTAAAGGAATTTAGGTAGCTAAGATGTAAAGTTGACAAGGAGGCCACAAATTTCCTCTCGTCTATTTATTCCAGCAAGAATCAAATGAAATTGAGCCAGGATTGCCGGCAACTAAACTCTTGGCAAATAACAAAGTCATCAAGATCTCAAATCAATATTTACCAGTAAGCAATCAAATACCCCTCAATTATGCTGAAGCATGATATGTTCATCTTAAGCCCAAATACACCCACGCCCCTTCTTCCCTTTCTTCAAAAACCAATTTTCATCAGTTTAACACCATTTACAAGTAAGCAGTAATAGAAAAATGGATGCTAGAGCGCTCAAACAACAGCACAATGCATAACCACTCAAGTAATATCGGTTCAGAGTCCAAGAAACTGTTCATCCTAGTCAAATATTTAAGCACCTGCTTAATCCACTTAACCATTTAAATCTTAATACCACAATAGCAGGAATTTATTTAAAACTTTCATGTGTCCAATGTTTTAAATTTTTTTTATAATTCACTAGCATTATTGATGTACCAGATCATGTACCATCTAGCATGCTAATTAATTTCATTCAGATTTTTATACTGCTAATATCTGTTGTATCCACTTCTGTTATTAGAGTCAGCAATAGTATTATGTAGAATAGTTTGTTTCTGGTCATAATTTTACGTGAAGCACCTAGGCATTAAATTTTTCTCTTTTTAACAGCAGATCATTCAGAAGTTCATTGAAATGCATCAGATGATTCCAAATCAATTGATTTTAAATGCCAAGCAACAGCTTATTGACAACCATGTAGAGCAGCACACCTGACATCTTCCAACAGAGAAGTATGCAAGCTCAACTTACTTTTTCAGACATTAATTTTGACATGAAAACCTTAACAACACAAGTATAATTAGCTACAAACAGTTTGATTAGGATAGTCACACAGAAATTAGCTCAGAAAGATCAAGAGAAAATATCTACACATCTTACATGTGGAGAAGTCAGTAAATGGTCGTTAACTTCACAAAGATGCTTAAAGAATTTACCTCCAGAAAGAACCCGTACTGTAGCACCACTACCCTCTTGAATTGACTTAATCAAGCTACCTTGTTTCCCAATCAAATTAATGGCTTGGGATGATGCTACCAATAACCGAACCGAACAAGCAGGTGCAGCAAATGCAAGGGTAGCACCATCACCCCCGCTATCTGTTATACCATTGATACGTTTAAAGACTCTTAGAAGAGCATCCATTGCTGGGGATATTTCTGCATCTGGCTCTTCTCTCCCAGATATCAGAACCTAGATATGAGAAGAAAATATTACAAATCATCCGGCAAGGAATATTATATTCATACAATGGCTTTATCCCTCAAAGATACATAACGTAGCATTCAAAGCCAGTGCTTTTGAACTTATTTGATACAAAATAGTTTGAACTCAACAAGACATCTACAGCTGTCACAGATAATTTAAGTTCAGCATTAACTCTACACAAGTTTATAAACCTCACTATAGGTATTAAGGGGACAAATTTCAATATAGCAGAGCAAAGATTCTTCATATGAATACAATACTAATACATATGTTTGCATGCATGCATGTATACACAACATGTACATATATTCTACTATTCAATGCAAACTTCCAAGTCGTGCATGAAGCTCCACTTGAGAGGTCATCCATCTCTACACCAGATGGCATGTTGTAGTGTTCATGAAATTAGAAGTGCAAACACACTGAAGAGGTTGCTATGCATGCTGCTCCCTATACAAGACTGCTATAACTGTTGTTTCTTGATACCATACGCATGGAAAACAGCAATTTTTTCCCTTGAAAGCAGGTTAAATACATGAATAATAGAACATCAAGTGAAACAGAGCTAGATCTTATGAACACACAGGTATATACATTCCATGGTGTTTCCAGATTCATAAATGTGGATAGAAGACCAATTTTTGCAATGAATGTATATTCACAGGCTTTGCAAATACAGTGAACTCAACGTGGTATGAAAATCTCATTGCTACATCCAGACTTTGGTACAGCAATGGCAGTTCCCTACACAAGTGTATCATGCACCAGGTGCACGAAAAGATCTTCCTATAATTTTCAAAAGGCTGATGTTGAAGAAATGAAGAAAGAGTAGAAAGGAAATTTACGGGGAAATACAGTGGAAAGGAAAAACCTCATAAGAAAAAAGAGTTCCTTATTTCTCTCATTTCTTAAGTAGCATAGGCAATGGGCGATTCATATCAAAATCTTGGAATTTTCAAAGACTACTAATAAAGCAAAATACAAATCCTAAAACATGTTATTTAGAGAAGAAGAAAAAAAAAAAAAGAAGTCCGTTAACACGTTACTGGGGCTTCAACACAACGAAGTACAAAGAAAAAAGGGTCTATAAAAGCTCGTTAAGTTTCATCACAATGGAAAAAATAAACAATTAGGAACCCTCACAATGTAACCACTCAACAAAAGTCAAGCTTCTTGATCAAAAAAACAAAGGCCTTTTAAGTTTAGAGTTCAAAAAAACACCCAGTCATCCACACAAATGCCTTTCAGATGGCGTTTAAGAAAACGACCAGATCAAAGAAGCAACATACTTGATATAAACGGACGAGATCAAACAAAAACGAGAACCATCAATAAAACCCCAAAAACAAAGAGAGCACGCAAAACCCTAGAATCCCGTCAAGCGTAAAGCAAGGAGAGTACTCACAATGCGGTCAGAGGTGCCAATAGCTCCTTCAAGGATACGAACACGCGCCCGCGTCTCCTCGCAGAGCTTCTTGATAAGCTCCCCCTTGCGGCCGATGATGCTGCCCACCTTCAGCACCGGCACGATCAGGCGGAACACGTTGTCCCCAGGCCATCCCGGCCACTTCTTGCTCTCGCCGCCCTGCGTCGGTGCCGGCGCCATCTCCGTCTCCGGCTCTGCGGTCGTGGTGGGTGACGCCTCCTCCGCCATTGAATCGGGGGTCTCCTCCGTTTCCAGCACCTCCTCCTTCACCTCGGTGGCCTCGGCAGCGGGGGCCTCGGCCTCCAGGGCCTGCTCCGCTGCCGCAGCACCATTGTTATCGGTGGTGTCGGTGGGCGTCGCCGCCATCACGGAGGCGAGGAGTGAGAGAGGGAAGGGTTTTCGGAGGACTGCGAGGGTACTCTCACTGTCAGCCTCGATTGTGGCTGGAGAGCACAAGCAGCTTAGATTGGGGTTTGCATCCGAGGGGTGAGAGGGGTCCGTTTATAGAAGCGTGGAACTCGGAAGATTCACACGTTTGTCGACTAAGGAAGCCGCGGGTGCACGTGAGAGCTAGGGGAAACCGGGTCCGGCTGGGGTAGCGCCATCTAATCATCTATGGATTCTGGACCGGGCTTGAATCGGACGGTCCTGGCAGGCCAAGTCACTTATTGGATTCAGTTCAGAGTCTAAATTTAAACTAAGTCCTAACTTACTCTTTTGAGGGAAAGAAGGTTTATTCAAGATGCAAGATAATCTAATAAATGGTTATGATTCTATCAATTATAATGGGTGTAAATATGATGAGTGAACCACTTGCATACGTTCATCTAATTACTACCCTTTGAAATTAATACCTCTTGCATCTTCGACATTACCGTAGATCAAATCATCATGATAATGAAATATTCAATCCACTCTGTACCAAAATGTGCAAGGTGACGGGGCATGCGATCTAACTCCCTTTGGATGCCTGTGGCTTAAAATTGCGGAAAAAATATAGATATCATAGCTTCGGTATCGCTCCATCAAAGGTGAGTTAAAATTGAGAAGCCATTAATGGTTGAATGATAGCTGAAGATCTCCTTAAACACATATAATCTGCTTGTATGAACTGAAAAGTAACTCAGTACTCCAAACCCTTATTTGCAAGAAAAACTACTTGATCAGCTTTGAGTATATAACTCTTGTATGAAGCAAGCAGTCTTCATAGTCTTTAAGACCGTTCATAATTTGATTTTAGATCAAAAATCGATACGGATCGGACCAAAAAACTAAATCAAAATCGGATCGAATATAATTCAATTCAATTTTTATTTTCAAAAATTTCAATTTTCTATTCGATTTATTTAAAAATCAAAAAATTCAAAAACTGAATCGAAAATCGAAATCATGATTTAAATTTATATTGTTTACTATTTTAAAAAGTTACATAGATGGATGATTGGATATTAAATTTGATCTATTTTTATAATTTACTGTGATGCTTGATTGCTTATTTGTATAATAAATAATGTGATTTTTGATACGTTACATTTTATTTATTATTGATTCATCATTTATCAATTATCAATATATTATTTTTTATCAATTATAAATTTTTAATATAAAAAATTATCAAACAATAAATTCAACCGATCTTGAATTTAATTAAATACAATGTAACAACGAATCGATAATAATTATTTGAATATGTTGCATCAAAAATAGATAATTGAAAATAAAAAAATTGTAGAAGAAAAAATTGAATAGCCGAACCAAACCGAATTGAAATTCTTGGTTCGATTTTGATTCGATTACTTTCTTATTTGGATCGATTTTTAATTTTTATTTTTTTATTATTCAATTTTTGGAACAGATCGATTCGAATCGGATCGATTAAAATCGAATGAAGCGCTCTAATAGTCTCAAAGAATAAAAAACAGCACCATCGGTGTCTCATTCCTTTTATAAATTGTTAAATTTTATCTTACGACCTATTTGGTTGGGGTATGTCAGATTCCAGGATAATCAGACAATTTTTTAGAATTATTTATCTAAAAAAATAATTATAAAAAAAATAATTTTTACTATATTTGGTTGGTAGAAAAATTACTTCGATAAATGCACCGAAAAAAGTTACTACACTTGATTAGAGATAAATCTATATAGAAATATGATCAAATTTATAAATATATTATTAAATATAAAATAATTTTTTAATATTAGGATAGTATTGTCATCTCTCATTAGTTTTTATGTAATGACTATAATCACATAGCTCGTTATACAATAATATCTCCATCTTAATTTTTTATAAAATTTTTTTATTGAATGAATTTGAAAAAATATTAGAATAAATTTAATGATTATACATACAGTTTTATTGAGGATATTTTTGTCCGGTATGGATCACTACCATTCATAAATTTATCAAATATCAACCCCCATGATATTTATTTTACCTTTTCTCTTCAAAAAATAAATATAAAATTTATTAATTTTTTATTATTTTTTTATTTATTTTTTATATCAAATATAATAATTTAATATAAAATGTATATATTTATATTAGATTATCCCCAACTAAACGGTCCTTGATCCATTTTGGCTATCCATGTCTGCGGCGTTAGAGCTTTTGACAGGGCCATCGAGCCAAATCGGGTCTAGGCCTACTCATTGAGACCAGATGGGCTTGGACTGTTGCTGGGCCTTCGATGTTTACAAACTATTCCGGTTACGCACCCAAAAGCCCGCAGGTTCACCGGCACAGGCCGGTCACCTCGAAGGAAACCCTAACCCCAGCCCTATATATACCCATGCGCATCCCAGCCGAGGGAAGCATATCCTCCTTAGCGCCGGAAGCTCCCTGGTTTTCTTCGATTAGGGCCTCTAGATCTTCTTTAGAATTAGGGTTTGTTTTGTTTGCTTTGTTTGCCTTCCCTCTCGAAGGAGAGATTGCGGTGATGACTCAGAAAATTTCAAGCTCAACAGACCGGATCGCAGGTCTCTCTCTTCGAGGGATTTGTATGTCGACGACCCCGCTGAACTGAGCATTCTTCTTCAGAGGAAAGAATTTGTTTAGGGTTAGGGTTTTATCGTGTTCGATCCGCATTTTTTTCTTCCGTTTCTTTTTTTTTTTCTGGTTTATTTTGTTATTTCCTCGATCTTGACTTGGGGGATCGGTGGAGAAGGCTGCGATGAGGATAACAGAGCTCCCTCTTCTGAAATGAGTTCTTGAGGACGCTCGCTGGCAGAATCGAACCATTATTTTTAATCGCCACCACTGAGTAAATCTTCTCCACCATATTTTCCTCGAAGAATCGTTTTTTAATTCATGGTTCTTTTTTCTGGCCGATATGCTTTATTGGATTTGATCAACAGATAAGGATGAAGTGATAGTATTCTAATCCAACACTTGAACTGAGGATCTAAGAAGTCCAAGTGACGCATCCGTTCTTTCGCTTCTGAATCTGTTTTTTCTGTTTCGTTATACTTTTAGGTTTTGATTGTTCTCGCTTTATATACATATTTCTTAATACCGACTATGTACCGCTGTTTGTATAAATTTTGTGACCGATCATCAGGTGATGAAATCTTGAAATGAAATCTTAGGACACCTTCCTACACAGCACAATTTTTTGGGCTGTGGATGAGAAAACATTTCAATTCTGATGATGATGATAATGATCGGTCAACATTCTCATTATGCATGGTGATTGTTGTTTTAATTTTTAATTTGGATCAAGAAATTTGTGCAGAAACTTTTTGGTCAAGAAATGGTCGTTGGGTGATGTTTCCTGTGTCTTAGGGTTTAGCTGGCTTTGTCTGAATTTTTGCTGAGCATCTCTTCAGCGTTTTTCCTTGTCTAATAGATCATGTTTTGTCTCAGAGAACGTTAATGAGAGATTGGTAAGCCTATGACGATACGCTAAACATTGTTGGAATTACCGGCTGAGGTTAATAAACCATCATTTGATGTAAATCAATAGGCTGGCTATCTGAGGCTTCTCTATATCAGCATTTGTTTACTTCTATCCGTTCCCAAAAAAAAGTTTTGAGTAACCTACCTCCCTGTAGTCATGATAGCTTTAATAATTCTATCGATCTTCTTGTGGTTATATTTGTGATAATTTTCGTATTTGCTTTCAAGATCTATGAACTGATGAACTTTCTTGTTGGCTGCAAGAATAACTTAGGAGTATTTGTTTAATCATCATTCTTAAATAACCGACTAATTTGGTGTTATTGCCGACCAATGTGAGTTTCTGTAAATATGATTTTCTATGATTTCCATGTTCTGTAATACATTAGTGATGTCCGCTTAATATCGTTCTCTTATCTGAACCACTTTTGGCTTGATGAATGTTGTTTAGGTGTTTATAGTATTTATTGATCCTAATGAGGAGGATTGACCTCATGATAGGAAGTGCCGTATGACACTTAACAGCAGCTGTTTCACCCCATCACGATCTGTTCTGTCTCCTATTCTTAACCCTTTATCTCAGATCCAATTGTACGTTGGGTTTGTTTTTTAAGGGAAGTTGAAACAGAAGTACAGATGCAGACGTTTTGGGATTTCTGGATCAGCTGTGTGTGTGATTTTAAATGGGTCACTGAGGGATCACTGTAGTCGGTTTAAGGCTTGTCCATGTTTTAATTTATTTTTGTTTACTTTAGTGATGCTTGTTGAGGCCCAATGCCACGTCTCTGATAGCCAGATGCATTGACCAGAGATGCTATGATTGGGCCTAGATCAAGTTAGTTTGACATTTCGCAAGTTGATAGGAACCTGTGGATTAGATCTTTATTGTTCATCCACGGAGCCGGTTTATGCGATTACATTTGTTCGTTTATTCAGCTGCTAATATAGAATCATGCTTGTTCTTCGGGAAAGTTAGATATCTATCATCCAGTCATAATTTATCCATCAAAACGTTGAGCGGTTTAACTCTCTTGCAAGCCAAAAGTTAACAATTTTAAGTATCATGAGATGTTTTTTTTATAATCCAGTCATAATGCATCCATCAAGATAGATTGTGAGATGTTTTTTTAGTTGTTTGTGTGTTATGAGATGTTTTTTTGTGTGTGAACGACTCTTTTTCATATTCAATCAAATTTAGAGCTGAGGGTAGGGGGGGCATTTGGTCATTCCAGTTTCTACGTTAAATCAACCCGTTGAATACTTCTATGGTATCATTATTTAGTTGTTGCAGTGATGGCTAAACATTTCTCAGTTTTGTGGATTATTTCAAGGCTTAGCATGCTCTTATGCGGGCGAGGAAGATGAGAATACGGATCATGGTATATATGTTTTGTTCCACGCGGGTTGCTGAAAGTCTATCGGCTACGATAGACTTCTTTCCCTTGCATGCCTATTACAAAAGTTTGGGCGTTATGTGGGTTTTGGCTTCCTGTACGCTGCCCAACAAAAGCTTGGGTGGATGTGGCGGTCAAAGCCTACTCAACTGGATGCTGTAAATTTAATATGGGGAAATATAGATCTCAGGCATTCTCTGTGGTGTTCGATTAGAATGAATGAAATTCACGGTTGATACCTAGGTATTAGATTACAGTCTTTAAAAATAAGTTTTGTTCCATCCGTTTTTGATCTGAGTTCAGATATTTCTGCCAGAAATGAAGCAGACAAAATAATTTTTTTTTTTTTTTTTGAGTTATTAATTCGTTCGAATGCAGGATGAGATTAATGCGGATGGTAGAAATAGGTTTCACACATGATCACTTGATTAATTGATATGCATGAGATAGTCGGACAATAACTAGAACAAAAAAGTGAAAAAGAATTCCACTGTCGTCTACTGTAGCTGTAGTTCTTGCTGTAAGATAATATGATAGAGAAGCGGGTCTCGCACAAAGAATTTTGATACTCAGGGCCATATTCCATGAAGCTATGCTTGTCGCGTAGAGCCAAATAGTAAGGACTAGCATGAACTTTTTGTTTCAATACACAGAAATCGGGAAACCATGTCTTTAAATATACTCATGTGCTTAGGGCTTGGACGGTCTTTTGGTAAAATCTGGCAACTAACTTCCGGAACGAAACAGAAAAAAGTTCGCATGCAAGCTACATTCTTAGACCGTAGGATAGTTACGTGTAAAACCCTTACCTGTTTTGAATTAGCTATACCCATAAGGTGTTGCTTGGTAGTCACCCAAGAAACAGTTTAGTCGTTGTGGTGCTTGAATAGCCAGTTTCTATTACTGGACTAATTTCGATGTCACAATCCTCGAGATTTTTTATTTGCAACTGCTGCAATGGTGTCCATCAACAATGCATAAACCAAAGTTGTCCTAATTTTTGCATAGTGTGTAATGAGAAATCAATATGATCAACGAAATTTGTGGTGCATCAGCTGGAATGAAGCAAGCAAAATTTGGGATACTGTTGTTCTATATCACGTGCACTGAAACAATCAATGTGCCACAGATGCTCTTCACAGTCCCAGTGATGGGCCAACATCATAGTTACATCAATTTTAGTTAATACAGAATGTCAATGCAAGCTAGAAAGCTTACAATGGAATATTGGACATGCTAGCTTTGATCCCTCCAAAATGGCCAAACAAAGGACTCATGTAACCCTTTCAAAGTGGTAACGATCTCAGCAAAATAAATGGGCATGAAACCTGCTTTAGATACAAGTCCTTAAATGCATATGCAGACTTTGAATGAGGAAAACCTGAACGAACTTAAAGTGCTACGAAAATATAGGGTCCTGTTATATGACGAGAGGCTTGGGAAAGTCATACTAATTGCCCGATTGTTTTATTTGAGGGACTGACTCCTATAATTGATTTACAAATGCAAATGGTCATATGTTGCTCCAGCGTGAGCACAAAGGTTGTGTCTTTGGATCCGACTGTCATTACTAGTGTTCCATAGGCCACACATGAGTGCATCTTGAGTTGGCTAAAACGGAAAATAACTTTATCCTGGTTTCATTTGTCATTGGAAAAGTAAAAGATAGAAAATGACATTGATTATAAAAATAAAAAAAAGTAATTTGTTTAATTTTGGATTATAACATTAATTTTTTTTTTAAGAGGTCGTTTTTTTGGATAAATATCATGAAAAAGTTGATCAATTTTTTCATTAAGCAATTTATTCATGTTTTCATATTTTTCAAGATAGATAAGTTATTTTATTATGGATAATATTTATTTATAAAATAAAAAAAATTTATTCAGGAGATGGTTAAATCATTTTTTCATCAATCATTAAAGTAGGCATTTAATGTTATATCTAAAATATCTATCATCATTTTCAATGTCTCTATCATTTAATGTTTAATAATTTAGTCAAATCTAAAAAGCATAAGAGATATCATGGAAAATATGAAAAAATTTTATCAATTTATTTAGGAAAATAGTAATATAAAAGAATATGAGTAATAAATTTTGAAGCTAAAAGAATATAGATAAATTATTTTTTTACCTAAATATTATTTGAAAAATATTTACGAAAGAAAATATGAATTCTCAGATAAATTTTTTGCTTGCAAAAGAATGAGCCCTAACTTCTAATATATATATAACAAGGACATCAGAAGCATGCATTTCCACATTTAATTATCCACAAAGTTATCCACCTCCTTAATGATTGGGCCTTCTCTGTGGTCAAAAGATTCTCCTTAGATTTTATAAATTATGGGAGAAGTTGGAGAGACAAATTATATCTAATTAGTATCAGATGATCCTGTTCCTCTTAGTTTGTATATTCTCTAAATTCTTTTCCCGATTGTAACCTCTGAGGTCTATATATAACTCTCACCCTAATTTCTTAATAAATCTTGATGGGTAATCTGGCTCCATCGACATTTAGAGATTGCTGATGGGCTGTGTCATTTTAGATATCAGGCATATTTATTGTGAGGTGGACAATGCTGTGAATTGGATCACCACTTATATTGCTGATTACTCTAGAAAGATATTACTGTGGACTTAGGTTGGGGGAGGGGGGCTTATAGCATTCCAAGAGTTGGGGGGTGTGTATGCTTTAGCATTCAAGAGGTTTTTTTTTTTTTTTTTTTTTTTTGTTTCCAACTCTCTTAGTTGTACTCACACTATTTGTATGAGTATCGTGTCCTATCAAAAAATAATAGTAATAACAACTTGCAAAGCCTATAAAAAAAAATTATAACCACATTGTTTAACTTTTTGCAATTTTCACTTACGAATCCAAATTTCTATTTTTTATTAGACGACGAAACTTAAGATTTGATTATAATTATCTGAGCTTTAAAATCATTAATGGAAGTAGTAAAATGACTAATTTATCTCCAAAGGTTACCAATAGAAGAAAATTAAATTTGAGAAAAATTAGTCGACTGGGCACTTGACTACTCTCTCTCACTTCCTCCTCCATTTTGATGAGTCATCCGACTTTTTACAATTTCGTAAATAAGCTCCGTGGTGAGATTATGATGTTTTGGACTTAAAGTGGGACTTCTATCAAATGAATTAGAGAAACAATTGTTGAAGATGGTGGTCTTGGTGAAAACCTTTGTGTTGATGCTCTTCTCTATTTTGGTGTTGAGGGGCAATTTGACCTTAACAAAAATGTCCTATCTGACGGTCTGGCTATCATTGTACTCTTCAAGATCATATTGCCTCCTTAAAAGGAATAAAATAGAGAATCACGAAAGAAAACAAAGGGAGCAAGAAAAAGAAGAGGAGACACAACGAATGAAGAAGAAGAAGAGATGGCAGTTGAAATGACTGGCGGTGGGAGGATTTTTTTTTTTTTGGCAATTTTATCAAAACAAAAGGCAAAGTCCAATTTCTAGTTTTCCATCACTACTTTTGTTTAAAAAAGTTTAATGAGAGGTCAATTGGTGCTGCCCATTTTTATTAAAAGAGGGAAGGAAAGAATGTATATCAGGTGGTATGTTCTTGAATGATATGCCATTTCAAGAATTTATATGACTAAACAAAATTAAAAAAAGAAGGACAAATCTCTTCAATGATGGAGAAGATCATCTTCTGTCATGTGAAGCAAGAAACCAAGGATTAAAAGCTAAAATTCAGCTAAGTGTCCAATCTCTTCAAGGATTGAAAAGACATCTACTGCACGACATAAATTGAGGACTTGAAAACAAAATGTTGCAGCATAACGGAAGGTTCCAAGGATCAGCTGCAACTTGAGCGATGGCACAACAATTTGCTGATCGATACAAGCAGCTTGACTTCAGGTGGAGATACAACAAGTTATGGATTCACTAGCTCATTTCTTCCTTGTTGCACTTCAAGTGATTGTGGGTTCTCTCCCTTTGCTCTCTCTTCTCTTTATCTTCACTGCACCCAACTAAGTCAGGCAAAACCCCACCAATAGAAAGAAAGAAAGAGGAATAAGGAGTCATCACGTGATGGCCATGCGATCTCCTTCGTCGTCAAAAATACTAATACATCTCTTAATATAGGAGGAAAGGATATTTATGAAATATAATATCTGAAGTTATATCACATGATCATAATCATGTATTCATGGATCTTATAGAGATGGACAACTAGAGAACATTGCAACCAAATATTAGGTTTTAGAATCTAATTGAAATAATTAGAATTTTTAGGGTACAAGTACAAAATCATGAAATATTAGAGGGATTTTTCGGTGTAATTTTCTCAAACCTATAACAATTATCGAGATATCTATGCTATATTATAAAGAATGGATTAAGCCAATTCTTAATAATACACACACAAATACACGTACGTAAACAGGTTCCTAGCAACTCTTCACCCCAAAATAAATTCAAGCCAAGTGTGGGCTGCCATTGCCCATGCCATTCCTAGCATTTAGCATCAGACATGCAGTCATCTTTGGAACCTCGAGATGGCGTAGTGTTATCTAGGCCCATGCATGTGTGCTTTCAGGACCTGAGCTAATTAGGCACAAGTTGCAGCAGCTACAAATTAAACACTTCTCACCAGGCCCTACAAATTTAAGCATGACCCCAGTGGTGGGTGTTTCGGTCCATCATCCCCATGAGAAGTGGATCTTGAAATATAATGTCCCACTAGGTTGCTAGGTGAGCAGGTTATGAATGAGGATGATGCTGAAACGCTGCTTGCAAGCTTCTACTACATATGAACGAGTCCATTCTAGTTGATATAGATGCAAAGTAATTGGCAATTGTATATTTATGAGATTGTTAAATCGAATGGCTCCATTTAGGTTTCCATCAGACATTGCTAACATGCATATAATGAGGCAGATGGTGAAGTAAAAGAAGATAACAAGCTTTTCATGAGAAAGAAGAAAATAGAAGGATCATAGCTAGATGCCAAAAGGAATTTCTAGCCCAAAGTCACCATCTAGTATTAAATTCAAAAAAAGGGCTCAAACAATAACAAGCTATTTATGCATGCAAATGAGCAATTCTCTGGAAAGCAAAGAATCACATCGCCTTCATAAAGCACCAGATGGGGTGTTGACTTCGGACAAAATGGAGCCCCTCAGAGGCCAGATGCACGGTGGATCACAAACTTGGGGGCATGTAATTGTTATGGCCCCCTACATGAAGATCATTAATTATGAGGTCCTCAGCATATTCAGTTCCTTCACAAATGTTTCTCAAGACTGGACATTGGTAATCCAATGATCCCTTCGATCTCATCTACTCCACCATTTTACTTCAACAATTCAACAAGAACCAATGCCTCCAACAAATATGATACATCATGAGTGGATACATAACATAGCATTGGTTAGCAATCACTGAATCAGATAGGTACATGCATCCCATTGATCTGGGGTTAGCTCTATGAATCTTAATTATTTTGCCAACAACTTCAATTAAGAGATTCACAAGATTTCACAAGATAACAAACAACACCACATCAATTATTATTTACCAATTGAATCATTAATTCTACACACTACACCGAGAGCACCATAATGATAGATCATATATAAACTCGATCCATAAGACATTAATTACAGATCTAAATTATAGTTCACAGAAAATTACAAATCGCCCAATCAAAATGAAACAAAAATGGAGGATAAAAAAGACAGTGGATTGTAGTTCACATGCCCAAAGCAAACACTAATCATCAAAATAAAAAAGAAGCCGGAAACTAAACAATTAACATGGTATCAGTCTGGTCCATCAAAAATTGATGATTGTTCTCTACTCATCTATGTATGTACTGGAGCGCCTCTCGAATAGCCAGCTGCCGCTGTCGGACTCTTCCTCTGTCAAGCAGGAGGGAGACCTTGGGGGAGCGGGGGGCGACTCCAGTAGATACATCTCCTCCCGAAGACGAGAGCAGTAGGAATAGAAGACCGTGGGGGTTACATTCAGCTCGAAACCCACGCCGAACAGGAAATTCACTTCCAAATTGTTCATCTCCATCAACGTTATCCCTCCCACCCTTGCAAAATAAGCATTGTCGTAGTGTCTACAAAGACAAAAAAAAAAAAAAAACAGTAGTAATTAGCAACTCAATTGGATATTTAATTTCTTTGTTTTCAGTTAATTAAATAACTCAAAAGTGACTCTCTTCCGCCCTCCGTCCTCTCTCTAAAGAATTGAAAGAAAATATTTAAAAACGTTCTGGGATCAGGTAAGACTAGTGGTCACCTTCGGAAAGGATCCAACTTTCAAGAAGAAGAAAAGGACCCCAAAATAACTCTCCAAACCCCAAAACCAGCAGAAGGGTGAATCACATCGACAAATTAAAGATCGCTTGATTGAAAAAGAACGGGATATATATATACACAACAACGAAGAAGAACCATTACTGAAGCAAGACCAGTATCTTAATACCTTCTTGAAAGAAATCAAGAAACCCATGCACATCAAGAAAACCCAAGAAACTCTACGCGAATTTTAAAGGACGTCGAGCAAGTAATCTATTGAAGCAGTAGAACTAGTGGTGCAAACTTACATGCGCTCCATGAACTTGACGGCGGTGAGGATGGAGGTGAGGAGGAGAAGATGGACGTTGAGGGAGTTGATGAAGACCGGCGGGTGGCGCTGCGCGAAGCGTTCGAGGTAGACGTAGGCGACGACGTAGCATGTGGGGCTGCAGTCGGCATGGCGGAAGATGCGCTCGAGGTAGCTCTGAACCGAGATACCAGGAACCCGGGGGACATGGAAGGCAGAGGCCCGGGGGTGGGGGGCTGCAAGCCGGCCGTGGATGGCCAGGTCGTTGAGCTCCATCACCCTCCGGAGAACAGACGAGAGCACCGAGACGACTCTTGGGGGGTCCTCCCTCCGCAGCTCGGCCATGGGGCGGTCTCTTGGAGGGCGAGAGAGAGAGAGAGAGCCAGTGGATGAAGATTGTGGAGGGAGAAGAGGGGAGATATATAATCGCAGGGAAGGGAAGAGAGAGGTGTTCGTTATGGAAGACAAGTTGGTATAGGACTGGGTTTTGTTTTCTTCGGGTAAGCTATCCGGGTTATTAATTAGACGTACGTGTGTCCCTTTTTAGGCTTGGATTGGAATTATGGTGGGCTTCGTTTCAAAAACGTTAGTAGGGTTGGATTAATGACATAAGGGGATAGGGAAAAGAGATACGTTGGGAGTTTTTTTTTTTTTTTGGCAATTACTAATTTTTGGAAAGGATTAGTGTATGGACTGAGCCTTCTTGGAGTTAGGACAACGTAATAGATCTAGAGTTTATATATATATATATATATATATATATATATATATATATATATATATATATATATATATCAAATATTGAGAGGATAAAGTAATAATTTATTAATAATTTTTTAGATAAAATATTTTATAATAAATAATAAAATAAAAATATATATAATCAAAATATTATCAAAATATCAATACATATTTAATTTTATATATAAATAAAAATAAGTAAAAAATATTACCTTATGCTATCTGCAAAATGATTTTGATTGTGTAAAAATCTCAATAATTTCTTCCACATTAAAGATTAAAGAATAAATAAACAACTATTGTTTCTTCAAAATTTTATTATTTTCAATAAAAAATTAATATATAAATTAATTATATAGTTTTTTCTCAAACTGATGAACTTGTAATGTGTGTAAGATTAAAATTTTGGAGGGACCATCACATATATAAATATATAAGTAATAAGTATTTTAAAATTTTTTTGGGGGGCAGTGGCCTCTCTAATCCCCCTTACGCTTCGCCACTGTATATATGCCCCCGCTCTCTCTCTCTCTCTCTCTCTCTCTCTCTCATGCACACACACAAAAGATTGGGTTTATTTATCATGTGTACAATAGATGATTACGTGGAAAACATAAGCCAGACAAGCGGCCATCCTCGCCTACATGCAATTTAGTTGATATGCCGCAATTCCACAATTCTATCACTTTGGATGAAAGATTGGTGATATACTTTTAAGATGTTGTTTCTATTATATGGTCAGTGAAATTAGTCTCTACACCACTAGAACAAGTATATGTCTTTGAACTAGAAGCATTTCGGTTTGGAGTTATATATGAGAATCAGGACATCACCTTTAAACTTTGCAATATTTGATTCTCTGGCTCTCTTGTTTGTATCTACTTAAAAAGAAATTATTAGATAAATCGGGTTCATCATTGATTTAGGATTAAATCATCCTAATCAAGTTCACCATGGATCTACGATGAAATCATCCTAGGTCATGTTATAAAAAAGAAAAAAAGAAGAGAAAATAGAGTAATTTCATTTTAGATCCACAGTAAACCTAGTTTACCAAATAATTTCTCCCACTCAAGGACTTTATAATCTATGATCATAAATAAAGAAACCAAAAAAAAACTAGTCCTGAAGGAGGGTGGCAAAACCTTGAGAATATGGACATGTATATGGGTGCATTAGAAAATAGATCATTTTAGATCAGAAATTCAAGTTATTTATGTTAAATTGGAAACTCTTGGTCTTTTCTATTTCTATTCGGAACCAATCCCCATCAATTTGAAGGATGGATAAATATATATACAAATGCAAATCAACCATGTACCGGATAGACTGCCAATGAGGGTAGACAACTCATAGAAATATAAATAATGAATCCTATACGTCGTATAGGACCTAGTAAATCTACAATTTTAGCTGGCTTGATTCAGTTTCCACTTAGCGACAGGTGTCAGTAATTGAGACTGCCAAGAATCTCATGGAGAGTACATCAACATCAGTTATTTCATACACATCTTAAGCAGATTTGTTGCTGTATTTTAAGGTTTTAAGACTGTTAATTGATAAGTCTGCTAGTCTATCCAGGTAAGAAAATTCTGATATCATGACCATCTGGCAAACTAGGTGATGTGTTTGAAATGTTCAAAGCAGGTTTAACTTTTACTGCCAAAGTAATTGACAAGTTATTAACAAGAAGATTCTAAAATCAGTGACTTCTATATAGGTGTTTGTGTTTTACTCACTTGGCTAACCAACTCTGTTACATATAATTAATTCTCATACCAACCAACAAAGACTAAATCATAAAAAGGAGGTCTTGATCATATCTTAAGTCCTGACTCCTATCCTGTCAACAGGGTATTTCAAAGCTAGGATTTACCAATAACAACACAAGAAGAAATGGAATGGAAGGGAAGGGAATGCACAGAAGTTATCTCGAAATTCAGTTTGTGATCTAGCTCTAGATATAGCTGATCTTGCCTCCAAACCCATTCATTACCATATGAAGCGGTCAGAATAGTTCACAACGGATTGGTAATTCTCCTAGTATCACATATAGCAGTCACTACAATAATATAGTGGCTAGATAATAGTGAATTTTTACTTTGAAACATCATAGGGAGCAATCATTTGTGTGAGGCTGGGAATGGAACATTTGCAAACGTTCTTGCTCTATTTGATGATAATAGAGATGTCAACAGTCTGGTATGTGGATATAATTTTCTTTTCTTTTTTTTTTTTCATTCTAAGTCTTCTAATTGGACCTATTCCTAATTTTGCATATGCTACTTAGACCCAGTCCATTGATATCTCTAATAACATGGTAATTTCAAGCGCCTCTTAAGAAAAATAAAAACATGGCAGTTCAAGCTTGTTCTGCAATGATTGCATCACACAAAGGTCACATGTTTTGGCCTCTATTTAAACAAGATGCTCTTAAACCTCCTCCAAGTTGCCACTTAAACATCCTCCAAGTTGCCACTAAAATCTCGGGCTCAGCTCAATAATTAACTTGTGTATCAGGTCCAACCAATCTGATTCTTTGGAGATACTCTGCAGGAATAGAGCTTGTTAGCCATCAGTCTGGTATCTTCTAAAATCTCACCAAAGTCCCAGCCTTTTAGCTTGTGAGCTTGTTAGTCTGTAAGAAAAAAATCTGGCCCATTTGAGCCTAGTCTCTCTCTCTCTCTCTCTCTCATCAGAGAGAGACTTCAACCTTACAATGATATATAATCTATCGCAAAAATACAATGACCCAGACAAACACCAGATGGCAGTTTGGTTAGAAGAAGATCATATCCTAAAATTTGATTGCAACCTTGGTTATTATCCCTAACGCCTTCCCACTAGATAAAAATTTAAGTTTAATTTTTGGTTGCCATAGAAAAGGCATGTAGAATGTAGAAACAATGCATAAGGATTAGGCAGTCCAAGAGTAAACCATACCGTACCTACCATCTCAAGGTTTCCAGAATATCAAAAATTAACTCTTAAGAAATTTTAATATATTGAAATTAAAACTCTAAATTGAGGAAGCAACAGCCTCAGCCAATTCATCACACTTCTTTCTTCTCCCTCTGAACTCAAAGAAAGGATGGCTGTCATGACCACATAAAACATGCTTGGATTTAGATGAGTGGCTTTGCCAGATGATGCTAATTATATGTTTATGTTGTGCCTATGGAAAGAAGCTAACCAAATAGGTTTTTCCGCGGACTCTTACCAACCTTTTAAGAGATAAGAAGCCTCTAATGGTGGTGAGGAAAAAAAATGAAAACCATGGATAATGTTAACTTTACCATGTAAAATGTGAAAGAAATGCAAAGGTAGCAGTGAACGAATAAGCAAGGTAACAAAATTAAAGAGCAAGCAAGCGACCAAGTTAGCAAGTTAGATAAATTAGTCAAAAGTTGGAAAATTAGCAAGTTGTTAGTGAAGCAAGTAGATAAATGAGGAAAGAAAAAGTAAAGAAAAAGAAAAGATAAATAAAAAGAAAAGTTCATTAAGAAAAAAGACAGGAAAGCTAAGGGGTACAGAGCCCTTATTTTTGTTGTTGTTGTTGATAAAGAGGGAGATCGCCCTTAGATTTAGAATTAAGACCCATTTGGTTCACAGGAAACGGAGGGAGAAGAGGCGAGTCCTAGAAAATGAAGAGAGGGCTTCTTGTTCGGTTAAAATTTTAAGATGAAAAAGAATAAAAAAAAATTTCATATAAAGTTACTTTCCGTATCATTAAGAAAACAATCATATTAGCCAAAATAGGCTTCCTAAAAATCGGTCATTCAGATGACACATCCAACCAAGAAAGCAGAGGGTAAGCCAGTCAAAATGGACACCATTAACTTCACAAGACATGTATATATGCGAAAATGGGGTACAAATGATCTAAACATGAGTGAGGCTAAACCTAGCTTGGCTCATTTTATAATCAAGCTGAGATTGAACTGGCTCATTTAATTTTGAGCCAAACTTGAGTTGTTTATGAACAGCTCATCTAAAAGAAGAAGTATGATTCTAAAATATTTCAAGACTTCTATATATATGGTTTGGACATTTATTTCGAGTCCCAAACCTGTGCTTATTCAACATGAACCATTTACTACCACAAGCATATAAAACTGGAATAAACAATTCACCTTCCAATGCAAAAAGCATAACAACCATAGAGAAAGTTAAACAGAAGTAGAATGAGGAGATGTTGCACCTTCCAAACGACAGTGTTACCTTCTTAGATGACAGAAAATAATATATCTAAACAAAAGAAAATTTATATCACATTGGAACCGCATTAAAATATCAAAGCACTGAATGGGCTGTCTCAAACACATGATGTTTCACGGCCAGGTTGATCCTCATCAATCTCCCAAATAATGCAGCTAACACCAACAAGATATTTTGTACTCATTTATTATATTGGACCATCCATTTGTAAGTGCAAGGGTATAGTTTCTTCATGCTGCACCTCATGGTTTTGCAAAAGCTATGGCAAGTCACAATTTTCCCCCAACATGCAGATCCTCCAGTTAGGATCCCTCTATGTCTTGATCTATTTTCGCAACTAAATCCGATGACATGCCTTCCCTCATGCATGTCAGTTGCCAGATTTGCCTCAAAAGCAAAACCAACCTATGAAAGCTGTCCTGAACTTAAAAGCAAAAATAGATATAAAAAAAGCAAGCAACAAGATAGGCACTGCTATAGCTAGCGAAAGTTGGGTTATAAGATACATCCAATGGGAAACTAGCCCCAGACCATCATGTTCCTCATCTGTAAAGAAGAAAGGACACAGCTTTACTGATTCCGTAAATAAAGCATTTGCCAACCTGGTCATATAGCAAAAAAGCATGCCCTAGATACAATTTAGAAGAGTTAAAAGCACTCTGACCCAATGTGGGATCCATGCACACAATCGTTTCTCTCATTGTGGTCCAGCTCCTTGCAACAACTGACAGAACCCATTATACAAAATACTGAAGCCCACAAAGCATATCTGGCAAGATCCATTTGAGCTTACAATATTCCAGATATTCCAGATGCAGAGAAACAACCCAGAAGAGCATTTCTGCCCCAGCTTCAAGTCATGTAGGGGAACAAACTCTTCATATGCGGAGATGTGAGCTGTTCCTTGGAGACAGATTTCAAGACATACCAACATCACAAGCATCTTGGTCTCCATTACTCAGATGCTCATCTTTCATCATGCTCAATTACCCTGACAGTATGCACTAATTAATGACTTGTATTCCTCTTTTTCATGGCATCCTCTCATTCGAAGCATGTCCATCAGCATATTAATACTAGAAATGTCATTCTGCCCCTTACAAAGTGCTAGGAGGTTCTCTATGTTTTTGGGTTTTGGCCTCCAGTTATTTACTCCTTCATATGACACTGCTTCTCTCATATACGATAACGCCTCAGAAATTTGTTCCTCCTTGATGTAGCCTTCTGCAAGGGTCTCCCACATGATCGGTCTTGGCTTTCCACCTTTTTCTAAAAATTTGTCAAGAGCATTCTTAGCCTTACTAGCAAGCCCTTCTCTGGCATACAAACCCAGCAGAATATTGCAGATCCTGGGGTCATAGCTTGATGTCATGGATAGCCATTCTTCATAGATCATTTCAGCTCCATCAACATCCCCTAGCCTAATCAAAGAAGAAAGCATACACTGGTAACCCACATTCAGGATTCTAGGGAAACTTGATTTGTACCAATTCCAAATCCGATAGACTTCTTCTCTCTTACCTATGCTGCCATAAAGTCCAATGAGGTAATTAAAAGGTGTTCGATCCCTGCCCATCACTCTAATTTCAGCATCTTTTAAGCAACTTTGTGCCTTCTCAAAATTGCCAAGTCTAATGTACATGGTAGCAAGTGTAGTATAAGGGGTCCAGTTTGCATTGATGCCATTGTCTGAAGACATCAGCCCTACCACTCGTTCCATCTCCTCTGCATCTCCCATGGTTGCACAATTCGTTATCCAGATGTTGTAAGAGTATATGTCAAATGAAATATTGTTCTCCTTCATCTCATTAATGATCTTACTAACTTGCTCATGTTCTCCAACATTCATATATAGAGTCATCATCACATTGAAAATTAGTGCTTCAGTTAAATATCCCTTGTTTCTCATCACCTCAACAATAGCCTCTGCCTTCTCTTTCATCTTTGCTCGGCCATAGACATTTAGAAGAGCACCATACGTGCGCTTGTCTTTCAAGGTATCAGGAAGTTGCGAGAAGTGTTCTTCAGCGCGTGAAATGCCATGTGCTTTGGCAATCAGATCCAACTGGATTGCCATGTCACTAGATGTAAACATAAATCGGTCTCCTTGGGCAGTCATCCAATCACAAACCTGATAAATGCAGTGAAGAATAAATATAAGTTACTACAGCAGAAGTGTCAAACGGCCATACTCAAGATTGGATAGGGAGTGGATCAAACAAAAAAAGGCTACAAAGATGGAATAAAGTCTGAAATACTTAATCATAAATGTAACTCTCTCAACATTCATGAGACACACCCACCTCCCCAGCCGGAAAAAAAAAAATGCTAATGACCCCCTTAACAAGGATTCTGACAGAATAACTTGTAGTCAGTAGATGCTCATTGCATAATACAGAAGAAAAATGAACATAAACCTACACATATCATTGCAGAAAATCATTTTGTTTATGAAAAAGTGTAGAAGAATTTAACAGAACAAGTAGAAGAATGAATGTAAGAGGACTGCAGATCTTACTAAGCAAATCAATATTAACACTAACGGGCTTTGTCCAAGCTGAAATGAACTACATTGTTTGCACAAAGTGAGTCCTGAAATGCTTGTGGAGAAAGGTCAAACAAATATATACACATATACATATATATTTGACCCACCTAATTATATTGCTTTTCCCTTGACAAAATCTGAGTCCTGAAATTTCTCTAGCCAAAATTGTTGTGCACAAAGTGAGTGGACCTTGGTTCCCTAAAAGTTGATTTGGCCAAAGGTCTACTAAGAAAGGACCTCCCAATCACCATTTCTTGTATCTTAAGGGCTTAAATTCCAGAGGGCTGCCTCCAGAGTTCAGGTTGACTCTCACTGCTGGAGGAAGCTAGATAAGATTAATTTAACCTGTTTAGATGTGGATGCCTCACAAAATCCCATTTTTCTTCATAAATTGGGTTTCCTCCCAAAGAGAGGAGAAGAGATGCAGGACACTAAGTCTAGCTAAAGATCATTTTGAGCAAAGGCTATAATTCTATTATGGTGTTAATCTAACCCCATAAGGTCTTACTGCTTGGTCCAACAATCATGTTCCACAAGCATTTGAATTATTAGTACCCATTCAAAGTTATTAAATCTGACAGATACACAAGAAGTTCCTCAAACATGAGAGGGCACTCATTAGTGATAGATGCATTATTGTCCCCTCACTTTCATTCAAATACACCTAACAAGAAAGCTTTACATTCCCTAAACTTGTGCTGATGACAGACATGAAGAATAGGTGATAACATTCCAACTCTAGATCAAGTCCAAATCTTATTTATCACGAAATGCAATGCAAATTACAAGACATCAAAATTAAATGGACTAAAAAAGAGATTCCTGTAAACTTCAACAAGAAGGGAAAAATAACTCTTCAAGCAAATCGAATGAGACATATTCCCCATTCTTCAAATGAACATCCATAACCATTTTACTTCACTGCCTCCCTATTGAAAAGCATGACATATGGCTGATTTCAAAATCAGTTGCAAGCCATGCAATAATTTTTGGACCACTGGAGAGGTTTCTCAAGCTAACTTCAAAAGCAAACAATTTTCACAATGCGCACATTGATTTCAACAATCTGAAGCTCCCTCATTTGGCATTCTACCAAACATTGGACCATCTATTCTCTATATATACCACACTTGCTACATTTTAAACACCGTTAACTTATTCCCATACAGATGATACTATTTTGAAGACTACAACGTTACATGTCATGACTAAGCAATCAAGAAGTACTGCTAGGTTACCTTTGTTTTAGTGAACACCATGAACTAAACCATCTATAGTCTTAGATTAGCAATATTACCAGCTTATCTGGTAAATAATTGGTGCAACATCATGTATACCCTTCAATGCAGTTCTTACGAAGTTTCCTGATATGCTCAGCAATAGACAACAAGACTAATGTGCATTGACATTTCTCCAAATGATAAGCTTGCAGGCAACCTTTTGCATTATGTAAATAAACTGTTCTATGCATCCAGTCATAGGTCCGCATAGAGTAAAAATCCACATACAAGAATGGCCTAGACCCTATGCAGGGCAGCCAGAGGATGGCATTGGTTGGTAGAATGTTTTTTCAAAACAGTGCAAATAGTAGACAAGTATGGGCAAAATATGATAGTCAACGTTGCAAATTCACACTAAACATCATCTTGGTTCTGAGTGCAGCATTAGACACTTATACAAATTATCAAACTTCATATATTCCAGAAGCAGATTTCAGTGACAAGGCTATCTTGTTGGATTTGTGCCAAAATGCATATTCGATGACAAAATACTGGTCAATTTGAAAAATGAAATATTATCAAATGATAAAAGAACGAATCATGAATAGTCTATAGAAATGGTACCACGATGATAACATAAATAACATGAACCCAGAAAAAAGAATATGGAGTATATATAAGTGATCCATCAACAACATAATTCCACACGGATCAAAATCAATTTTGCGCCTTATAACTACACTTTTTATTATTTTTGTTCCTTTTCCCCGTACATGTCAAATTATCAATTAAAGGATACACAAAAATTGGGATGCACAAAGAACAATTTTTGTGTTAACAGCTACGAGGAACAAAAGAAACAAAGACAACTCGGAGAATCTGAGAGAAGATAAGAGAATAGGAGTTAAAAGTGGCAAATTTTCAGCTAAGCTACCTCCAATGCGAGCTTGAACCGGCGGAACTTCCTGAGCTCCTTCACCACGCGACAGAGCTCCCACTTGTGGAGCCGCCTCTCCTCCTCCTCCCAGCGCTCCAAGACAGCAGCGCAGCCGAGGCTGGGGTTCTCCATGGCAGAGATCCTTCGGGCGAGCGAGCTCCACTTGAGGGCCGGCGGCCGCTCGGGGTCCACGGTGCCATAGCTGTGGACCTGCGAGACCGAGCACCGGATCGGGCCACCAGACTTCTGGTCCGCCCAAAGAGAGAGGGCGGAGGAGCCGAACCCTAGAGGAACTTGGGAGTAGGAGGAGGAGGTGGAACGAAGGTAGCGTTGGAGGGGAAAATAGGGAGGGAAAATGGGGAAGCGGAGAAGCATACCTAGGGTTTCAGGAGGGGAAGAGGATCGGCTTGTCAGTTCTAGCGTGTTGGAGCGTTTGGGTTTCGACTCGTACAGGAGCTTCGGGGCAGCCGTGGGGAGGATATGGTAACGTCAGCTATTATTATCTTGCACTTCAAAAAAAACAACAGAAAAAAACGACAGTTATTATTGTTTGAGCGTGGTAACGAGATTGCAACCGGCTTTGCACGAACCAAAAATAAATAGAAAAAATTATCTATAAGTTTCTAAGTGGGCTTAAAATTATTTTTAATTTTTTAAATTTTTTAAATATAATAAAAAAATTTTAAAATATTAAAAAATTATTTTTATATAATTAAGATATCTATAAAATTTGAACATGAACGTATATAAACAGATATTGAAACTAAATAATTTATATAATTTAAAAATAAATCTATATAATTTGAATATAAATTTATATAATCTAAACATGGGTCTACGTAACTGATTTGTATAGATAGCAAGAATTTAAAAATAATTTTTTAATATTTTAAATTTTTTTATTTAATTTAAAAAATTTAAAAATTTAAAAATAATTTCAGATCCACTTAAAGGTTTATAGATAATTTTTTTAAATAAATAACTCTGGACATGAAAAAGCCAACAGATGCCATGATTGTGGTAGAAGTTCCAAAAACTTTTAAGGTATGATTCTTATACCTGAATCTTTCGTAGATGCACCAAGTAATCTACAATATATAATCTATAATAAATCCACTCTAACAAATTATTTATTTTGATTAATATTTTTGAGAATATAATTAAGCATGCTGGAGTCCCATTTTCTATTATAGGGAATCATGATTAATAGTTGTTGAATGCACCACTAATTCACTAAAATTCTTCTCATAAGTTGCTACAGCTTTCCAAACCTTCTATGTTACTTGAGCTTTATCCATAGATAACTTAATTGGCCATTGAATAAGCTCTTTATAAACTTCTTCTATCCATGCAATATAGTGTATTAGTTAAAATTATAATACCACCTGGAGAGCAAAAGACAGTAGAAGATCCAATTTGAACACAAATTTGATATCCTTCTGCTACTGTAGACCAAACCTTCTTGCATTATAACATACCAAATAAATAATTTAGTAATAAAATTTATTAAAAATATATCTATGATATTTTATATAAAATACTATAAATTATTTAAAACAAGATATCATTTTTTAATTAATAAATAATAAATTTGGAGACTTGTCAAGCTGGGCAAAGATACCAAATATTTGAAAAGAAAAATGTGTATGCATACATAACACACACATATATATGTATGTATGTATGTGTATATGTATATATTCTTTATACCTTCTACGACCATAATAATTTTAATATAAGATAATAAATGAAAGCAAATTTTGTTGGAAATCTCCTTCTAGAATTAATTAAGAATCTGTTCTTTTAAAAATAAAAAATTTATTTAAAAATTTATATTTTTTTAGATAAATATTTTTCAGATAATATTTAGATAAAAAAATAATTTATCTATATTTTTTTATGTATTAAAAAATAACTCGAGAATCTGTTATCCATGCTCTTTTATATTATTAGTTTTCTGAATAAATTTCTAAATCTATTCATATTTCTCATATTTTTTTTATTAAATATCATTATATATAATAATATACTACAATATATTATATTTTATACATTATAATATATAATATTATATAATATATATTCATAAATATAGATAATATATGTTATTACATTTTATTATATTTTATTATAATAATATAATATATTAATATTATATTATAATAATAAAATAAAATATTATATTATCACATCATATTATTATAATCATATATTATATTAAAATAATAAAATATTATTATCTAATAATAATAATAATATATTATTATTATTATTATTATTAAGAATGAAATAAAAAGTTATTTTTTGATTGATGAGAAAATAATTTATTCACTTTGTAAATTGATAATTTTTTTTATTTCATAAATAAATATTATTAATAAAAAATATATTTATTTAAAAAAAATATATAGATAATTTAATTAATAAAAAAATCATCAACTTTTCGTGATATTTATCCATAAAAAACGGACTTTAATGAAACCACGAAGCCTTGCCTGTCGCGCAAAACGAGCTCGTTCTCCTCTGCTTCCTTACGGCGTGTCATCCTGTAAGATCGAAGGGCGGTAGAGGTTCAGCCCATCAATCGCCAGACGGCAGTGTTCGCAGCCCCCAATTCGTTTCCCCGACCATCATCAACCCCTGGTCCCCTGCCAGAGTCCAGTAATTTCCAAAGAATGGAGCAGGAGGTAGAGGGAATCGCAAAATCACATGGACCCTTTCGCCTCCATCGGTGACGAGGTTGGTCAGCCCTCCGACTCCCAGGAGGATCGCCTCCTCCACTCCAATCTCATCAACGTCTCCCCCGTCCCCTACTCCCTCCCCCCCGCCGACGCCTCCTCCGGCGCTGCCGGCTGCGCTGGTGGGTTGGACCTCCCCAAGGTGGACGACAAAGGGAAATCTCCGGCCGTCGCTGGAGAAGCCCCCAACGGCGGGCACGAGATCCCAGGTCCGTCCAAACGCTGCAAGATGAAATCTTGTGCTTCTAGGCGGAGACGAGGGGGCATCCAGATTAGGTCCTCCACCTCGCCTGGCGGAACGCCTCCCGACGGTGATGGGGAGTTTGGATTTGGGGAACCATCATCGAGGCCAGATCAAGAAGACGGCATGCGATTGGAGAATCCCCAATCCGATCCGAATGCCCAGGCGAGCACCAGTATGAACCCAGATTTTGCTGCTGAGGTTGTTCCAGGGTCGAGAAAGCTGCCGGCTTCGATCCGAAATCCACCACCGGCGGAAGGGAATGAGGGCTCTTCTAGTTCTGCTGCCGGTGGTCGGAATTCACCACCTTCGATCCCGAGGGCTGTTGTTTCTGTTGCCGAGGGCAGTCTTCTGGATGTCATTAAGATGTTCTCTGAAACGCCTAGCAGGAGATTTGCTGATGTTGATTTACTAGAAATTCTTGACATGAAAGGCGCAGCGTTCCGTCCGCCCCAGTGGTGGCGTCCGGAGGGCTACGGCGATTAGGTAAAGATTGCTGATAAAAAAAAAAAATGAACTTTAGGTCGAACGACCACTATGTGTCTATTCTAGTGTATTCGATGGAATAAATTGATTACAGTATTCTTTTCTTCCGTAAAAGTATAAGGAATTTTGTATCATGATGCATTTTGTCGTCACCTGAAGTTGGGTTTTCGGGAAAAGCTTTCCTTTCTTGATTCGGAAGGTTAGCTGTAGGTTCTTTCTTCTTGTGGCCCTGGGTGGAAACAAATGCTTGGAATGGTGCTGTTTTGAATGGTTTGGTATGCTCAAATATGATGTATGGGTTACAAACAGCATGTGCTTACTCGCCAAATAAAAAAAAAAAAAAACATTTTTAGCACCTTTTTAAGTAGTACTATCAACTTTGCTGATGCAAATGTACAGTTCAGTGATATGTAAGGTGTCAATTGTTAGAACATCGATGTGTTGATTGCTAATTCAAAATATTGAAGCTACTTCCGGTTATATTTCTGTTATAGTTTCAATGGACTGAACAATGGTGATTTTCATATGGGGTATTTAGAATGCTACTCTCATTACTGATGATCTATTCCACTCATAGTAGAAGGTATTCAACAATTTCCAAAGCACCGATCATGCATTTCACTGGTTGTTAGCAGGTGACAACATGGTTAGAGTAACCTATTAGTTTAGATCAGTGGAGTAGATTATCATATAGTGGCAGTGGATAGCTATATTTTCTGATAATTATGATTTATCAGTACATGACACCCACCATCAGTTTACTTCTCTTCTGAGGGCCCTTTTTTTTTTTTTTTTGTTGTGGCCCCCCTTTGATATAATTTATCTAGATAATATATACCTACTTTTGACTTGTTCCCTTTTAACAAAGTATGCCCACTTTTGATAAAAGATCGAGTGGATCCATTATAGCTACACTGGACAATTAAATTGTATAGCTGGTACATGTGATAGTAGAGGCACTCCGATCACCTTTATCAATGACAGCGATTATTTGACATGTCATCTTTTAGAGTTTGACATTAGCCAAAAAATATATCATGTTATATAAATGGCATGTATGTAGATTTGACAATGGATGCAGATGCACTTGCAAAGGATCTGAACCAAGTTATGACAGGTCTCTTGAGTTTTATAAAACCTTGAAATTGTATTACTGAAGAGAAATTAAAGGTAAAATGCAAAGCACATGTTGCTTTAGAACATTCGCCAAATCAATCTTTTTAAATCAGCTTCGCAAATCTTTGATATACATGTTTTATCGTGCCAAGATTCTTTGAACTGCTTTTAATAACTGGCATTTGTACTGAAGGAGTGTTCCACATATCAAATTCAAGCCAGACATGCATCAATAATTCGTAGTTGTGCTAAGGTTGTATTTCAGATATCTTACTGATTTAAATGATGCAATTTTCTTTGAATGAGATGTGAAAAATTATGAATGTTGTCAATGGTACATCTCTTAGCAATGATAGATATTGAATCGACGCCTATTCATGAGACATTAATATTCAATCTGGCCTCTGGCCCAACTTCAGGAGATTGCCGCAACTCAGTATTTTACCTAGAACAACTAGGGAAATGAAAACTTGCATCTCATTGAGGTTCTTCAGGTTCTAATTCAGTTTTTTGAACTGTGCAACATTTTTCACTATCTGCTAATATTCCACCAGAGAAATCCTTATTGATCTCTTGTTTTTTAGTGCCATTCATCTCCCTTCAATAAAGGAAGGCAACAGGTGGATGTGCTTATGAATGGCTGAAAGTTATTCAATTATGAGTTTTTTGGGTTTCCTTATGGGTTGGATGCCAAGCATCCACCCCCTTCTCACAATGTTGCAGAACAATTAAATATCCTTATTAGAGGCAAAGCCACACTACTCTAAACTCCAAAATCTTGTTCACTTTCTCCTTTCAAGAAACTCTCTCACCATCCAAGATTACCAGTCTCAGTAGGCTGCCAGTTCCTTCTCTACCTCTTAACCCAATCACCTTTGTAATTAAACCATTCTATTTGCATTAACTATTCTAATCTCTGAACTTTTTTCCATATTAGTTAACTGGATTGACCTGTAGTTATTCTCAAAAATATGAATAAGGAACCAAATATCTAAAATTTCATTAGCTATCCTTTTTGTACTGGTTCATACTTTCATTCTCATTTCTCTATTGTTTTCAAGATTTGTTGAATTTTAGGTTCTTTCCAAAGTAATAGTTTCACATTCGTCAAAATAATACTGATACAGACTGTCTTACTTTTTTTTATTCTAATCCCCTATGGTGGAGAGCTTGTCTTGCAAACTTAGTGCATGTTGAAGATATCTAAACTAGTTTTGCAAACAATTGTTATCTAACCTTTCTCACAGACCAATTTTTTTCATCAAATATGTGGAAATTATCTTAATCAATATACCCAGTTCCGCTGGTTCAAATCCAGCTAGGCCCAATGCTTCGTCACTCCATGAATATGAAATAAGCAGGTTCCATGAATACGAAATAACCAATGTCAGAGCATTATGTAACTTCTTTGTCAGTTTCATATTCAGATCTTTTTCTCCACAATTTGATACATTTTTTCTGGCCTGCATATCAACTATAAAAATATATTATATTGGTACATTTAAGATTTTGTTTGTCAATTTGTAGTGTGATACAGGCTATTCTTTTTTTTTTTTTTTTTTTTGTATTAAAGAAAAGAATTTTCATTAAAAAAATGCATATTTTGGACCATGAAACATTAAAAATACCTGGCACAGGGCTTTCAATCAAGGTGCAATATTTGACCTAGTTATCTTCTTCTTTCTGTTTAAATGTCATCTGTCTTTCGATCTCTTTTCCTTTTTGGTTTGGGTCAGATGTTTTTGTATTTGAGATCTATTGAGCATGTTGCACACAAAATCAATTATGGATTACCAAAAGCATGGTGTTAAACATGATTTCTTCCATGTGGTCGCAGCTCTTTGGTAAAAGAATTACCGGGACAAGTAGTGATACGTATCTGGATACAAGAAATGGAATAGTTTTGAAAAACAAAACCATTTCCAGACACTATATGCAAGTTTTGCAGGAAAGAACAGAAAAGACTGTATCTAGACCTTGAGAATCTCGTTGTAGAAGCCTGTGAGAGATTGATGCAACTATGATAGCGAACACACAGGACGAAGCAGTTCAACTATCTTCTGTATAGTTAGGTGCATGATTGTCAGAAAAGTTCCATGCAATGTTCATGTTAAGGGCTATCAGCACAAAAGCACAATGTACATGCCTGAGGACTCGACTTGAGGAAATACTCCACAACATTGATGGGAAATAGTTCCTTGTTCCTCTACCATTCCTTTTGTCATCCTTAACTGTATTTAGACTTCTCATTTACGTACTACAGTTCACTCAGAGGGAGCCAATGGCCTTAAATCTGGGCAAAAATTTCATCGCAATTGCTTGGCATATCTCTGTACTTGATACACTTGCATTCGGCGTGGCACCAAGGTGGGAGGGCTTGGTTCTGCAAACGTTGCCCTTAGAGCAAGTGTACGGTTAATGGAGTCCTCTTGAACTGTTTCTATGATAGGGTAATCCTCCATTTTTTGTTTCCCCAATACTTGGAAATGCAACTGGTAGATAAAGCCATATATTATCAAGCCAAAGGAAACTTTTGCAACCAAAGACGCCTAAGGCTATCCCATTGATCGAGCACATGCCGGGCATCAGCCTTGACCATTTGCCAGATTTCTATTGGCAGTGCTATGAACATAAGATGATACGCAGATGTCGGTCCATCTATGAACAAGCATCCTTGGCAAGCATGGGAAGATTGAAGCAAATAAAATATGAACAATCTCTTCATCCGGAACATATCATCCTTGCAAAATTCTGTTGTTCTTGCCTGTTAAACTTGCATTCGAACTAGTTTTTGACAATTGAGAAACTCACTATGGACTGCAGTACTTGAATAACATTATAAGACGACAATCATAGCCCACCAATCTGCTGCTTGCCGTTAGAACGGGAAAGTCGCTACTTCCAGAAACAATTGGAGACTCCATCCCCTACCGTCTCCATCCAAGCATTAGAAATCCTAATATCAAAATTTTCCAACTAAATTGCAGCATCAAGGCGGTTACCTTCTGCATTGCAGTAAGCAATCACAAGAAGCAACATACTAAGAAAGGTTGGTGACCCATCGCATCTATATCTTTGGTTGGATTTAATCACAAAACTGCTTCATCGGGACGAATCGCTTCAAAGTGAAAAAAACATTGAACTGCTATTCTAATTTCTGAACCTACAAGGAAAGTAACTTTCAAGATATTGATTAAAAAAATTGAAACATGAAGATGTCCATATTTACATATTAACATCCAAGTTCCATATAAAGCTCTGGAAAATCTCAACAAAATATCGGGAGATTCTCAAACATGCAGGATATATCCAGAAAGAACCATGTTACCATCTTTCATACCATAGCCTAGATTTCAAATATCATAAGCTAACATTAGGAGGGCATCATCCATTGGCAACCCTTGCCACGTTGACCCACAAATTGTTAGAAGTGAAGCTGCCTGCATTGACCCACCGTTGCCTCCAGCGGGCAATAGGGGCATTTGAATGGCCGTGTGCTGCTCTTTGACAGTTTCACTATCGACTGCTTTGACAGAACATGTCCACAAGGCATCAGCATCGGCGGGTTCTCATCAGTTCCTTGCTCCCTCAGCACCGGGCACACAAAAATAGAATGGAACTGGAACTCCCTCCCAAGATCAACAGGCACTGGCAGCTGCTTCATAGCCTGCCACTCCTGCTGCTTTGCAGCCATCACGGTTGCTAGCTTCAGTAGAGTTGGCAACCCTTGGATCCCTGCTGCTATAGCCACGCTAAGTGGGCTCTCATAGGACTGACCCAAAAGGCTGCAGAACTGCTGGGTGAGCTCCTCAGCCAACCTTTCCCAATGAGAGGGGGACAAGAACTCAGCATAAGGAGAGCGGTCAAGCCGTCCTGCCCACAGAAGACAGGCCATTAGCTTTTGAATCTCAACCTTGTGCACTGAAGCAAATGGAGCCAGGTATGTTCTTGCATATTTCAGAGCCTCATTTCGACTTCCTTTTTGTAGTATTTCCACGAACTGCAGTTGGTGAAGCCTCAGTTGGAGGGTCGACCCATTCTGCCGTAACATTTCGCTCTGCTTGGAAGCCCAATTCAGTGCGGGTTCAAGATTTCTGGACCTCATAGCTTCAAGTATACCATACATCTCCAGGAATGGAGATTTCAGAGTAGCAGCATCTTGCTCATTGGCCTCTCTTACAAAGCAGTCACCAAGATCAAACAGGCCTTGGCGATAGAAGTGACTCGCAATGATTTGATTTACTATATGGATGTCAAAGTCAATATTCCGATATGCCTTGGATATGTCTGGATTGAAGTACTTCTCAAGAATCTTTGCATACTTGACAAGCCCAACATTTAGCTCCCTCTGAGATCCTTCAAGTTGATTCATTGGGACCATTTCATTCAGCTTGGTTTTGAGCTCCAAAAGAATGGATTTCTGGTCGAAGCAGCCTGCCCCATTATCAGTTGACTGCATCTTTGCCATTGCCTGCTCTATCTCTTGCCCAACCAGGTCAATAACTTCTAGAGTTTTAGAGCATGAAAGCTTTTGCTTCTTAGCAACTCGGTCAAATGCATCTTTTATTGTACTTAGCTCCATCTGCTACCTGTAGATTGGATGGCACAGAGTTCAAGCCTGCATCACAAGCAATGATGTCCACTATCATGATAACAACAGGACCAAAATTTCACAACATCTATGAAGATCGACAAAGTGTAGCCAGTTCAGTAATTCATTTTGCCAGGGTTAAAGCATCTATTCAAATCATGCCTGTAGAGTGGCTTTTGCTAATGTGGTTCAGATAGTATAATCAAGAGGAAATATTAGGAACAAGGTTCAATATATAGTTAAATCCTCTCAGCACATAGTGCTAGGGTTAGGCCTGATGCCTATGCTGCTATGAAAATCTTAACCTCAATTCCACCTACTTTCTTTTGGCAATGTCAAACATGATACCATGGCTGCTTTAGAACAGTATAATAAGTGGGATGGGACTTACAACATATTCCTCCACAGGGCAACAAACAATTATTATTCTGTCCATAAGTTAAAAATGGAAAACATGCAAGAAAGCATTCCAAGTTGCCCGACTCTGACCAACCTCAGCTACTCCATCCTCAATGCAAGTCCATTAAAAGCTAACTTAATAGTGAAGCTAGGCAGGAGGCTGCAGGCCATGCAAACTCAAAATATGAAAATACCCTGATATACTTCTATTCCTATCCACATAATTGTGCCTGGATCCAATTCACAAACCCCTTCACTATCTTCAACTTGGTTGGAAAACCCACCTCTTTAGTTCACAATGAGCTAAAACGCCACTTCATTAAACTGATCTACAACTGATGTTCCTCTCAATTAGACATGGTTCTCAACCAAAAATATTGAAAGTACCCACTACTTAAGATACCCAATCCACACCTCTCCACTGTCCAGGGGCTGCATCCCAAGTGGGTACCTATTACAGCGAGAGTGTGACCTTCAGTATTTTTATATCAAAAAGTCTCTCTCTCTCTCTCTCTCTCTCTCTCTCTCTCTCTCTCTCTCTCTCTATGTATCTCTACGTACACAAACAAATCCAATGCCCCTTCCTACATCTCCATAACTCAACTATGGGTGTGACATTCCTCCTATATATCTCATCCAACATCATTCAAGGCTTGTTCTCTCACAATTTTCTTCCTTGTTCATATTTTACATCTTCTATTCTATTTCGCAAACTAGCTTAATTGTCTTCTGCATTGATCACGATTCATGAAAGCCAATTCAGAAGTGAAGGCACTCCTAATTAGACAGGATCTTTCTGGGACCTGTTCCATGAGGTCATGCCACACCTCTTAATAAGTTTTCTCCCTCTGGCCACTCCCTTAGGCGCTTGGTTTACTGCTTTCAATTCTCACTGAATCACTCTTTAAGCAACACTATTCTACCAAGAAGGTCTACCATCCACTCAATCTTAAAGTATTCAACACAAATTGCTTTCTCAGTTATATTATTGGCTGCATTAATGCTTTCTTTATTTTTGTGTTGAGACTTCATAGTTCATATAATTATGTCATAAAGATAAAAAACCTGAATTAGATGGCATAAGGCAGCTATCCACACAAGATGGCAAAATATCGGTAGCTACGATTGCAAATGCACCTGCATTCATTTCTTGACTAAACTAATTTACGGAAAAAAAAAAAAAAAGAAAAAACCCAACCAATGAAAAAATCTTGGCCCCACTCCTAAGCCAAAGCCCAATAGAAACTACAAAGAAGTGCATTATGTGCCATTAATTCTCTTGGGTTACTAAAGTAACCTTTTGAACCTAATGATAAGGAGAAATAACTAGTATTGATGCAAAGTAGATTGAAGGGGAACTGTCCCCTCAATAATGGAAGGATAGTCACCACTAATTCAAAATTCATCACTGTAATCCATGACAGCTGAAACAAAAGGTAGGAGCACCAATCACTATCCAAACCCCTACTCTTCAACTTCAGAATTAGATTTAATATGCTCACACTGACTGCATAGTAAGATGACAAAATAATGCAATTACAGAAATTATAGTTCAATGGCGCAATCAAACCAAAAAGATGCTACCTGAAAACTATATCTGTACCTGATAATTTTCAGTAGTTAACCTGAAAGGGCAAGGTAAGGAGTGATACAATACCCAGATGACCATATGACTTGTTATGTGCCCACGTTATTAGTAATGGTTAATTAGCAGGTTGAAGGTTTCTTAGATGGAGTATGTTAGCAGTTAGCTATATGCAGGGAATCAATCCTCTTTTGTTTCATTAGGTTTCAAATGTCAACAGGAATCAATTCTTTATTTTCCAATAGTTTCAGAACACACAGAATAGTTAGTTCTACAAAAAGAGTTCACATTATTTGGATCTTGTCATGTATCTATTGAATAATGATCAATGGAAAAGGAAAAATGCCTAATGGGGAACCTCATGCATATCAATAAGTGACTATCAATAAGCTCATGTATTTGATGTCATTGTTGGAATGACTCATCAATACATAATTAAGCACTTGTATTTTGCAGGGGCATGGTTAGCTTTAAAAGATTTCCCCCTATTCCAGCAACACCATCTAGTATTTATGTATTAGTATTTATGTATTCTGAGACACACAGGACTTTTCATTTGGAATACAAGCCACACTGCAATTTACTATATGCCAGCTAGAAGATATACTAAAGGTTAGCATCCTCACCCATTAGATGAAATTTTATTCAAGCAAATAAAAAACAACTGCACAAGTTTTGGAATGGTTTCTTTACCTTAAATCTGGAGGGGTAATTTCAGCTCTTACAAGTGTTAAGAACCTGCGCTTATTGGTCCGTTGCAAAAAATCCCCTTTGTACAATGCCTTGTTATTTTGGTGATAAAGTCGACCTAACCATCAAACAAGACCAAATTAAGCAAAAAATCATGCAAAACTTAAAGAACATAAAATGATAATATTATAATACCAATGACAACCAAAAAAAAACGAAATTTCAAGACACAAAGTAAAAATATAAAATGAAACAGAAAACCTTAGCGTAACAAGGATCACAAATTAATGCCCATTTAATTGACAATGCTTCCTGCAGACGCACGTGAAGAATCCAGAATCAATTATGGCATCCAAAGGCTCCCATAGCATTATAAAACATAGGTGGAACAACACTGAAGAAGATGATAGTGTCCAGGAGTGGATTACCAGATAATATGTATCAGACTCATCAAACATTAATATGCACACCTCTGTTCAGATAATTTCAAAATTACCTACCAATATGTGGTACACAGTTGATGCAATCAAACAGATAAAAGCTTTCTGATTTATCTAAGTCAAAACACTGAATTTGAATGTAGAAATAGCAGGATGTTATTTATCTGGCAATTAATTGCAAGGCCTTGGTTTCAAGCCATCTTGGTACAGAAGCAATTTGGCAGACTTGAAGTTCCTCACTCTGAACTCCTCACTGCCATTTGATCCACTCTCTCTTGTACTGCTGGTAGCTAACATAGTCCAAACCTCTAGAGAGCTACAATAGTAGTCCTAATCAAGATTAGGGTTCGGATCATGATCAGGACTAGGGTTCTTCAGCAAGATGGAAGTATGAATAAGGCTTTGGTAGGATCAGGTTACCATTTGAGGTATGGCTAAGATTTTGGTTAGATTTCAGTTTTAAGTATTGAGAAAATTGTGGAATGGCTGCACAGGAACAAGGAAAGATGCTAAAAAGAAGAATAGGGAGAAGTAGAAGAATATATTCTTTTATAGAAGAGCAAACTGGAAATGAGGACTCCGCAGATAGGTAACATATACCATGAAGATAACCAAAATTCAATGGTGGGACCCAACAATATGACCAGAGACCAATGGTGGAGGTCAGACTTGAAGGCCTTGTCAAGAAGTGCAAGATAAGGAAGACAAGAGTGAGAAAATAGGTCAGTATTGAAGGAATAAGTAGGAAATGGGGCCAAAGAGGGGTGCTGATCCATTTTCCCTCCGAACCAGTGAAGTTGCTGCACCTCAGAGTAGTTCAAGCCCCTATGGAGAGTGCGCTCACTCCATGGTCATTGCTCAAGTCCAAGGAAATAATACAGGACACATCGGTGGACCTTAATCCATGTCATATACCCTTAGATGGGATCCAATGGTTTAGACTTTTTAAGAAAATCCCAATTCTTCAGCTGGTTGCAGGACTCCCCTGTGTATCTGGATTTTGTGATCTAATTGATAGATGAGCACCCCCCCCCCCCCCCCCCCCCCGCCAAAACCAAAACCAAAAAAAAAAAAAAAAGAAAACAAAGGAAAAAAGAGAAAATTTAGGAAAGAATCATATCAGCAATACATGTATGGCATAACAAAATGCACACAAGTATATTGATATACATATGATCAAACTATACCACTAATATATCAAAAATCACAAACTAATGTGGTTTAGCATTTATCTATATATGCTTCATCATGACAACTTCAACTAACAGGAGCATATTTGCGTACCATAAACCAAACAGTTAAAACTTCCATCAAGAGATGATTTAAAGAATCAAATACCAAATACCTCAAGGAAAAGGACTAGGTGTCTATTAAAAACAAAATATGACTTGATCTGTTTTAACTGCTCTAAGTGTTGCACCATGTTTCCTGGTAATCAACCAAACAACCTTCTCAAAGTTCCCTAATAGTATGAATTGCATCAGAAGTTGATACTTGTAGCTCTTGACTCTCTTACTGGATATAACTATTGGCACGAGCAACTAATCTAATATCCTTAAAGCACAAGTCCAGATAAGAATCAGACATCTAAGTTAATAACTAAAGTTAAGGATGGTTAGAAACAAGGTTTTCAATTTTGGTACTAGACCTGTACCCATGCTTTACTGGTATGGTCAGGTTAATAAGACACGACCCCCTTGGAACAGACTGGCATCAGCACAGCAATTTTACCATGTGTTGCTACAATACAACATTAAGTTACTGTACTGTAACAGTATGTACTGGATTGATGCAGCACACCCCATATACGAAGGTAAAGGTAGGAACCAAAAACCTTGTTTGGAACTATACCATATGAATATAAAGAACTGAGCGATTTCAGCATGTTTATGCTTTGGTCTAGTCAGCAACAGAGAGTACAGATGCAATGCAAACTGTTCTATTAACAATTTGAGAATGTTTCAATAAAATTTCATGCCATGATAAAACAAAGATACTACTAAATCTTATGCAAAGAACAGGTTAAGGAAATTAAAGAAAAAACAAAAAAAACAACTAACAACAGATCAACACAATAACAAAGATCAGCATAAAAGCAGGCCGAACACAATGGAATGCACATTATAAACGAGAATGGATAACAGAAAAGTAAAAGCTATGTGAAATCATGAGCACAGAGATTCAGGACATCTCCATGCCCTTCCTATGAAGAGAGCTCCCAGAAGCATGAATCCTAACCAAAAAAAAAAAAAACTAATCTTATTATTAAAAAGCATACACATGTTAAATAAAAGAAGAAACAACCAAATTTACCTATCTTAAAAATAAAAATAGCTTGTTGGGTGTCTACATGAATCCAAATCCAGTAATTTTTTTTTACATAGCTCCTCTAAAACAACAATCTATATAAGATATAGTATTATAGCCTAATAATCATATCCCCCTTCAATTTGCACAAAACTAATGAGACAAAACAAGAGAAGACCTCATAGCATAAATTCTGAAAATAAAGAAAATTAATCACAACTTTAAGCCAGATCTTGTACTAGATGAGGGATCCCATGGGCCAAGGTAGATATTCGCGTCAGCAACCAAAACATTGCCCTAGCCTGTCCTCGACTGGCCTTGGGACTAACTTCTTCAGCCAAAACTTGGGCCAAAAAATTAAATTTCTAGGCCTGGGATAATCTGAATCAGTGGAACCCTAGGGCAAGGGCCAATGGCAAAGGAAATAAGGGAGCCAGCAGAAGGAAAAAGGTAGAGAGGGTAGGGTGGGGAGAGAAAGAGATGCTCAGAAGTGGCAGGAATCCTACCTATGGAATTGAAATACAGCAGTGGTTTGTGCTGCTAATGAGGGAGCATGAGGCAGAGGGGCAGGAAGGAGGAAGGTGGTAAGAGGGGCAAGGAGGGAGCAGGGAACAAAAAGGAGAAAGAGAAGAGTGAAAGGAAGGATGGGGTTTGAATAAGGGTATGTTTTATATTTATATCTCTTATACATAATGAAATATATCCATCAATTATATAGCGGCGCATGGGCTAGCTAAAGCTTGTTATGTCCCATCTTGGCCTGTCTTTTCATTGAGTCAAGCAGGTCAGGCCAAAAATGCCTAGGTCTACCTCATCAAAGACCATTAAAAACAAAAAATCTAGTGCATATTTCACAAAGTAAACTCCAGATATCGAGAATAAATGCATAAAAATTACAAGAAAATGAACATAAGCAAAATCATCCTTGGATCCACACAAAGATAAGTACTAAAAAATTTTATGTCCTGGAGCACAGAAAATGAAGGACTAGAAGAACAGAGATATTGCACGTAAATCCAGAGTTGATCCGGCCACTATATTATTTGGTCAATATGTACACTACAATATAATGAACATTGTTTATGGATGTAAATTTTGCAACACAGCCACCATTTTATGTCATCTTCCATTGTTAAAATAAGTGTTTAGCATATTAACCCTGCAAATTCATATAAAATCATCTTCACAAAATACATGTGCTGATGTTCGTAAGCACATACGTCATAACTAGCCTAATTAAAAAAAAAAAAGAAATAACCTTCCAAACATCTCAGAGTTCCCTATAAATCCAGATAATATATACAACATACAGAATGAATGTGATCATAACTCATGAATTCTCTCTGGGAATTTGAGAAAAAAAGAATTACCAGCCAACTTTTATCATCATAACAGCATGCCGTAACTCATGCCCAAACATTCCAACATCTCAAGTGCTAACATAGAAACCAGAAATCATCAACCTCCATTAATAATTGACAGATAGTATTCTCATGATAAGAAACTTCAAACTGGTAAAAGCCATAGATTTACAACAGAACGGCAGTGGGCATCACAAAGAAAAGGCTAACTACTCATTTATAATTCGATAATATATATTAACATTCGATAGCAATCCAAAGCATAATTTGTGAATATGTACAGAAGAATATGATACGATGGAAGATCCAACGAAAAGATCAATATAATCAAGATTGCGATTCCATGCGCCCCCACGGCCAGGGTTCGATAAAATATTTCTTAGAAATCAATAATTCTCACAACGTTTCGATTTCTATTAGAATTAAGAATACTCATCCAAGAACGGTACAGATAGAGGAGGAGGAGGAGGCATACCTTCGGCGAGGGCGAGGTCGACGGCGGCGGGGAAGCGGAAAGACGAGAGACAATGAGATAAGTGGAGGGAGGCCGGAGCGGTGCACGGCGATCGGGGCTTGGGATGGAGGCGTGAGAGCGGGAGGGGCGGTGGCTTGATGTCGGCGAGGGCGTAAATGAAAGCTAGGGCAGTGCGCGTCGCAGTGAAGGGAAGGTTGAAATGAGAAGGCGCAGGAAATCGGGATTGGATCCGTTAATTGTTTTTTTTTTTTTTTTTTTTTTAATTTTTATGTAGGAGGTGAAGTACAGACTCTAGTAATTGGTTATAAGAAGATTGTCCTGTTGGTGGTTAACTCTTTCGAACATATCTTTTTTTTTAATAAATCGAAAAAAAATATTTTAATATAAATACATCGGTGGTAATTAAAAAATAAAAACATGTCTGTTAAAATAACATGGCACAAGAGTTTTACGTCCAAAAGAAAACCATTGGTAAGTGGATTTACCCTTATCTAGAATTTGACCTGATTTATATTATTATTCTGAGAATTTATTCTATATCACGTGGTACAATAACTATTTATCTGATCCCAACTTCTATACCCACGTGTCTCTCCCGGAATAATAGCCTCCTCTCTCTTTTACTTAGGTAAAGTATTCATCAACAAGATTTATTTATTCTTACCAACAAAAAGATTTATTTATTTGTACCAAAAAAACAAAGATAATATTTATACTTCAAACTTGCATGATGAAACTGGATTCAAAATTTTGTTTTCGTAAACATTCTAATATTGTGCACGTGCCATTGTTCCTAAAATGGCTATTAATAATAGTGCTCCTGGATAAGTAGAAGTTATTTTGAAATCTAGCTAGCTACGATGAGCAGAAGTCACAGCCAATACCAAGTGAAAATATGGACGACTGAAGGGACACGGAAGCGGGATAAAGTTGTGGCTATTGGAGTGGCGTGTTGACTGAAGTTGGTGGGTTTCATCGAGCGTTCCATCGGATGGGTTACTTCCTTTGGACCCAAAGAACATTTTCCGTAAACGAGAGAACCAGGAAGCCCATGGTTTATAAATGAAGAAAGCACTTGGGGATTACCGTCTTTGGACATTAGGATTCGGCAAGCTTGTTCAGGAACCCCAGCAGGCCTTGAATCCTTATCCCTTGCCCCTTGGCAAGGATTGTGCCATTTGAACTAAGGATGTGTTTGATTTGCGGTCGAAATTAGGATCGAAATTGAAATAAATAAAAATAAGAATTGAATTTGTCATATTCCTAATATATTTAGGACATATTTGATTTGAGAGAATTGGACTTTAAAATAGAATTAGAAATAGAAATAAGTGGCTATCATGCAATCTATTTAGTTGAGAAGAATCTCATTCCCATTTTGAATTCAATCTCTATTTTTCCTATAATGAAAATATCTCAATCCTTCTAAATCAATCCCTACTCTCTCTCAATATTCAAATCCCTTTCTAATTTTGATTCCAATTCAAGATACAAACTAAATACATTAGGAGATATGGCCATTCTGATTTATTTCGATTTTGATTTCGATTTTGGTTGCAAACCAAACACGCCTTTGATTCTTGACCAAAGCCAAAATTGAAAATCTATAGTATATATATATATATATATATATATATATATATATATATATATATATATATATATATATATATATATATGGAGACATCGGCATTGATGCGCGATACCCCGTTAGTAGAGGGAAAAAATTATTATTATTGTTGTTGGTGTTGGTAATCATGCGACTAGAGCAAGGGGAGAGGAGGGGAATGAGGTTGGGCACGAGGTCGAGGAAGGGGGAGGAGGGGGAGGGGGAGAGATCCTTGCGGAGTTGGTAAGTGGAGAGAGAAAGGGTATCAATGGTGGAGGAGTGGAAGGATAGAGAGGCAGTGAGGTAGGCTAAGTGCTTGTGGAGGGGGGAGGTGGAAGGGAGGAGCTTGAGGGTATGGAAAGCGGCCTAGGAGGCATCAAGGTCGTAGATGGAGGAGAGATATGTGAGCTTCTTGAGGGTGATGGCGTTGGTGTTGGGGTTAGGAGAACAGATCTCGTAGCAAATCTCGATGAGGGCACGAGAGAGAAGGATGGGCTCGGTGTTGGCGGGTTAGGAGTGCAGGGACTTGATTTGGTCGTTCAGGGAGCATTGAAACAAGGAGGCCACCAAGGATGGGGTAGATGAGGATGAGGAGAAGCCCCCCACCATGGGCATGGAGCAGGAGGAGGAGCGCAAATACCAAACACATCTGGAAGATATTTATTCTTAAGCGTCCTTTGTCCTACCATTTACTACCGACACCAACAATAAGATTACTTAGGCCATTGTTCGGCTAAAGATACAATCGAATCAAATCGAGATGAGGAGTTAGAGATTTGAACTCTGCTCAGTTTATAATGCTCAAACTTGAAATTATTATTATATTTATTTATTAAAAAAATTTATTTTAAATGCTAATAAATAATTTTAATTAATATTAATTTAAATATTATTTTATTAATATTTATTCCATTGATGTCGTCTTTCAAAAATAGATCCATCTTAAATGCTAAAAAATAATTTTGATTAATGACAGCTTAAATATTTATTCTATTAATATATCAATTGAGTTTGAATATTTTTTTGATTTTCCAACAATAATATATAAGAATATTATTTTTTTAATTAGAAATAAAATCTGTTGTATGAGGATTTGAAAAAGAAACAAGACTAGAGAACCTCAAATTTGAAAAAAAAAAAAAAGCTTATAATCCACATAAAATATATTTTTTATTATTTTAATTATTTTTGAAATATATAAAATAGATATTAATAAATTAATAAAATAAAATATTTTTTTAAGAAAAAATCACTTCTCTAAGCTAGTAAGATTTGAATGTTATGGGAGAGTCAAGATTAGACTTGGAGAGATTAAGATATTTTTATTTTTCTCCATAATAAGAATCAAAATAAGATGCTTCAATCAAATGCTTGAAATAGAAATCAGTTAAGAAGTGCTTGGTTGGAGGGAGTGAAGGTCTGAAATGGGAATGGATGACTCCTACTCTAACCATTTGATTAGAAAAAATTTTATTCCGATTTTGATTTTGAAATGATACGAGAATAACGCAATATACTTAGAGCTCAATTTCTACTCTCTTTTATGAATTCAAATTTTAATTTTAATTTTAATTTTAATTATAAATTAAATATTTTAAAAAAATTGATCTTTTCAATTTCGATTTCAACCCATTACAACTCGGATTTCGCCGCGCACAAGTACCTCTTTATTTTCATTCCTAGCTCAGATCCCCTCACCAAACATGCCCAGAAGTCAGTGGTGTCCAGCAGGGGCTCTTCATATAAAACCTGCGTACTTCTTGGGTGTACCCAGGCCTAGACTAGGTTGTTGTCGGAAAACGCGGACTCGATGACGAAATCCTATGCAAAATGGAACATACGCACCGAAGGCTTGAACGATGAATTCCTGTACAATGCGGAAAATATGCATAAAATCAAAAATATCAGGCGGAATGAAGGACAAGGAGATGGAGGAGGAGGACAAATGCATAATGCCGATCAGCCAGTAGCTCCTGCGGACTTCCAATGATGTGAACTGCTCTTCTTGTTTTGTTGGAAAACCTGTTATTTGTGAAGGCTTTAACAAACTTGAGACTTCTGATCTTTGATCTATAGATCTCAGGAAGAGAAACAATAGTTTGCAAAGATCTGAAGCATCAAAACTCCTACATCTTCTCTTCTCTCCAACTGAAGCATCAAAACCCTACTAACAATTTTGATAAACTAAACTGCAGGCAGATCAGGTAGCATTTCATTCATTTTTTTTTTGTTACAAACTATTGTACCAAAATTACCATACCGTGACTGCCTTCCTCATCTAACACTCAAGAATAATTAAAGCCTACTTCTCTCCAAATCAACATCACCTTCATCCAATTAAAGTCCATTCTCGTCCCAAGCCAAGCATAATGACCCTAGACAGCGTAATCCAGTTGATATGAATTTATAAATTAACAACCATATGTGCATTGCCAATAAATTAATTTAATTTATAATCCACAATACCAAAAGAAGAGTACACAGAACCATCTCAACTTGCTCCAAAGTTTGGACGTCAATTAGTAAATTAGTTCGAAGATAGAAATCATTTAGTCAAAAAATTTACCCAAGTAACAATAACTCTTTTCAAGTATTCGCTCCCCAGTAGTATTACATAGATCCGTTCAAATTAAAAACCATCCCAAAATTTATAAAAGAAAGGGGGGAAGAACGTATTTCTACATGCAAACTAAAACCGTGTCGCCGAGCCGATCACTTGGATCCGGATTCGAGATCGGCCTCCTCCTTCTCCTTCTTCTCCGAGAGAGGCGCCGCCTCGCTGGAGGACGAGGCCTCCTCGCCGGCGACGAGATCGTCCCTAACCCTAAAGACGGCGTGGAGCAAGACGAGGGGGGCGCCGATGGCAAGGGCGAGGAGGAGGTGCTTGATGGCGTCGCTGAGGGCGAGCTCGACGACGATAACGCTGAGGAAGAGGGCGAGGACGAGCCGGCGGTCGAGGATCCGGCGGAGGAGGGTGGAATTGGGGAAGGCACGGAGGAGGCCGCCGTAGAAGAGGGCGACCTTAGAGGTGGCCATCAGGAAGAGCATGGAGGCGCGGCGTGAGGGGGCGAGGGTGCCAAGGAGGATGACCCAGAGGACGAGGGCGTAGTGGAGGCGGAAGTAGGCGACGTTGCGGACGGCGCGGACGGCGGCGGCCTCGGCGTCGGAGGGGCAGGCGAAGGCCCGGGGACGGGCGAAGCGAGAGATGGCCTTGCGGGTGGCGTGGGCGCGCTCCGCCACCGCCTCGGTGGCGCGCGCCAGGCCGGAGCGCCGGAGCATGGCGCCGTAGCTTGCCATGGGCTCCCTCCTTCCTCAGATTCGGGGCTTTTCCAGTTGTGAAAAAGAATTAGAGGCCCCTTTGTTTTTTATGGCATCTTTGGGAGAAGAAATGGGAACTGGGAAGGGAACCGACGTTGAAACTTGGGAGGAGGGAACGGGGGTACCTTCTTCTAGGGTCCACCTATTTTGCAAGTCTCGTAGTACGGTCCGTATTTTCCATCAGAAGGACCGGGGGCGGCTTCATTTGGGTGACGTTTTGGGTGCCAGAGGAGTGACTGATGGGAGTGATTTTTTTTTTTTTGGGTTGTTGTGTTATTAAAATTAAAACGCGTCGGGTGGGAGGCTGGAACTGGGAATGTGGAAAAGAAAAGTTGGGAACTTGTCTTTATTCGGCGTGGAGAGGAGTAATTTGTCAATGTATTCGCCCATGCCTTGAGGACTAGGTTGTTTCCTTTTTGGATGCTCGTCGTATGTGTAACCAATAATGTCTTCAGAAACGGACATAAGAGGTAAGTTTTTTCCTTTATTAGATTCCAAAATATCAGTTGTACCTCCGATGACTTAGAATTAACCATGTGTCAAACAAATTTTACGAAAGTTTTGGAGGCCAAGCATTTTCTTTTGCTTATATACCTAGAGCGGACAAGAGAAATGTTCTCGAAGCGGGCCGTGAAACAATTACATGTTGGCAAGGGGGACTTGGTGTAGTTCATATAATATGTGATTTAATTACAAATGGAGACAATGCAGCTCGAGGATGATCCTGAATCATCTATTGATCAAACAATAGTTTGATGGATATTTATGTATATACTGAGAAGTATAATTGTCAATTGATATTTACTTACAAAGTTGATGGTTTTATGACTTCTTGTTTTGTGGCGGGGTCTGTTCTTGTTGAAGTGTTTCATTATTGGAACATTTTAAATGTGGTGAAGTATGTTTTTTTTTTTTTGGATGAAAATGTGTGGTGAAATATGTTGGATGTTACGTGTAGTTTACACAAGGATATATAACACAAAAGTATAAAGATACAGGTTCCGGTTGTATCTTTTATGTGAAAGGATGATTGATCTTTTTACACAATGTGGACCGTCCAATAGCACTCCAAACTAAGGTTTCAAAAATCGATACTGATATCTATATCGGTTCCAACTCGATACGATACAGTATTGTACCATATCGATTCGTACTGATATTAAAAAAATCAAAAAAATTTTCACCACCATCACTAAAAAAAATCCGCACTGAACCGTACCGAACCGAACCGAATTCGTACCGCACTGAACCGTCTGATTTCACACGGTTCGACTTTGTACCATATCGAACCAACTAGTATGGTCCAATTCGGATCATATACCGAAAAATTGATCTGAACCATACTAATTTTCCACCAATACGATATGATATAAAATGTACCGATCAGTTCAAACCAGTACGAAATATCATGCTTTAAACTCTTTGAGTCATCCACCTGCAAAAATTTCAAAGTAACCATTGCATAATTTAATGGTGGAAAGGGTTCTCTGTGGTTGGCTTGGAATAGGATCATTCCATCCGCACCATTCTGTAGAATGATTGCAGCAACCTAGAACACCATTATTTTGGCTCACTGCTTGATTAGAAGTCCAATATGCCTTGGGGCTCAACTCAGAACGGATGCCCAACTTGAAGAAAATTCTTTCATCCAAACCAAACTCATTCTTTCCCTCAGAGGACAAGACATTCCATTAAGCAAACTCATGCAAGAAGCCTTCCATCTCACCAACTCATCTAGGTGGAACAGGTCCAAACAATGGCCTTCCGTTATGAAGAGGTGCCTACCACCTGAACTATCTACCTATTGTCACATACTTCTCCAAGTACCTTCAATACTGTCTGAGTTGCAAAAGATTCAGCAATTTAAGTATACAGAGTTTGAAACATTGCACACAGACTAAATCAGAACAACAGAAGGTTCTGCAGGCAATCTGGGTTTACCAGCTTTCACTTGAGATAGAAAATCTTCTCCTTGATAATATTTGTACCCAAATAATAATGACACAAGTGCACCAGGAAATGGAAATTAGAATTCATCAAATTTCACATAAAAACAGTTCATAGGAGATGAGGATGCTGACAAAGTTGAGAGAGAATGAACAATGCAAATTTTACCACTGTGAGCAACGAAATATGCATCAAACAGCCTGAGGCACATAGCATGGTTATGCAGCACTCCTGTATTTATTGGCAATACATACAAATTCCTGCAACTCCATTCCCTGGCTGCCAAAGAGACTCCTTGTGCACTCTGAGTTATGGTACAAGTCTCTTGCCAGGCTATACATGAAAGAAACCAGCCCAAGCTAGGTTCAAGGGTAAATATCAGCTTTCAGCATACTAACAAGTAGACTGAAACACCATTATAGGAAACCAAAACGATGGGAGAGAGAGTCTCAAGCTGTAACATCCATCATTGAAAACACTATGTTTTTTCAGTTATGTTTTAGAGAAAGATGTGATATTATTTTACTACCGGTTCTTTGGCAGTTTGTTGCTGAAACTAGATGGAAAGTTGGAGCGACTCTCTTCACCTTGGGCAACTCCACCCTCTGAAGGGGAACTGCTTGAGGCTATTTTCTGTTTCCAAGGATGATAAAGCAGTTCTGCCTCAGGAAATGATGCATTGCAAGGCACATCCAGAAGCAGATCATGATCAGTACTGTCATCCACCATGGAGACCCTATCAGGAGGAGATGCAAAAAAGCTTCTTGGACTGAAGCAAGCCTCTTCATTGTCTATGAAATCATCTGCATCATCTGTCAACTTTGAGCCTGCATCGCAAGAATTCAGCTGAGGTTGATTTCCAGAAAGAAGATTCGTGCTCCCAGATTTGCACATTCTTTTTGGGCTTCTCATGGTCTCTTTCAGCTCTGAAATGTGGGACAGCATTACAATCAGCTTGCATATTTCATCATGTAAATTCACAAATCATTAATTTAACTCGACAAACTGATATATGTGCATATCTAAAACCTCATTATTCATGACCACATTTTAACCCCCCATATTGCAGTTGCATGGGCATACCTATTTTTTATCAGTGAATGAGTCTCATATTCTAAGCTAACCAAAAATGTGTGTCACAAGGCAGTTTAGGTACAGGTGCAACATGTCAAATTTCCAAAATCCAAATATGAATGCAGAAGCAGTATACACATATATATATATTCATAAACAAGAATCTACATGTAACTATGCGTATCTTTGATATATTAGTGTATTATGTATGTCAATGCACAGATTTTATAAAACTTAAACTCACTTGTTTATATGGAGAAAAAGAACTCTTACGATAGGTTAAAATGCCCTCATATGTGAGAAGTAGAAGAACAAGATTACAATTATGTCCTGTTGGGGATCTTCCAAAGGGGCGTGGAGATCTGGAACCAACACAAAATCAACCAAGAAGGGGCGTCCAAGCAGGAGATGGCAGCCACAAAGAGAGAGGCAGCAAGATCTAGGCACTAGGGATTAGGGCGCTAGGGTTTGGGGCATCCACTTTCAACCCTAGAGGCGGCTAGGGTTTTTCCAAAAGAGAGGAGGGCGTGGAGAATAAGAGAGAGAGAGAAGAGAGGTAGGGAGAAAAGCTCTTTTCATTCCCATATATCATTTGACCTAATTATATGTATATATACCTATACAAATAGATCAAACCCTAATCCAAAAACTCCAATGGCTAACCCAATGTAATTGCACTCAACCTAAGCCCATATACACTCATGACTTGACATGCTCTCACCCTCTTGGACCCAAACCTAGCTCAAACATGAATTAGCCCACTCAAGACCCAAATCCCTAGGCCTCAAGACCGGCCGAACCTCCACCCTAAGACCAAACCGGTCCTAATCCTAAGACCCAAACTGGTCCTAAACTCATGGAGCCAACACCATGGCTCCTCACCTGGCCTCCCAAGACTTGGGAGCACCACACCTGAGTCTACATGTCCCGCATAAGGCATCATTGTTTTACTGTTGCACGCCATTTAGAGATATTTCTTGACTACTATGAGCTCCACATAAACCTCTATAACTGACAAATTCAGCGATCTTTTGAGGATGGAGGCTTCTTAAAAAATATAATACCCCATAAAATATACATACTTGAACATAAGCATCAGCACAGAAAGATGTATCACATAGCGACAAGAGAAAGCATGTAAACAATCTATATTTGTCCCCTTTCAGCAAGCTCCGGTACTAGGCCTCTGCTTAATACCTTCATACTTTGATCTGATTCCATCAAGCATCAACTCCTAACACAAATCAAATTTCTCAATGCTGATCTCTTTATATCAAGTTGTTGAACACTGAGAACTCCCTCTAGAGACTATAAGCATATTACATGGCCATGTCATAATTCCAAAATATGTTCCGAATTCCAAGGAACGGATTACCTGGTGTGGACAGTAATAGTTGAACACTTGGTGATTATTAGAACCAAATTTGACAATTTACTCCAATTGCATATTGATACCTACATGTGCTATTTCCATGAATTCAAAAATGATGATCAGTCAAATCATCATACAGGAATGCAGTTTTAAGTTACGATCATTAAAAAATTAACAAAAACTTAATATCCTTCAAAGAGTATAGATTTCTCCCTTGCTTCAAAGACATGGCCATGCTTCAATTCGGGCACTGTCATGAAGATAATGCCCAAATGTAGGATGCTAATTATAACTGCCTTTACTCTCTAACCATTGTGAACTCTATGAAGATACATATCTACCACTCTCACAAACATGATCCCTATGATATCCACCTTTTGAGGGCCAACCAATTCCATAATGTCATGATTAAGACATGTTTGCCTTGGTTTCCTCAATTCCATATTTCAGTTTCCTATAACTGACAATGCTTAGAACATCCCATCTTTGGTGGCAATGTTTCCAGTGCTGTTCATTCATTTGTAATGTGATTACCTTGGTCCTTGACAAATTATAGATTTCATCAATTAATCATGGTCATCACATGCTTCCCATGCATTTTACCTAAAAAGACCATGTAAATTAATAGTCCAGAAATGATAGAATTAATCTGGATTCAATAAAACTACCGGATTCAAATATATGTGCATCTTTCAAAGTTTATTTGACATTCTTGATGCATTTTTTGCTTTTAGCATTTATTTTATTGTTCATAATGCATACTCCACATTTTTAATTTCAAAAACTGGACGGGAAAAAACAACATGGGTTTAACCCCTCAAGTAAAAAGCACACTTGTATTTCCAATGTTCATTCTTGAAACCTTGTAGACTTATTGATTTCCAAGCCATGTCAAAATCAACATCAGATGAGCATGAACATGATGCTTCATGCATCTTGTAATACAACTCAACCAAGTTATGGCAACATAAGAAAATGCCTCAAGAAAAGAAAATTCAGTGACTAGCTCAACAACATCAAGCACTTCTACTTTTTTTTCAAAACATCCTGAGCATCTGTCTGCAACATTTAGTGTGTCTAGATGATATGATAAACATATGGCATTTAATGTAAGAAAACAGCAAGAAAGGCATAAAGATGCTTGATGCAGACAGAACAGGAAGGATTAAATATTGAGTATAGCAGATCTATATAACCTCAATGATTCTGCTTAGCAGAAATGTGGAAGAAGACAAACCAGGGTAGTTCTGATTCTGGCCATCTCGCATCCTCTTGAGGGATGCCAAATCGGAAAATCCAGGAAATTTTGGCCTAGTTGCCATTCCCTTTCCCTCTGTCATCTGTTTACACTTTACATCCTAAAGAGGTTGAATGAAAGATTAATCACAAGTATATCCAAGTCTATAATTAATAATTCAGAAAGCTTTTTAAGGAACAAAAGATTCTATTCCAGATGTATAGCCCATGAGCTTTTAGAGTCTACATGCACAAGGTGGTAATGAGCGCTTCATACCTTTAACTGTTTATAGTACTCCACCCATCTAAATTTTGTCAAACTGAGTAATACAAGCTTCTTTAAAGTCCTACATTCTTCAACATTCGATCCCGAAAAGGAGAGATCAAAAATTCCCTCTAGAAGAAGTTGCTGGAAGTGAGATAAAGACGCTGCAAATTGGGGACTACTAAACATGCTTTTAAGGCTGTGAAGGCAACAAGCAAAAATCATAAAAAGGCAGAGTTATGTCAGCCCGCTAAAACAATAAGGTCACAAGCATGTGGAACAAACCTCTCAGGAGGTTTGATAGTATCTGTAGAAGGAAGATATTTCATCAGACGCTGTTGTTCCTCACGTGTAAGATAGTTTGTGAATACTTCCAAATTAATGACATCCTACTCCAACATAAACAGTGCAGGTAAGCTCTTGTGCAAAATACGTCACAATAAATTCATATCGACAAAACTCCTTGGTAAATAGATTCCCAAAAATGCATCTGTATGCTAAGGTTTAATTATATTTAAAGGCCTCAAAAGAACAATAATAAAAAGAACAGAACTCTGATATTACTTGCAGATCTGTGGAGCATAGTGGTGATTCTCTGTCCCGCAAGATTTGTAACTTATCATGGGAAAATTTATCCCTGCCATGACAGACACAGATTAAGACATGGAAATTGGAAAACAATCTAAAATTGAATCAAGGAAGGACACATGGACCACCAAGATTTCAAAAGAGTACATGTCATACTGTTCCAAACAGAAAAAAGCATTCACTTCAGTCATGAGCACGTATGATTTATGTTCTATTGCAAAATTAATTAAGAGGGTACCTTCTACCATTCTCTTGTAGCACTTGTGCTGTAGACTTCTTGTCATTGCCAGAATCTGAAAGGATTCCTTTGTTTTCACTATGTACATGAAAGGATGCTATCCCTGAATAAGCCTCATTAATGATGTATGATTTATTGTCTTCCGGAAGTGAGCTTGCCTCTGATTCCTCCTCCACAGACTTTGATTTTGGATGCCTAATAAGTACGCTTCCATAGCCAATCTCAAAAGAACCCATTGGAGTTCTACTTTCATAGAGTAGATCCCCTTCAGAAGATCCTTGGTAAGATGACTGTTGTTCATGCAATATAGTATAGAGGTCCTTTGTGAGCTTTTCAACAGAAGAGGACTTTGGACGAGTAATACCAGTCCTCTTCTTAGATGGAACCAGAGGATCCCAGACATTTGATTGTGCTGAACCTGAAACTTAAATCAAATATCAGATATCTAGCCACAAAACTTGAGACAAATAAGAGTAAAGCATAACAGATAAGTAGGCTGAAAAGAATCCACTTCTGAAAGCAACTTTAAATTGAAGGTAAACAAGCTATTCATGTATATGGAACCTTATATAATAGTTTGAATGCAAATACTACTATTCTCCTTATCACTCATCCCTATGAGACATATCATGGCTCAGCAATTATTAAGTCTAACGGAATTAACTGTCAGTTTATAATTTATGTGCATTTAGCATATTCTGTATATACTTATTTTGGGACTAACCAGATTCCACATGCTAAAGGCAATTCATGAACTTGGTCCTCTCCTCACAAAACAAAATTACTACGCTCAATAAATACACTTCCTTGAGGATTGCTTCACAGGAGAAAATTACAAAGATAACACAACCTGAATGTCTACATCCTGTATTCCACTAAATAAATTAATTAAATGGTACAGTCCAATACATTTCTAATCATTAATCTTCCCAGTCATTTGACTGCTTACTAAATCAAAGGCCTCCTTTCTTAAATAACAAGCACTATGAAGAAAAATTCAGGTTAACAAACACTTGAAACCAAATTATTCGAAGACTTACAAAGTTTAGCAATTGTGAGCTTTATCATTTAAAGTTCATTTTTTTAACACTAGCTCAACTTCTGAAGGTTCTGATCACTTAACAATAAAGACAGATATGAAAGAGAATATTTCTTGACCAAGAATTGCTCAAAAGGTATCAGCCAATCTTTTCATAGAGCTTAATGTAATACAGATATAAAGAAACTCATAATACACAAGGTATCATGCACCTTCATAGACTGAAAACAGGAATGATTGTGCTAAAAAACTAAACGAGAACATCCAGTCTTCACAGCACCCTTGAGGCTGTAATGGTAGGCCTAATTTTCTGTGCTTACTTTTATAACTGTATATGAACAGATGGGTCACTAAACTTTTCCAATAGGAATCAGTTGTTCTTTTCAGAATCCAAGGGAATTATATTTACCAAATCAGTTAGATTTATACCACCTATTCATTATCCACCTAGGTCCACCACTCTCCGTTACAGATGCTTCAACTCAGGCATCAGTCTCTACCCTTCTCATTGTATGTGTTGAATCAGATCTGGACTTTATGCATGCAGTACAAACTATCTTGGTGATTCTTGACCATTCCATCCACTTTTGCAAAGATCAACCTTTGCTTATGTGCCATCTTCTCCAAGATATTGTGGGGGAAGTTATTGTTATATTAATTCTACTTCCAGAATTATCCATCCTGAATTTAATGTCCTCTCCTTCAGTACTTATTAACAAAGTTCACAAGCCTTTGAAGAACTGTAGTCACCTTTCTACATGCGTCCCTAACCTTTGAAGAAGTGGTCACCTTTCCTTGTATGAGTCTCTAAAATGACTGCCCAGAGCAATGTTACTAACCTTAAAGGAGATAAGCACCAGCAGCTTAGCAAGGGAAAGTCACAATGCCAGATTAAGTGCTCACGAAAACAAATATGGGCATCACTTGTTTCAAGAAGGCACTATTTCACAATATTTCAACCTCCTTTCTTTTCTTTCAACTTTAAAAATTTACTCGATGCATTCATTTGATGTGCCCTTCAATAAGATGGGCCTCCAATTTTGCCACTTTGTTTCTGAGCTATCATGGCACCGATTCATAAAATGTTGACATCAGGTTGGCAACCAAGTTCAAACTCTATTTAATGCTTCCATGGAACTCTCTTGACTTAAAGTTGTTCTCTGCGGGGCATAGCTGACTCCCTTTCATCAGTAAAGGCTTGGTTGATGATGATCTATAAGTAGCCCAGAATAATGGATATTATACTTGATCTTTTGTAAGATGACTATTAACTCGCAAAATTCTCATATCCAGGTTCTTTAGAAGCTCAAAAGGATCAGTAGAATTCCAAAAAATAAGGGCAGCATGGTGCATGAGGTTCCCACCATTGGCAAGGTCTAAGAAAGGTCAGATGTATGCAGCCTTAACCCCCACAAGCGGATAGGTTGTTTTTATGTTTCAAACCCATGACGTCCAGGTCACAGTGGAGAAACCTGACCATTGTGCCCTTTATCAATAGAATTCCACTTAATAGAAAACATATCTTCAAGAGGATAAAAAAGGTCATTCTTAGACCACCAACTGATTGGAAAAGGGAGCAGTGAAAAATATCTCAAAAACTTGTCAGAAAGAACTCCAAAGGAAAGCACCAAAGGCATCAAGAGAAATTTTAACCAAAAAAACAGGAACCTTCAAAACTTGGGAATGCTCCAAACTGAAATCCCTCCTGTGATTTGGAAGCAGGATCTTCTATAATTCATGCTTCCGATTTTTAGTAAGCATGTTTCCAATGTTTCTGCTTTAACCAAGCAGGAAACTTCTTTCATTTAACCTAGATTTAATCCTGAAATAAATGTTAAATTAAGTTTTCTTTAGTAGTTTTAAATTTATGAAATATTTAATGTCCTTTTGGATTGTTGCTCCAGTTAAAATACGAAATATTGCCAACATATATTGAAGTTGTTTAGATGCTTTTGAAGATGGGAACAGAGAATAGTGGGATTTGAGAATTATCTTTGGAGCTCCTACTAAGAAGAGAATGTCATAGTCTACCAATATTTATTATGTGTACAACCAACACACATATATATGATATCAACATTGACTTTTATATACTACTCTCTGTATCCCCCTTTTTATGCACAAACATATATACATGTATTTATATCTAGCTTTCTTGACACTCCCTTCCTATTTATTTCAAAGATTGTTGCTTTCTCATGCCTACTTTTGCTCTCATCCTAGTTCTTCATGCAACTTAGGTCACAATATGCTGCCAAAGAATAGTAATGGCCACTTATAGATGCCTAATTAGGTTGACATTTTATCAATTGCAAATGCAACAAAATGACCTTATATCCCCAGCAATCTCTAACCGAATTTCTTATGGAAAGAATGTCACAAAGTCATTAGTTATTGTGATTTGTGAAACACTTGCACTCCTAATTGCTTCCACATGGATTTTCCTTTGGAAAAACCAATTTTTCTCCACGACATTGATGAAAATAACCCTCTCTATCTTTAGTTTTGTAAAATCACTAGGGACTATTGTGTTCTGGAGGTCATAGGTTCAAAACACAGGAACAACCTCTCTGCACATAGGGCAAGCCTGTTTACATTAGACCCTCCCCAAACCCTACAATAGCAGAAGCCTCATGCATTGGGTCACCCTTTTTACTAGGGACCAATTCAGCTAATCAACAATTTATCCTAGCTCTACCTCATGAATACAGTTTGACTATCTTTGGAGAATGTAATGAATATAAGACATTCCAAATATAGTTCTCACCTCATCAACCAAATATTGTGCTACTAGAAACATCAATTAAAATAACCTACAGCATCTTTAATTTTGTAAAATCACAGGAGACCATTACAACCTGAAGGTCATGGGTTCCAAACACAGCAACAGCCTCTCCACATGCGGTGGTGAGGCTGCATACATCCAACTCTCCCCAGATCCTGCAATGGCAGAGGCCTTGCGAACTGGACCACCTTTTAAGTAGAGACCAATCAAGTTAATCAATTCTTATCCTAGCTTTATCTCCTAAAAATATTTTGACTATCTTTAGAGAATGCAATGAACAAAAGACATTCCAAATATAGTTCTCACCTCATCCGCTAAATATCGTTCAACTAGAAACATTGCAATGCATTTTCTTTTGACATGGCTATGTCATTTCCCACTGAAAAGAAATGGCAATATCTATTAATATGCTCGGGACTAAAGAGAGTGACAACAAATTTCAATCCCCTTATTCTTATTGTCTAAAAATAACTAAAAATATAGTACCATAAATTAAATGTTTAAGCAAGATCTCTCTCCCTCTACACAGGCACAAGTTTCAGGTTTCACCATAAATTGTTTGTATTTTTTTTTCTACATTGTAATTTCCACTCAATTCAAGAGATAGGATTACTTCCATCTTGAAAACAGATAAAACATAGAAAAACCACAAGCAAGGGCTTCCTAATAAAAAAGGCTTTAAATCAGGCTAACTGAGATTAATTAAAGAATTGTTGCGGATTCTCAACTCTATATTTGTTTCTGACAGAACTTAGGATTTATCTTTCTCCTACTAATTAGAATGCAGTGTGCAAATTTTGATTTTGAATTGGTCATCCAGAGTTCAATTAGATAAGTTAATGTTAAATCTTTCAATGAAATCCTCTAATTCATGCATGTCCTTCAATGAAAAAGAACAAAAAAAAAAAAAAATCAGATCTTAGAAAACAAGGTGACATAAAGGAAACATCTATTTAGATCAAGGTATAGTATGATGTTTGATTAATGAACAGAAAGAGTTAGTGACCTGTCATATCACTTGCATCAGTGGTTCCAAAATGTGCACAGCTTTCTGAATATGATATTGCCGATCCAGAACTAGATCTGTTGCTTGTATCACCATCAGCTATCTTTCGGAAGTTCTGGTCCGAATATGGAATTTCACGTTCACTTCCCAATGTAGTAATGCTCTGCTTTTTCTTGTGCAACTTCTGCTCTTTCGACTTGAGTGATATACTTTTTGCTTTAGTAACTTTTAATTCTTCTGAGTCAATAGGCTCTCGAGCATGCATAGGAGTGTAGTTTGTCAGTGAACCCTTTGTTCTCCACCTTGAACCACATGCATTGCATAAAACTGGCTTCTCTGGTGGTCCATTCCTCCAAAGAGGAGTACCTGTTGAAACATTCAGCTTCAGCAACTAGAAGACTATGTACAAATCATAAAGGTAGTAAATTGATACTAAAACAGGTAAGGAACATTGTGATTGCATATTAATAATGTCTTTATCGTACTGAGCTATTGTCTTCCTTTTTTAGAACTAGGATGTGTGGAAGGCTGGCCAAGGGATCGAACCCAGGTCTCTCATGTCAATACAAGAGATTTTACCAACTTGGCTAGTTGGCATCCTTAGTATTTCTCTTCCAATTTGAAGCAGTAAAAAAGGGTGTCCTAGTGAGCAAGGCTCCCGCCGTTGAATGGTCTAGGAAGGGTTTGATGTACACAGCCTTACCCTTGCATATGGAGAAGGCTATTTTCATGTTTCAAACCCATCACATCCAGGTCCCAATGGAGCAACCTTATCCTTGTGCTAAGGCTCAGCCTCATTCTCTTCAATTTGAAGTAGTAAAGAAAGAAACTGGTCATAAACCATAAACTTAATATTTACACCTCAAGAAGATGAAATGTTGTTGTACTGCATGAATGATAAATGAAATTGATGGACCCTAGTTACAGTAGGGAAAATTAGTTGGATTCATTTCATTTCAAGAACCAAAAAGTTTTAAAGTAGCATCTTCTTAGCAGCAATTTTATGGTATATAAGATCACAATCAGAAAAATGTGATCAACACTACAGCAAAAAGGATAATCTAATTATACCTTGAAGGTTAAATACAGTACTGACTTTCTTAAAGATAAAAGAAGTTTAAACAGATATAAGCAATAGATTTTTTTTTTTTTTTTTGGTATGAAACAATATGAACATTGCTTTGTCACCATTTCTGTTAGGAGCCATCTAGTTTGACAATATTAACAAAAGAAACCTAAAATTGGCTATAAGTTATGTAAGCATCACTGGTTGGATACTAAAATAAGAGTGCACACTTCTAGATTGTTAAATGTGTAAAGCTATATAAACATGGAAAAGAAAGCATCTCAGCACAAATATGACTTAAGCAAACCAATAACTTAGAGGACAACAATCAGTGCATGTAGCCCAATTGGATGGAAATTAGAAAAGAAAATGCTGAGAAAGCATATAAAGAAAGAAAGGAGCTAGGAAATGACACTCAGAGGAGTACAAAGAAACAGAAAACAGCATGGATGGATCATTTGAAAGATATACTCCAGACACAAAGGTACAATGAAAATGATATTGGTGGTGATCAAATTAAGAATGTTTTTAGTTATATTATCACAAACACATATCCATACACCTCAATAATACTAAAGCCTCAACATACACAGCATAAAATGATAAACACAAGGACATTATTTCTAGCAATTTATCAGACTCTAAAACGAAGACTGGCATTCCAAGAGCATTCTCTGGAATGGGACTCAGATTAGAGAAAAAGATGAAAGATGATCATCACAATCTTTTTTTTATAACTCGGAGATAATTCAACAGTCAACACCATAGCGCGCACCATACATCATGCACTAAGCTAGACATGAACCAAGTAATTGCATTCTCTGAGAGCTAGACATGAAACTTTTACATTCTCTCCAAGCACAGTAATTCTCAATATATGCCAGTTTTAGCTGGTAGGATATACGACAACTTAGCATCTCTACTAACATAGAGAATACAAGCTGTGGCAGCTATATCTTGGTACGACTTTCCATTAACACAATGCCTGTATTCACTCCATGGAAAACACAGAAGAAATCTAATGGAATTTGACTTGCTATGGAATATAGTTTCTGCCCTTAAACTGCATATGGCAATTTGTGGTACATTAGCATCAGTAAACAGCACTCAGACCCAGCTAGACAGTAGAAAGAAACACCCCGAACAAGTGAACTTCCAACTTGCAGCAATCCTTGAGCACTTGCAGCACTCCTTGAGGACTTGCAGAACTGAATACAATTAGCCTCAGCACAGCCCAATAAGAAAATTGCTGCAAGTCAGTATAATTTCCCAAGAATTTCTAATACAGGTTTTGTGGAATTCCTTTCTTATCTGAATTTCTGATTCACATATGCTTCAAGAAGCCGTAGGAAATTGGGAACAAAAAAGATCCATAATTTTCCTTAGGGGTTCCCAGGTATGAAGACATCCAATGCAGGCCATCATAAACACAAAGCGCAGACTCGAAATTAAACACACTTTCACCCACTTTGGCTCAGAAATTTGATTAGCAGTCACCAAAAAGAAGAAAGCATGAACGAAGAGAAGATACATACCAAACAAGAAAACAGAAAAAAGTAAACTATAACACAATGATTTCAGGAGGATAACATGGACCCTCTGTATCGCCAAATGCCTTCGATATTTCAAGAATGAAATCCAAAGGCAGGCAGATACACAAAGACAAAAATTAAACAAGAAAAGAAAAACAAACACGAACAAGAAGAGGAACATATAAAAATTACTTCAGTCGGATACCTTGTTCTGGAACAAGTTGTTAATTTCAAGAAATTAAACGCATTTCATAAAGGGGAAAATCAGGAGGAGCAAAAAGAGGCAAAAGAAAGATCCAAAGTCCGATATTCAATTCAAAACAATCACCGCAAACATGAACAAGAGCTCACTTGTGACTCCACAATGACAGCAAGGTCCATGCTTTCCCATCTCTACCTCTCCTTCTCCCTTCCCCCTTCTCAATCCCAGGGAAAAATTAACAGCACCAAAAAAGGTAAAAAGCAGCGTTTTTTACGCAAAATTTTAGCAAAACTATAAAGAGTTATATATTTCTGAAGCCCTTTAAACCAATCTCAGCGGGTGCTTAGAGGCTTTCTCCTCCAAAACCCAGGATACAGTTCCAAGGAAGAAGAGCCCACAACGCCTAGTTTTCTTCTGCTATCCAGGAGTCTCAGAAGACCCCAGAGAGAGAGAGGGGAAAAAAGAGGAAAGAGGTGAAGATGAATGGGAGAATGAAGGGAAAAATTACTCGGGTGCAGGGGTTTTTATGTAAGAATCTGTACAATCCAATGGGGAGAAGACCATTGGGGGAATCAAATAAATGGTGGGGGAAAAGGTGAGAGGAGGTGAACAGGTGGGAGAGGCTTCTTTTTTCCTTCTCCTTCTACCTCTTTTCTATTTTGTATGGCCCCTCTGGGGTATAGGCTTTTGGCACTAGTGGGTTTTTGTTATATATATATATATACTAGATAAATACTTTGATTAAAAATTATATTTTTGAGAGAAAAAAGAAAAAAAAAATTTATGTAGCCATGTCCAGTACTTGTTTAATCGACAAGATAATCTATTTTTATTGGGGGGACCTATTATACACTGTGATTCCATGTATCCGCGCTTTCCTTTTGGTGTGGTAGGATAAGGTAAAGGGAGGGAGAGAGGGGGACATTGCATACATATCCTGTGACCTGGACTTTTCTGCTATTGATGCTGGGTTTTACATAGGGGTGGGAAAAATCAAAGTCGAATATATTTTTATAAAACTGATTGGAAATAAGAAAATAAGCGTCTGTTTTTTTTTCAATGGAGAAATTCTTTGGAAGAAATTTATATGTGTGATATGACGGTTGCATTTTATTTCAACATCTTCTCTGTGTTATTTTCGAATAATCTTTTTAAATTTTACACATAATTATAGCAACATCCACAAATTATTATATATATATTGATAATAATTTTATTTAAATACATTATTATTGATAATGCTAGATTTGCATATGCATGTATCAATTATTCTTAGAAGGCTATGGCTTGATGCAATGGAAAAATTTGGACCGATAAATACAGCACTACGAGTCAATCACTATTCGTCCATAGTCTATCTCTCCCGAGATCTCGACCATAATTTTATAATAATTTTTAATATATCAACAATTCTTATCATATTTACTTACAATACGATAAATTGAATATACGTAGAATCAAATTTGTTATGATAACAACCACACAATAACATATATATCATTTTATTTGGATGTACAATTTTTCATATCTGATTTTCTTAATAGCATAGTCTAATGTTTTTCATATAAAAATAATAGCTAAAAAAGTATTGTAGGGTGACATCTTGTCTACTTTGTTACCACTACTTTAACTTAATTTTCATAAATACATATTTTTGTTATAAAATATTCAATTGTTGATCTTCATCATATGAAATTAGAAATGGTTTTCTTACTTTTGATTTAAATTCATTGTTCTGATTTCACAAAATAATAATTTCGAAAATAAAAAAAAAGTAAACAATTTTATTATAAGAGGAAAATATATCAAGATTCTGTTACGAACCTATAAAAGTTGAGATTGGGACAAAAAAAAGATTTCTATCTATAATGTTTGCATATTCCACATTGAGATTAGGAAAGAAAGAACTCTTTCAAATAATATTTTATATTCTCTATCAAAAAATAAAGTAATATCAATATAAACATATTTCTCCTTCCAAACAAATTAGAAAGTGACAGATCAAAGAATATTAATTTTTTCTGAAATACATAAAGCATCTAGCCTGCAAAACATTGGGATCATAGGAAACTAAAATATACAAGGATAAGTGCCTCCTCCTCATGTTTCACTCACTCTACCCCCACCTAACCCTTGTGAAGATGTGCCTTCTCACCAACAACCCACATTAGATTGATCCTGGGCTACCCCAGTGTACAGATCCTATATAGTGACCTTGGTGACAATACTCTCACTATGTTATCTATGGATGTGGCATGATATATAGGACCTTCATTTTTTTTTTTCATGTTATTCCAAAGGTAGTGCCCCCATCCTCTCCACCTTTTTTTAATGGAAAAGTAGCCATCCCCACCATGGGCACACAAACTGGTTCCTGTGTAACCAAAGACCATTTTATCTCTGTCGTCAAAAGACAAAAGCCATGGCAGTGTCTCAGAAAAAACCCTAAATTCTCATGTACAAATTCTTCAATTGGCTATGCCAATCTCACCAATGTTTCCATAACACCGATATCCTCCCCCCCATTATTTTATTCATAGTGACTGCCTTGAGTTACCATTATTTTTTATTCATATTAGTTATCTTAAGGAATCATATGGAAATAATAAAGATGACTTTTGTTTAATTTACGACTTACCAAAAAACGAAATTATCTTTCAAGCTGGAATAGAGATTTGGATTTTAATATTTTCTTATAAATAATGACACCATTATATAGCAGATATTATGTTCATTATATAATGACCATTATAATAGAATATGAGTTAAATAATAAGTTTTGGTTTACTTGAAATTTCCCGATATATAATGTTTTTATGTAAATGATTTTAATGACCATGATAGCATTATAACTGCCATTATTTCAAACCTTAATCTTCATCAGGAGTTCGAGAGACCATACCATGTTTATTAATTTTGCACTGGATTAACATCAATAGGACCTTTGTTGGATGTTCTAAGTTTCGGCTCCGTAGGGCTGAGTGCAATAGCTAATCTGTCATGGTTGTTAAGTTAGGTTTAAGTTTTATTGGTCCCCATTAGCTATAGCATGGTGATCACCATGTTTTTAAAAATAATATGGTGGAGTAGTTGTGAGGTATGGTGACTATGTGTCCTCCTTGAAGCAATGAACAGCCCTCACTATTGGTCAGAAATTGCCAGAGCATACAAGGAAGCTGTCTTCAGATGTGATAACCAGGACAAAATGAGAGCATTGTATTTGGTTGACCTTCTAATTTTCATGACAAATTTTTTTAAAAAAATGTTCAATGCATAGTCTTAATATTTTGAAATTTGACAGAACTGGGTCCAAGAATTTTTCCAAATGGGTTTGTGAAAGGAGTCCATGAATGTTCTTCGACCGAATCGACTTGGTTTGTTAATAGGGCTTGTGAAATGGGTTAAGTAGGTACACCAGTCAGGCAAGACTTGAAAATAAAACTTTGAAAAGGTCCGGCAATTGATATGATTCAAGCTAATTTCCTGTTGGATGCGTAGGGCCAAGGGATCCTGACTCCCAGATATGGCATCATGGACAATGTGGTAAGCAATCAATGAAGAATTCAAATGCTCTGGAAACAAGGACAGTGAGAATTCAAATAAGATAACATGAATCTTTGGAATTCTAACTAGGGTGGCTTGAATCATCCATTATACCTACACCATTGAACTGAATAAAGTCATTTGCGCAAAGAACAAAAAAGGAGCCAAGTCATGTTGTGCAATTTTACAAGACAAATGGCTCAAACTATTCTAGGTTCTATTACATCTAGACAAGAGGAAAGGGTGCTTGAAATCGATAAGCTGGTGCTATGGATTGGCTACAAGACTTCAGAGGGGGCAAAAAAAAAAAAAAAATATTTCATAAGATGGTAATAGTTAGGAACACCTTTATGTGCAGCATAACTCCAGCTGATGAGCTTAAAAATGTAAATATTGTAGCTGAGAACAAGGTTTACATACTAGAACAATGAGGTTACAGCTACATCACCGAACGAAAATAGTCATGAAATCATCAAGAACAAAAAATACCATGGTCAATAGAAGCTAGACAAGGCAAAGTATTCAAGATAGGATGTGAATTGGAATGTGTGACAAAGCTGGCTACAGTGAGAGGGTCTGAAATAATAGTTGAAAGTTTGGCAAAAGTAAATGAGATTCTTTAGCATATTGACCCACAAGACAGGCACTTTGGGCTTGTGATATACATGTGGAGCACTTTGATCCTCTATAAGCTTGCTATAGTGGACTTAATATTGATCTTAACTAGAGAAAATGTATCTTAAAGGCTTAAATATAAAGGATCCTTTGGTATCGCTAACTTTAAGGTAATTTTGAGACAAATCCTCCTGATTTTGAGGAGAAAATCATAGTTTTGTAAATCACATGCACCCCTTCCCTTCAGCAATTTCATTGCAACCACCGTTCCTCTATTTTCTATTTTAGTAAGTACATAAAGCTTTGGCTCCAACTAGAGAGAGAGGACAAATCGACCACCTAAAGGTCACCAAGTCGCAATATTTGACCATAAATTCCTTGAAAAAGATTAATTATCTAACTATGTCATTTATTCCTAGGGCATGATATTTCCTTTTTTTTTTTTTTTTTGTTCTAAGGGTTTATTTGCAAATAATGATTGGACCTCTGACCTTAATGGGTTGGCAACCGATATCTTTCAACTAAATAAGTTATAAGCTCGGCCATTGTTTCTTTCTCAAGACTTTTTAACTGAAAAGCATGGCTTATTGTATCCAAAAAAATTAAAAAATAAAAAAAAATATGGCTTGTGATAGGAGCTTGAGGATATAAATAAAGATGGATGGTTTCTATTCCGACCATTTAATTGAAAGTAGTTTCATTCTCATTTTGATTTCAGAGAAAAATGAGAACATGCCTCCAATCTCTCAAAATACAGTCTTGACCCTTCCCCAGTATTTAAATCTCACTCCAATTCTGATTCCAATTATAAATCAAATATATTCAAAAATATAATTATATTTCGATTTTCATTTCAATTTCAATGTCGACCGTGAATCAAACACATCCTAAAAATCCTTGCATAAATCAATTAAGAATTAGGCCACATGCCCGCATCTACTAGTGAAATTAATGCGAGATTCGGACCTTGTTGTGGCCACAAATGATGTTCCAGTTGCTCCAGTTAACCAAACGAACTACATGAAAATTACGGATTACCTCTGCCATCTAAAAAAAAAGAAAAATAGCTTACATTTGAAAACTTTGGGTCTTTATTTGGCGAGTCATATCAGGTGGGCTATGGTGTTTGCAGTAAGGTCAGCGACGAGGATTAAGTTCCTATGGGTATTCATCCCTTTAAAAACTACTTTTAGATTGGTACCAATTACCAAGGTGATCATATATAATTGTATGTGCCAACTTTGTAATTGTGAGACAAAATTGATCAATATGGTCCATGATACATGGTGGTTTACATCCATGACAACTTGGAGACATGTTATGAACAATGCCATGCGGTCCAACTTAATTTACTATTAATGCTAGGTGAAATTGTTGAAGCTTTCCCCTGTCCCGTGAGCAGCTGTTGGAAGAGCACTTCTCTGCCTACCTGATGCTTCAATTTGGTTGAATTTATTTATGTCCTCGACTTGTACTTCCAGAAACCTTTGTATATTCTTCGTTCTCCCTTTAGTTCTTGTAAATTGGGTGGCATTACCTCCCTTTTTCTCAATAATAATAATAATAATAATAATAATAATAATAATAATAATAATAATAATATTATTATTATTATTATTATTATTATTATTATTGTTATTATTATTATTATTATTATTATTATTATTATTATTATTATTATTATTATTATTATTATTATTATTATTATTGAAGCCATTAGCTATCATAATATTGTTTATATTTTGTTAAAGTCCAACATAAAAACTTAAGCTAGTAGATGGATGGGTACATGAGTATACAAGCGTTGATTAAAAGGAAGAGTATTGGAACCAACCCAAATATTTAAGATAGTGATTGGATGGGCTCACAAGCGTATAAGTATTGCTAAGGTCTCTTCCCTATTCAATATGAGAGTATTACGACACTCTCTACATATCTTAATTTGGATAGTACATGATGTTTGACCGCCAACCATGGGGTGTAAAGTATTTGACCAAATCAATTCTCAAATCTCTCTAATTTATGACTAGGTCATCACAATACAAAATGGTTGGTCAAAATTCTTATTTTTAAGTATGATATTGGAGAATGAAAAGATTGTGCTCAACTGACAATCAAATTTTGTATTGGTTGTTTTGCATCTAATTACAAGGAAACACTAAAAGCTCATTTAACTAACTAGAATATTTGAGCAATAATTCTAGGTGGACTGTCCTTCTTTCAAAAAGAAATTGAATGACCATTGATTCAAGCGCTTGTAATTTTTCCTCCCTCTCTTATACTTTCTTTCTTATAGTGGTTGTTAGAAAACTTCCTCCTTCTCTCCCTTGTCTAAGAGTTGGGCATGCCTTCCTCTTTTTTTCTCCTCTATGGTTGTTCAAAAGTTAGACATTAAAATTAGATTTAATCTGATTTTTATTCTCTTCCTCTTGATCTATGAGATGGACAAAAGGTTCTCCTCTACCTTTTCTCGATTTAGTCCAAAAGTTGGACAAAAAAGGAAAAAGAAAGATATTAGATATGTTGTCTTCTTCAGTAGATCTTCGATTTTTCTTAAGAAGAAAAAAATGAAAAAAAAAAAAAAGATGTAATCTGATTTTATCATCCTCCTGTAGATCTGATTGGTTCTCTTGAGAAGAAAATTAAAAGATCAAATCGATTTGACAATCCAAGAAGCGATCTCTGCAAGAGAATTAGAATTTCGGTAAGATCGAGTCCTCCTGATCAGATCAGCTTCGATGGATATCTGTAGAGATCAGACGCATGTGCGGCTCTACAAAAATCTCACTAGATTATCACGGACCATCGGATCATGGTGAAGATCTATCCACACAAAAATAAAGATGTAACTTTAAATCTGATTTTAATTTTCAGTATCTTAATTTCAATATGGTACATATTTTTTATCTTATTAACCCATCTAAACTATAATTATTCAACTTCAGATTTTTGAAGATGGGGCATCCAAAAATTTATCCCAGAATACATCGAAGAAAGGATCAGGTGGCTTGATTTTTTTTTTAAATACATAGGAATTATTTTTTCAAATTTTATAAAATTTTAAAACATTATATTTGTTTAGCTGATTTTTATTTTTAAATGCAAATTAACTCATTCTACCCATCACTCTAAATGGATATCCTTAGCATCCCTTATTTGATACTCTCGGATCCAACGACTGCCGTCATCATCTGAAACCCATCAAGCTAAAATTAATCATCCACTAGCACTGAACAACTGCAACATACACGAAAAGCTCATTTAAGTTGGATTTTTGCCAGTATTTTTTTCTTTAAAATTCTAATAAATCTGAATTTTTCTTTTATTGAAAATGCAACGTGCAACTGCTAAACTAACGGCATGTGTTCAAGAATTCTCGCTACAAATAAGAGATGAGCTTCTAATCGATTGCTCACGTAGGAAATGGTCAATATTATCACCCGATACTACATGCCTCAATGATTAAGGATTGAGGTTGTATTTTTCGTATGAAATAATGATCGATCTTTTTTCACAATATCAATTATTGGTTCCTATCTTGCACAAATCTCTAAGCATTCTAATATACATTTTTTTTTATTTGCACACATCGTTATTGCACAATCCAAAGGCTGGCATCGCAAAAGAAGATGGATCATTTCTCCCGGCGGAAGATACAAGCCAAACCCAATAATGGCCAAACTTAATATGACAACAATTTCTCCAGTGCCCTCAAGAGGCCTAAAAAAAGAAAAAAAAAGGTGCCTTTCCACCCCCCAGCCTGACTCAGAAGAGCACTCCCCAGCATTGAAATCACCTAAGGAGAACTTGGAAGCGATCAAAAACTAATAAAAATTGAGGCACGTTTTAAGACCATGTGTATCGGCCGACAAAGCGCGTTTTATTTAGGTGTTGATGAAGTTTCCGTGAGGGAAGAGTCCTTGTCTCAGAGTGGAGGGGAAAGGGACTGCACGCATCATGATCCCACCCACAGCCTATCATGGACTTCTTACGGCACGCATTTCCTGTATATATTAATTATCATATATAGAAAGAATAATAAAATTAATTTATGGGTATACGCAAATATTCCATATGGATGATGAGGATTCTGGATCAATTATTCTAGTTGTTGAATATGATCTATTATCTTTTAAAATACTTAATTTTATAGAATCATACGAATTTAGAAATACCTAATGTTTGCATCCAATAACCAATATAGAGTAAGCTAATACATTGGCTCCCATACAGTAATGCAAATAAGATTGGTTTGGACTGGACGGCTGAAAAGCTGACATTCGAGCTATCGGATGTGATCTATTATTTTAAACAAATTGCTTGGTATGAATGATTTATAATTTAGAGATATGTGGCATATATTTCGTCTACGCACTTAGTGGCGAAAAATGGATTGAGCTTTTGAAAGATGATATGCATTATGCTTTAACTTGTCATCCGATGATGGAAGCTATGGCCCTTCTCAACCATTGAATGACACATCTACATGGACCAAAAGAAAAGGAGCAAAGGCATGACGACTTCAACTAGCTTTTCCTTTTGTTTTTTAAAATAGTTTAATATAACAAAGTAGTCATTCTTAGGTAGGTTTTGGCTTTTGCTCCTGACTAGCTGCCAACCAAGAAAAATTAAATTTGGGACTCCCATTTTGAGAGATTTCTCATGGTTGTTCTGAGAAGCCCTGTGCTTCTCACGTGTGATCCATCTTTTTCCCATATCCTCCAAACCGACCCCCCTTTACCCATTTAACTCTATCCAAGAAACCCCTTGGTCTATATCTCTCTTTACTCTCTACCATATCCTCTTCTCCTTTTTTGTACTTTTCCCCTTGTTTTCTTGGTGAGAGATTTTTTTTGGTATTCAGATCTGGCACGAAACAACACAATTTTTTTTTGGATAAAGAACACAACATTTATAATAACTGAGAATGCTTCTCTATTGCGATTTGTGTAGGGTATTGAATGGTAGAGCATGCCATCATCTTCTTCTTCTTTTTCTTTTTCCTGTTTTTAGGGTACGGAAACATGTATCTGGGAATCTTGGATCATGGGGGAACGTTTAGGTGCCCTTGCTCTACTATTTTCCTATGGAACTTCTCCAGTTCACATTTGATTAAAAATTAAAATGTCTCTTGTTGAGGAGCTCACATGGATACTGGGAGCGCAAATTAATAGCGCGCTAGGAAAAAAGGCCGAAGGGCCCACGGGCAATTGAGATCTGGGAATACCCCCCAGGCCTTTTTGTCAACACCTTGTGAGGCTGGCCATGCAATCATGTTGAACACGTGGCACTCTCCGAGGATAAAAATCACGTCAGATGAGCACCATATAAAGAAATATGGGGCGGACTTCTTATTTTGCCGCATTTTCTCTTGTACCTATCTCAAAATAAAAATCTAAAATTTATGAACTTCTATTGATGGAGATTCAGTCCTATGATAAAAAAAAATAAAAAATAATCATATATAATATTATTTTTTTATTTTTAAAATATAATTTTTACTATTACGTGTCATATAACTAGATAAGATTAGAGCCGAAAATGGACCAGGAAGGGTCGGGACAGGCCACACCCTCGAGCCCAGTCTAAAATATATTTTCGGACTTCAGGACTGGGCCCGAAAAAATTTTAAAATTGAAAGCTTGAGCCCGGCTCAAGCCGAAGCCCGAGCCCAATTAGATCGACCCACACCCGAATCCAAGCCCAAGACCCATCCCGAACCCCCTCTCTCTCCTTCTATTTCTCTCTCCTTCCTCTCTCTCTCTCTCTCAAAACTTCTTTATGACTTTGCTACCTCCCTCCGTGATTGTTGGCCCTCTCCTCTCCTCCTCTATCGGAAAGAGAGAGATTTTGGAGTGACTTGAGGCTAATGACGGTGGTGAACTTAAAGTCACCGATGAGGCCGAGACCGTTGATGGTGAGGGAGACCACGGCATTGGAGTCGTTGTAGGAGATCCTGCCCCAGTCATGGGGGCAGGTGGAGGATCCCTCCAATGGGTGCTTCCAGGAGTCAACATCACTAAAGGGGTCAGTGCGGATGCCCTTCTTAAACTCTAGGAGGGACCGAATGTCGTCGGAGGGTGCGACGACGGAGATCCAGCTGATGAAAGAGAAGACGAGAATAGGTAAAAGGAGGAGATGGAGGTGGGGATCCATCTCTCTCTCTCTCTGTCTTGCTTCCTTCTCAACTTAAGAGGAGGAAGAGGAAGAAACCCTAGCCATAGCGAAAATCCATATCTCTCTTTCGGTGTCTTGCTTACTTCCGCCTTTGTCTTTGTCTTTCTCTTCTTCGCCTTGCCAGCGGCGTCGCTAACCACTGACAATCTCACCCTACTCACCCTCAAGTTGGCCATCTCCTCCGACCAGCACCCTCGATGCCTGACTCGACTCCGACCGGGACCCTTATGGCTGGTTCAGCATCATCTACCACCGCGGTCGTATCACCACCACCACCCTCTCCATCTGCTCCCTCGAGGGATACCTCTCCTCCAGGCTCTCTTTCCTCTCCGCCCCCCAGACCTTCTCCCTCTCCTACAACCGCCTCTCTGGCTCATCCCCGCCAACATCGCCTCTCTCTGAAGCCTCACTGCTCTTGACCTCTCCCACAATATCTTCAGTGCCATCACTGTTGAGATCAGCACTTTGGAGTCCCTCTCCTATCTCGATCTCTCCTCTAACCTCCTCAACAGTTCTGTCCCTATAGAAAAATTGAAATACAAAACAAACGAGCTAAAATTCGAACTCAAGCCCAGACCAAGTGAAAGATATACTCAAATCTAGCCTGAAAGATAAACGAGCCTTATATTTAGGCCCAAGCCTGATCTGAACTATTTCATACCTAGCTCGAAGTCCGATCCGAAGTCGGCGAGCACAGTTCCAACCCTAGATAAGATATATAAGATATATTAGTCATTTATCAAGTCAATATATATTTAGATAAATCGATACACAGTTCCTATAATATAGTGCTTACTAATATACAGTGCATTGTATACTTAGTAAATTAGTCATCTAGTAACCCATGATAATTTTTTAAACAAATTGATATACAGTTTTCAAAATATCATATTCATTAGTACATATTACATGATCAAGTGATATATATTTGTCAAGTTCATAATACACACTGTAAGTTTGTTTAAAACACACCCAATTATGATCCGGTATACACCTTCAAATAAATCGATACAAATTTTTTAGTACATACCTTTTTTCCAAAGGTGTGTATTGAATCACTACTGGATATCTATCAAAGAACATTACGATATGTCTCAGGAAGTCAATAGATATGTATCACCTATCTATGTACTATAGATATGTATCACCTATCTATGTACTATATACTGATAAATATGATGTTTTCAAAACTATATATTAATTTATCTGAAGATGTATATTGAATTGTTAAATGACTAATTTATTAAGTTTATATAATCTGGCTATACACCTTGTATCAATGAATTCTATATCCTGCAAACTATATATTAATTTATCCAGATGTGTGTATTGATTTATTTGATGATCAATTTATTTGATGTATATCATTTGATCATGTAATATGTATTGATAAAAATTATATTTTAAAAATAAAAATAAAAGAAAATATTGTATTTTTTTTTTTTAGTCATGAAACTAACAACTCTATTAATAAAAGAAGGTTTTAATTTTTAATTTTTTTTTTGAAAAGACCGATATCAGGAAAAATATGTTAAGGTAAAAAATCTATTTTACATTTTCTTCTATTGCGTCCGCCCGATATTTTTTTTTTTTTTTGTTTATCTTTGAAGGTGTTAACGGTGGGCAATGGCTACAATATGGCATCACGTACAACTCCAACCCCCCCTTGCCGAAGTGGCATAGTTTCTTCCAACAATTAAAAATTCGCCTAGATGATGGTGGAGTTTTCATATTTCAAGTTTTTAGTTGATCAATGTGAGCGACTTTTTTAGCGCGAATTTAATGTATTGAGAACAGCGCCTTGACCATGAAGAAATGTTATTAATGACCGAGTGCCACGTTTCCAATTTCTTACCTAGTTGACCCATTTGCCAGGCTAGACGGCAACAAAATAACAGCTTCCAAAACGCAAAATATAACATGACCCCTAATAAGCTGATGCATCATCTAATTGTGGGAGAGCTTGGCTTTTAGGACATGCGTTATTTTTCATGAGTTTGTTTTAGTTGGAGCTTTGAACGTGCTAGCTAGGTTCCCGATAAAATCTTCAGAAAATGATAAAAATATCCAACTTACATGAAAAAGAATCTTCTTGTTTCAGTTCTTCAAAAAAAGAGGGGAGACGCATTCATCCATTGTTCTGATCTAGGGATGTAATCAAGCCAAGTCCTATGAAACTTAAGTCTGGTCAACTTACTCAACTTGTTTATTATTTGACTGGGCATAATTAGAACTCAAGTCCCTGTTGAGAGAAATATGAAGACGATCCATACTACCATTATCCATGTTCAAATATGAAGTGAAAAGGAAGTCTATGTTAATCAGCTGATAATCTCAAATCGAGCTGAAATAGATTTGAGCTAGTCTGAAGCTTGAACTTGAGCAAAGCATCATTCATGTATAATTTGAGCAAAGTTCAAACTCGAATAAAGTTCGAGCTCATTTATCATCTTCCGTTATTCCATAACCAGGCAAAAGGTGAGAGGCCATATCGGACTTATCCAAAAAGAGATGCCAATTGATCCAAGCAGCGCAAGCTTGGCCTAAGCTCGGTTTGAAATAAAACTGAAAGTGCTTGTTTTGAATATAATTGAGCAAAGTTTAAACTCGGTTCACCAAGATTCTATGAAATGGAACACCTAGAATCGAATTCTTTTCTTATCCCATTGTACCTCAAGAGTCAAGACGTTCTTGATGTTCACAAGGTTCCATATAAGCGAAAAAGCAAACAGATGAAGATACTCCGCTATTCTCCACTATTTGTAAGGTAGCCGATCGGACATGCTTTCTTGATATGCATCGCATACTGCTCCTTTTTTTTTTTTTTGGCTCTGTACTTTTGGATAAACTAATACGCCATAAAGCCCGGAACACAAAGCGAGGCACCGCTGATACTGCATTCAAGTTTCAATGGAAGATTTGAATTAGGCAGCGTATGTCCTATTCATCAGTTATTAATTTACAACTTTGGAATTTATACACGCGAAAGCAGCATAATATTATGCGCATGGAGGATCATACATTATCTGAACAGTATGCCAGCGCATACAGAATACTACTGTAAATTATAATGGAGCTACCTGACAACAATGGCTTGAACCAAACGCTCCCATTTCTCCTTTTTCTGTTCTTTCCTCTTCGAGGCCCCACGAGCTAGCTCTAGCTCCAGGGATTTAAGGAGGGACAATTAAGGCAGATACATTACCGCATGAAGCTGTATAATATGCATGGAAAAACAGCAGACCTACAGGTGTACTTTATGAGCTCTATATAATAAGGTTCACCGTCTCCATGCTAAATCCCATGCTGATACCATGTTTGAATCGTGCCAATATACCTTGCATATCAAATCACCGTTCGGTACTATATGGTACAGTATGGCAAATATGGGGCAGTATAAACCTATGCAACAAACCTTGCCACAAAGTATTAATCTTATAACAAGGTTTACAACAAATCTTACCAGCTTCCAAGGTGGTTGAACCTTCTAGACCGTAGATCCTCTATGGTGCACTGCATGCGGTGCATCATGCGGACCATCCATCACATGATGCATGCATTATTTGCTAGCCGTCCATCAGCATGTGGTGCATCGCGCAACCGCAAAGGAGCCGGTTTCAACCTTGTAAGGCTTTGCAATCAGGGTTGTCTCGTGAAAAGGTCATGAGAGCGGGTGCACAAAGAATATGTAAAGAGCCATGGACCAAACCATGCTCTTCGGAGATGTCCAAACTGAATGTTTATTGACTATACTGACCATCAGACATTTCCTTAATTTCGTGTTTAACCATTCCAATGAAAAGGTGGATACTCGATACTAGCACGGATAGAAGAGCTCAGGACATATCATCATAAACCTTGGAAGGATCTACACGGCAGTTGATCACAGCATGCACGAATAATTTTGCAAGACCAAGCCCCCGAAACAACATCTAATGCAAACAAAAATGTTCCTCATTTTAGGGACCATAAGCATAAACATAATTCTTACCTACAATCTAACCAGTAAAAATCTGTCATGAGAAACAATCAGTCACTTTAGGATACAAGTGTCTCCCGATACTCGTATGTTAAATGGATCACCAATTGCCCCCTGTTCACAGATAACCTAAAAAGAGATTGATATATGGATACATAATTTATGCATATGATTCGAGAGTTATAAGACCAACAGTAACTTTAGACTATTATCACTATGGTGATTATTGTCCCCCTAAGGGGGAAAGAAAAGGAAAAGGAAAGTGTTCCATCTTTAGCATTGACAAATTTAGAACCATACACTTGTTGCATATAGGACAACTATCCTTTGACCTTCTTAAAATCAAGGGGAAACATTGACAGTTTGAGCCACACTGGCACACGAAATAATAATTCTCAGACTATTTTGCTTCCTCATTGAAATTGTTGTTTATGTAACTACTTAAACAAGTTATTTGCAGAATCTAATAGGAACTAATTTCATATATTATAAGCCAAAATGAATACACTATAAAACATTGATGATTCAATTCTGTTAATAAATAATCACATGCCCCCTAAGTGATAAATCCACAAGATCGCATCTTATGAGTGCTAACTTATAAGGGCAATTCATTCGCTCAAGATGAACAACACAAGTTATCACCTTGCAATTGCTGTTCTCAACTACCTCATGCTTGTGCAATTGCTCCGCAGAGTGGCAAGTTTTTCTATCAGCAAGATATGATTCCTTGACACAACCCTATGGACAACCCGGCCAGGCTGACACAATAATATCTTGGTCTCTTGCATTCCCATGGACAAATACTTTTGGCTCCTTTAACTGTAACAAGAACAAGGAACTTTGTCCAGATCAGAGATTTTCACAAATGAAGAACAAAATTTATGAACATGTTCCTAGCTTAGTGAACTAAGCAAATTAGTCTGCAACTACCACAACAGTCACACTCTAAGCCCACCTTTTTCCTAGATTTATTATCCTAACATATAATTGGACTTGCAAATCAAATAAAAATTACTAAATCCTCGAAATCAAAACAGAAATATTCTAAAAGGTGAAAAAGATTAGAACTCCTACCAAGACAATTGGCGGAAAGCCAGCCTGTAGTCGTGCTTTGTAGAATCCATTCACCGCGAATAAGCACTTGAAACCATCAATGTAAGAATGTTCACTGGTCCAAGAAAAAAAGAAAATTAATATAAATTTGAAAAGAAATAACACGAGTAATTTGATGGTCATGGTATTTATTCTTTAAATAAGCGGCAGCTTACTGACATATATATTCATTTCAGCACATGTGGACATGCATGCATCCCCCATTCCATCACCCTCTTTTATGTCACACATGCAAAAATATATGGCTTTAGACCCACTGCATGTGCTTGGAGTTCCAAAACCTACTAGTGACATGACCATTAAGGCATTAACCCTCTGGCTTTACAAGACTCTAGCATATGCAATGCGCTTGCACTTCTAGATAGCTGTGATTTCATGAAAAAGACATTTCTTTCTTTATTCACTGATGACAGAACGGGGCCATCTAGCATATGATACAATATTTCCCCCCACCTTGAAGGAGAGCCATGCATACAATCTGGTGGGGCCTGGGGGTTGGGGCCAGGAGGGGGAAACATTGCTTTTTCCCTTCCTTTTCTTCCTCTTCTTCTCTCTCTTGGGTGAGTGTTTTTGAAGCGGAGTGCTGTTTTTGGAGCCAGCCTCATGAAGCCCGCCCCAACAATTTCCAACTATATATATCATCAATGGAGTAGGGATATTTCAGAGTATGTTGGTTATTTAACCAGTTGAACAAATCCGGAAAAGCAATAAGATCCATCATGTATTGATACTCTAAGTCCGACATAATCTGCGACTTCTCTCCTGTGCATATAGCCAAAGTGTGTATAGGCCATTTGGCCACCATGTGGAAACATTCTGATTTCTGACTGCACCATAAGTGAATAATGCGCATGAGACACGTGCACACAAAATAAATAAATAAATAAAAATAAAAAGAAAGAAGAAGAAGAAGTTCCTCTCCAGTTAACATATATTTAATACATGCCTATTCTTCTTGTCTTTATTTCTCATGGTCACACAAGGAACTTCTTGACTTGTTATTATCAATGTAAAGTGCTCATATACAAGCAAGGGGACAAGTGTTGATTATAGAAGATAACTAGTCAATAAAAACTTGTAAAAACATAACATAAAGACAATATGCATTGCTTTTTAACTGCAGACTAACAAAAGATTCAATGCACTATAAATGCCAAATATCATCTAGCTGAATAGGAGGAGAATTTGACCATAAAACACTGCATGAGCAGGGGGAAACACTGCAAATTTACTCGCATGTGCAGCATTGGATACTTGCATTTTATTTATCTTTTTTTTTTTTTGGTTACATCCAATTTCGGCAATAACTAGGAACAAGCTAATACCGTAAGAGAGATAAAACAATGTGTCAATGCCCCTTCATCTCAACAATTGCAAGAATTGGGACCGATATATCTTTTTTCCCTTTGGTCAACCTTTTTTTTGGGGGGGGGTGGGGGGGTGTTGTAAAAGAGGACAGGGGAATGAGATAGGAAATAAGCAACAACATGGGCTTCTGGATCAGACCATTGAACAGATTGTATTCACGTGGATAACCTAGTCAAGGATACCCTACTATACAAACTACAAAAGCATATTTCCAAGATTCGTCATCTCGATACCGGACGCCATATCAGTGCCATCCTATTATAATGATGGTACGGCATTCAATATGGTACAAAATGATACATCGAGTATTGGTACAAAGTAAGACACCATATCGGTATGGTATAGTACAGTATGGTATGGAGTGTACCAGGCAGTTCGGCCCGGTACAGCATTCCATGATATTGAGTGCCTCCAAGAACCCATAGGCTGGAGTTGAAACTTACTTGAGCAGGTAGGTGAAATTTCTGAAACGATATTCTTCCAAGGCAATCCCTTCTTCTTTTGAGTATCTATTCACACAAAAAGAAACAATTGTTATAAAAGATATAAATGAAAGACATAGCAGGAAGCAATATAATATAAAGCACTGAAGCCAAGCTTCTCCACCATATATCTAATTCAAGGAAATGGTGAAGAAAACAAAATGATCAGGGATCATCAACTTTCTTGCAGAGTCCAGATATTGCTATGTCAAGTGATGGCTCCAATGTAGCCCAAGATTAGATACAAAAAGGAAAGAGATTTTTCTGCACTCCTTTTGAAACACAATTGCAGATAACCCCAGGTTTAACATAATAGCTAGGCATCAGTTGATAACACAAATGGGTTGTATCTCCTAGAATATTGCATGAGATGAGAAATTCGTACAACCATGAACACACCTTTATTAATTTTCAATCATATGTTTTTTCTTCTAAAGATGTCATGGTAGTTACCAAATGCAAGGTAATTTCTCTAGTATCTAAACCATAAGGTCTTAAAGAGAGAAGTTACAACAGTAAGTGTACGCTCAGGGAGACTAATAAACTGCAGCATCATAAGGACTATTAGAAGACAGAGATTTTTTTTTTTTTCTCTTTTAAAGCCTACGCATATAATGAATATCTTTTGAAATTCACGACCTAAACACACCAAAGAACTATAAATGAACCACGGAGGCACAACAATGGAGAGCTACGACAAACAATTCTGCAAGTGCACCATACAATGAAATCGAAGTTAACATAAATGGCTGTGCTTAGTGAACTGAGTCTTGCTTTATAAGATAACTCAGGTAAGTCAATAGTTTGAGACCACCCATTGTCATGATGCAGGAAAAGCATATCAATGTGTTTATCAAAGTTAATATTGCCATGATGCTGAAAAGGCAATATCATTGTGTTTGTCAAAATATAGAATATGTGAGAGTGTGCATGTGCAAGTGTCTATATTAACATAATGAAGGCAGATGATAAGATGATACCACATATATTTCGCATTTAAAATCAGATTACATGGCATATATCCTATATTAGTGTGTGTTTACATGTACTCAATGGAGTAAGGAGAATGATAACCTGATACTGCATCTATTTTTAAGATTAGCAATATATGGCGTGGTCCTATATACTAATGAAAAACAAAGTCCAAACTACTTAATACTGGAATATCATCTATTTGTAAAACCGGTAATATAATAACATAAGAAAACTGAACAAATAAAAGCCAGTTGCATATATGATTAATTCTTACATGTTTATACTTACAGGGTACCTGTTTGTTGCTTTTCTTTTTTCAAAACAAGTACTGGTCACCCTATACAACTTAGTCATTTCTCAATACTTTTCTGTTCTTATGCCATGAATTATGACATACCAATAATATGTTATGCTAAGGCTCTAATTGGCAGCATAAGCTTGGAATAAGAAAATTATCCTGTGGTGATGCTGCCAAATGCCATAATTGTGGCTCAGTGGGAGGCTTATACCTTGACATGGGATAAACACCTGTCAAACGTATAACCCTATTGCATGGAATTTGGCCAAATAATTATGATGTGACATTGGCAAGGGGTCTTATGCTATCCTATTACAATATTGCCCTCATCTTGCCTCTCCCCTTTCCCAACCCCTTCCTTGCCCTGCTGTGGTGTTGCTCCCTCACCGGATCAAAGCCCAACCTGCAAGTAATCCAGCTGCTGGCAAGACCATTCAGACCAGTGATGAGATGATCTGGGCCTCTGAACTATTGCTTTGGCCAGCTACAAGAAGATTGGCACTCCATTCCCTCTTCGACATTGATCTTTCTTCCTCATTTTTTGTCCTCCTCCACCCCCAATTCCAGCCACCATCAGGATGTCTGCTCCAGCTGTGAGCAACATCATGCTGACATTGCAATTTTGCTGCCTTGGGGGTGGTCTCAAATTCGTCCAACACCTACGAATGATCCTTCACCAACCCACAAGATGTTTGATATCTATTCTGTGAAGGGCTATAAATGGACAATGCTTTGATTTATTAATTTTTTTCATCTGTCCCCCTTTTCATGGAAATGCATTATGACTTATTTCAGTGGCTGATGACAGCAATGCCACCATCGATGAAACCCATTGCATTCTCAGTGATCCCTTCATGCAAGTGGTGCTTGTTCTTTGTTTAGTATCATAATATGGATTAATTAGTGTCCAGCTTGTGAAGGTCATAATTGATGCTTATTTTCATCATGGGAATCAGGGATTATGAATGAGAGGTGGTGCAATGTGTTGATTTTTTGACTAATAGTTTGGACGGCAATACCAGTTTGGACGGCTATTTAGACTCTGTGATGCTATTTTTGGAACTGATTGTCATCCAACTTGGATTGGTTATTTCCAAATTTCCTGTTTTGGTCTAAACGTAGGTTCACACCAAAGCCATCTTATATACGTGAATATATATCATGCAGCTTAACAATACAATTTTGATGTTAATTTATTAAATCAATGTAAATTAGTGCATGCTAGGGTACATAAATCACAGTTGGTTCAGATAGTCGAAATCTATCTTAGTCAAATGTTACAAACATTTTAGATTGGTCACTATCTAACAAAAGCAAGTGGAATATCCAGCTTCAGACTTGGCAATGAACTTGTGAGTGACGTGACAGATTATGAAATTTGGAGTGATATAATTTTGCAAATAAATTTATTAACAAGATATTACTTAGGCTTGGCTATTAATGTGCTTTTCATATACCTATGCATCACTGATTTTACTCTCCACAAAATACTCTGATGGGATGCGATTGGATGGCCAACCAGCAACCATTGCATCCACATCGGGATATGTGAGTCAATGGTGTGATATGCCAGCCTCTGATGGCTTTGCCATGTATAACATGCAATCAGCGTTGACATGATTCACTGCCTGGTGCAAGACAAGGCATGGTATCCTGTATAGAACCAATGATGATGCAACTTACAATAGTCCAACATGATGGTTTACGCCGAGGCAATGCAATCCATTCCAGGCATGCAAACCTGCATGACTAGATGATGATGTTTGTGATTATGAACCTACTGTCTTCAACATGAAGGTCAGTTTAGTCATCTGCCATCAAATGCGGAGATTAGTTTCGTGATAACAAATCAAGTCAATGGGGAAGCACAAGATGAGTTCAATCAGGATGGTATTATATTCAAATGTACGGTCAAAAATGGTGTTCGGCATGCTATTGCAGTTGTATATGAAATGACCTTCGTTCTTTCTTATAGAGCTGAGTAGCCAGTCACATGATGGAGGCATTTTTAGTGTCAAATGCCATCAATTATGTGTATATCAGTCTGAAATTGGGTATGTATTATGACACATGGCATGGCCAAACAACAAAAAGCAACCTTTATTCCTTTCTTACTCCAACCAAACAACATCCTGATGGCATGAACCTCCAACTTACCCATCAAACTAAACAGCCAAACTTCATATTCCATTGAATAAGTCCAATCCCTCCAACAAACTTATCCACCATTAACTTTGCATATCCATGATATATAGTGATAGATGGTGCATGTTTCTCCCTTCACTTCGACCCTAGCAATATATGTCACATGGCTGGTAGTACCCTTTCCAAGGTCATGTAAAATAGCATCAACCTTTCATATTGCAAAATGCCAATCATGTTCCACACATTGTTTACAAATCTTGGAAATTCCCATGTGGATGAATTTGTAACTTGGAGATCCTTTAAACCCATGTAGTGCTAATGTGGATTTAGGACCACATCTTAAAATTTGTGCCACATCCGTTGGGGGATTAGAGGATGCCTTGGATGGCCACCCAAAGGAGCAAGTCAGCATGGTCAGAACATATACATGCGCTAACCAGTTTTTCAAATCAGTACCTACATGCCTTCTAAGTGTCTAAGGCTAACATCAGCTTGATGATAGCTTTCAATTCAAGTTGAAACAATAGTGGTACCAGACATGGTTTGCCAAATCGACCCAGACCAGGTAGTTCAAGGCGTGCTGAACCATACCAGTAGCCTATGGATACAATTTTGGTGTGGAATCCAAAACATTGAAGAAAAGAAGGAAAAGAGAGGGAGAGAAGGAGAGGGAAGGCCAGGGAGGCTGTTGGCAGTAGTCGGAGGGCCGTCATGGCTGCCGGAGGGCTGCGGATGACCGTGATGTGCGGGAGAAGGTGAACAAAAAAGAGAAAGAGAGACAGAAGGAGGGAGGGAGGAAGGGAGGGAGAGGGAGAGCCGGTCGTGGTTGGTGGTGGCCGCTAGAGGGTCAAGGAGGCCCTCGAAGAGCCCTCCCCCTCTATGTGGTTAAAACAAGAGCGAGTCACCCTTTTTTCCATCACGAAATCATGATGGATTTTTTTTTTCGCCGCTTCACAGTAAAACTAACAACTGGTTTATGATGAAAATAGGGGTGATTCGCACCTATTTCAATCGGATAGAAGGCCTTCATGGTCCTCCGACAACCACCATTGGCCCTCTCTCTCTCTAATTCATCCTCTCCTGCGCACCACCGACATTTGCAGCCCTCCGACAGCCACAACTGTCGCCAACCGGCATCTCCTTCCCTCCCCCCTTCCCTCTCTCTTTTCCTCTCCAATTCTCCCTCTCCTCTGCTTTCTTTGTCGTATCAATTCGAATCCTGTATGAGGGCAATACCAAACCTTACCACTGGCCGACCGGCGCAAGATCTGATTTCAATTCAGCGAATCTTGATGCTAGATGTCTTCTAGCCTATTCCTATCAATCAAATGCTCATCCAAGATCTACAGAATCGAAACCGGGACCCATATCGATTGATTGTATGAGTCGGTACGGATCCATATCAGATCGGAGCAACGCGAACCGACATAGAAGAGAAGGGAACCAAAGAGGTGGAAAAGAGAGGGGGGAAAGGGAGGGGGTGGGAGAAAGGGGGAGGGAGGGAGGGGGTGGCTGGAGGAGATGCCAACGGTAGCCACAAGCAGGCTACTGGCATGCTCGGAGGGCCACCAAGGCCTCCACTTCCTCCATCAAATCTCGACCAAGAAAAAGAGATAGCGAGAGGAGGGAGGGAAGGAAAAGGAGGGACGGAAAGTTGCCAGAGAGGCCACTGAACAGCGCAATCATGGCCTGTGGCGCCACAAGCATGAAACAAGAGCGATCGCCCTTATTTCATGAGATTTTTTTAAAAAATCCCGAGCACAGTAAAGCTGGCAAACTCATTGCCGACTTCACTGTCCATGGCCGTAGCTCTATCCGTACATTTTTCGCCATTCAGTGGCCACGACAGCCATTCGACGCCCTCCGACTGCGCCTCCCTCCAATACCATTGCTCCCCCCTCTTTCTCAATTAAACCTCCATCGAATGATACTGAACCGTGAAGACCTCCGCAGCCCTCCAGCGGCATCATCCCCTCTTTCCCTCCCCTCCTCTCTCTCTTCCTTTCTTTCCCACTTCCTCCTCCAGTGTTCCAATTTGCCTAGCTGAACCATCCCGATTTACCATCAGTACAGCTCAAAATGCCCTAAACCGTCCGATTCAGAACGGTTCGACGAATGTTATGGTCATCTAAATGCACCTACTTTATTATAAATTAGTTTAAAGATAAATTTTTGTTATAGTTTATAGCATCTTGTGTTCGAGTTGCTATCATATAGGTATGATATGGTACATTACACCCTCCATACCGACACAAGATCAAGAGACCCATTTTTATGCCTAGCCATGATATCACCTAAAATGAGTTGACATGGATGGATGCAACAAGAAATTGGGCAACATCGATCAATTGCACCTAGTACAAGTTGGTTTGGCCCCTGCACTTTATCGAACCTTGATACTATATTATTGTTTCATTGATCCACTTTACCATAAGAGCACTCATGAGTCTTAAGTAAGGTACGTCATCTCGATACCAAACCCCGTATAGGTGCCGCCCTATTACAGTGTTGATATGCCTAGTATGTGCGCCAGTTCGGCATACTGAGTTCTAATACGGCCTCTATACCATAATACCTATTCGATACCGAAATGGTCCGATATGCCCGATGAGGCCCATACCACCCAATTCAATACTACATGACATAGCTTGGTCCTAAGCACCACCACATTTTTTCAAAAGAATCGGGAATATTAAGACCTTTGTGAAAGAGAGGCATTTTGCTCTATTCCTTCATATAACTACTATTATAGCAAAAATAAAACCACAATATCTTAAATGAACAACCACCCAAATTTTGGTAAACCATGTAAATTTGTGTGTGAAGTCCTTATTTTTCTTTATTTTCTTGCTCTCTTCTCCAAGTAATTTTTTCCATCAGATTTTCTAGGAATTTGCACAACCAAGAACCTAGGTTAGGCTTTTTATTTTATGTTTCAAAACTGAGCATTCTAAAATGACATTTAGAAGTCATGCAATTTTAACTGAACTTAGTTGCAAGTTGCAACACTTAACAAGTGGGAAATGAATGATTACTGCAATGCTCAAAAGTCAAAACAAACTAGACTACATAAAGATACAACAATCACAGTTGGTCTCAAATTTTCTCTTCTATAGCATGCACAAATGTGACTTGTGTAGCAGCTAGAAAACCCTACCTCCAAGGGTACTTATTTTCAGAAAAACGAGAGACTCCATTCATTGCTGTGAAAGCATCAATATGGACCCACTTCTCCACCGTACAATTAGAAGCACCTATAGACATAACACCAATCAATATTTTTACTGATAAAAATACAAGGTAAATAGTTACAACATTAATATGTAATCCTACATAGGAAGTGATTCTTTTTTTAAAAAACATAAAAAAAAAGCATGTCAATAAATGTAAAAAACTAAAGAGACAAAGTGAAAATCTAAAATGCTAGCCTGCAAGTTCTATCCCTTCTTTATGGTTGGATTTTATAGGTCGAAGTATGATCAATGAAATGTTTTACAAGCAAACTCTCAACTTGAAGTTAACTCTATTATTTAGTATAGAATTCCTCACAAAGGGCGACTTTGAGCAAGAGAAGGGCTTACTATGAACTAAAAGCCTAATTGGCACATGAGGAGGTCTATTCTTTTGGTTATGCGGTTTAAGATGTGACCAAAGAGCAAACCCTCCAAGATTTCATAAGAATTTAACGAGTCTTTATGATCAGAGAAGAAGGCAAAAAAAAATTAATATACAAAGTTGCATTCATCTTTGACCCATCATTCTAAGATGAGTCAAATGGGAAATTAACATTATCACATAACATAACGCAATAAAACATTGAAATAAGTAGCATGATGATAAGCTAAAGGTCAATCTAGCATTAAAGCAAGAATGGTCATGCCATAATTTAATAGTGTGGTATAAGCCATGCTTCAAAGGTGTTAGGCTTGATATATATTGTTGGCCCATTCCTTGACAGCTCAAGCTTTTGGGTTCACTTGGTTATTTAACATGATACTGGAGCCAGGTTTACATGAATTCAAATCCCCTTCCGTTCAGCCAGGCTGCATTTTTTCTTGTTGTTGGTTTGGTTTGTTGGTGGGGGTGGGCGGGGTGTGTTAGGCCTAATATACATTGTTGTAAAATATAGAGGCAAAACATTGTTATGCTTCAATTGTGAGAGACGAAAAGAAACTAAAGATAGATTGACTGAAAAAAAAATACACAAACATGAACTTACCTTTTTCATGTAGAGCCCTTAAAGCATAAGCACCTGGATAGTTGTCATAGGATGCCATGAATGTCATGATAGAGCATCCTAGACTAAAAGAATAATAACATGAGCACTAATGAAGTATCAGTTTTCTTATGATCTTTAGTGGCTAAAGATCCAACCTGATCAGCAAAGACCCAAGCATCATAACATAAAGTTCCCTCCAAACATTCTTCTTCCTATTGATATATCTGAAAAATTTTTAGGAGTGATCTGTCACCCACAAATATTTATATTTAACAAATAGAAAATAACATTTAAAAATTCCTTTTGAGATTTATTAATTGAAAAGAACATACTCAAATAAATTAATCATATGCAGCAAGTTTCTGTAAGAAAAATTCAAATTAAAACTAATGGAAATCAAGAATTGCCCTTTTTTTATTTGAGATGCCACAATATGAAATTCAAGATTTAAAAAAGATGATTGATTTACTTAAGCAAATCATCTGGTGAAGAAATAATGACATTTAACTTTTTTAAAAAAGTAGTATTTAGTAACCTGAAATATCTGAAAAGGCTATGATATATGGACTTGGGTACAAGTAGCAGGCATTGGTTTTTAGGGACCACACTCAAGTGTCAAAAGTCAAAACCCTAACTGTTGCCACTAGTCTTCTGGTGGAGGCCAGATCCGTTGGAGATAGGATGTGGTTGACACTCGGTGGCGGCGACTCGACCTGTAAAACAAGTTTCGGACCGAAATTGACTTCGATGGGGACCCTCTGATGCTCAAATCAGAAAATTAACGAACAGAGGAAAGGAGCGTATTGTTGGGAGAGAAGTGATTGTATACCTCAAGGGTCCCCTTTGGCCCTCTATTTATAGATGAGGGCAGAAGTGTGGTGAAAAGCCTGAAAAATTAGGTGGTTAGCCTTGTCTTATCATGCAAGATTATTTTGTTATATCTTATCTGGAGAGATACGTCGCTATCTTTCTTCTTTATTTGCTCATCATAGGCTGTCCTATCGATTCCAAAATTTTCTTGACTAGCGTAAATAAGGCAACAATATCACGTATAAATCTTTCCTGTTATTGTCAGCTCCAGTCGATCTTGAAAATACCTTGGGTCGGCCGGCATCAAGGTCGGATTGAATCGAGATTCCTTGCATGTCGGCTCCAATTGAGGAAAGAATTTCCTATCCATATTGTATGCCCCCTAGTCTCAAGTCCGAGCTAGAATTATATCGGACAAAGGGAGTATACTAAGTCAGTTCACTTGGTCCTGCAAGGGACACGTGTCGTGCCCCATTCCTTTGGATGGAGCGTAAAGCATGCCTTTTCATGCCAGACAAAGCATCAATCAATTTGATTACCATCAGAGGGGGATCGGTGTAAGTCATTAAAAAATGCCAGGAGTCGGCATGCCGCTTGGTCGAGGCTAATTGAATTGGCACGCCACTCACGCCATACGAGAGAGCTAATAAATAAGCTATCCGGGGGAAGTTGGTCCAGCCAACCTAGTTGTGCCAAGTGGCAGCCATCCATCGGGCTTGGCCGAATCGATGCCTGATCTAAGCCATCCGAGATTTCTATAAATGATGATCCTATTCCTTTCATTTTTACATTTACCGTTTTACAACTTTTGTGCTCTGAGACGGCGGCAGTCCCTCGTGGAAGTTCGAAGCTCTTTCTGATGGCTCTCCGATAGTCTTCCTAAGTTAAGCAATTCCCAATCAACTCTAGTGTCACTCCTTGGTCCTCTGATCCCTTTCTTTTTCTTTTGGCTTTGATTTCTTCTTTCCTTGTTCTCGCATTTTTGCTTTCCATTTTTCTCTTGTTCTTCCCCCTCTTTTTTCATCACTTTAGGATGGGTGAGTTGGGGAACTCAGCAAGGAGCTGATCCTCCGACTCTTCCTCCTTGGGGTACAGTCTCCGAGAGTCTAACGTCGGGCACAAGGCCGAAGAGAAGGCCTTCAAGCCCAGGCAGTTTTAGTCGGTGCTTGGCATGGATAACCTAAAACTGATTCGAGCTCAATTTTCGGTCTCACCCAAGTACCGTTTGGAAACCTCGAGGGCAAGTGGTCAGATTTACGACCCTCCCTAAGATTGACTCAAGCTCTATGAGGAGTCTTTCCACACCGAGCTTAGACTTTCCTTTCATCCCTTCGTTATATAGCTTTTCAAATTTCTTGACACGTGAGGTATTATCCGCTTTGGCCTATGAGCCTCATGATTTTGCCCCTCTAGATTCCAATCCAAAAGATGCCTCATGTGGAAAGAATGATCCCTCCATATATAAGCCAGAGTGCTCCTTGACTCATAACAAATGTGGGACTAATGATGCCCTCTCTCCTACACCACAACATAGCCCTCCAGAAAGGGAGAGTTTGAGTATGGACGAAGTGCCCTCCTTATTTTTATCATACCTATATATGGACAGGAGGTGCCCTCCTTATTTCTACCATAAAAGAAGAGTCTATGTACGGACATGAGGTGCCCTCCTTATTTTTATCAGTCTGTGCACAGACGAGAGGAGCTCCATGATTGCGGGGATGATCCCCTACCTGACGTGCCACTATTGTGGCTAAGGGCTCATAGCTCAGCACATGAGGTATTGCCCGCTCTAGCCCATGGACCTCATGATTTTGCTCCTTTAGATTCCGATCCAAAAGACGCCTCGCGTGGGAAGGATGGTCCCTTCCTATATTAGCCAGAGGCCCCCTTTGACTCACAACCAATGTGAGACTAATGATGCCCTCCCTCATACACCAACAACACTAACCATTTCCAAATATTAGGTAAGTAATTTGGGGTAAACCGAAAAGTTTGTATAGCATAGCTAGAAGGAATTAGAGCAAAATATTCTGCATATATAAGGAACGGCGGATCAAAATGAACCATCTTACCTCCAAACAAAGCATTTTGTTCATAAATTATCAACTAAAATAATGGATTTGTCATGAAAGGTTCTAGATAAATGCCATTTCTTTTTCCATTTCAAGGCCAAAATGATGCCTAATCTAGCGTATCCTTGGCAATATCTAGGAAACTTCTTTACTACAATTCTACCAGAAATAGCATTGCCCAATATTTCTACATGAAAAAAAAAACATCAATCTCATGGCATTGGGTCTAATCTATAAAATAGCATTTATGAGGTGTAAAAAATACAATCACAAACCACCAACAAACCTACAATCATTTTTAAGTACATCTTATATGGGTGTGCAGAATAGGTTCTAATTCATTGATAAGTAACATCTTTTTGAGTGGACATGGATATAAGATACGACAATATGGATACACCAACACAACAAATCATGAAAAGAAAAAAGGATATAGGCTGGGATACAACAATAAATAAACATAAAATCTTTTACATAGATGTAAAAAACCACCCATAAGAAATAATGGGTTATCACAATAACCTAGTCCATATAACATACAATAATGTCGATATCCCCAAGCAACATCTTTTAGTCATTATCCAAATCCATAGATGATAACCCATGCTCAATAACAATAACATCAAAATTGCAACTTATATAATTAACCTATCATGTTCATCAATAAAAGATAAGCATTAATTAGGATTTAATAATTTAACAAAGAGACCCCCTCTCATCCTCAAACATATCGAGTTCATCAAGTATTCAGAGATCTTCTCAATTTCCAAAAAAAAATGATATTTCAAATAAATATTGAAATGTAACCTAGCCATATCCAGTGTGTATCAATACTTAATTCATCTTACATTGGCCATGGCATGCAATTGAAATATGCAAGTATCCAACTTAACAATAAATAAGCAAATTCTCAAATGGAGATTTCCAATGTTACTCCAAATTAAAAACAACTTATCTTACAATTTTGGTGGACAGTCTAATTCCCACATATCATGCATCACATAAACTACTACAGGAGTAGTATCCAATTATTCATCAACATTAACTTTAGAGAGTTAAAGTCTAGATCAACCCCAGGGTAGGCAATCACAGCTGTTCCAACAATCTCACTCAGACTATTTTTTATACTCATTATCACACTCCCATGTTTAACCCTAGTGGCCTTAGCACTTCAAAGTTAAGCTATGTTTTTTTTCTCTTTTTCTTTTCATCAAGTAAATCATATGAACACCTAAGTAAAATTTAAAGCATTATCAATGTGACATATTTAAAAACATATGTACCATAGAATATTTGCATCAAACCAGTGTTCACTATGCCGTCCCATACGGGATGGTATGGGACATACCGTACAGTATCAATACCATACTAGTATGCCAAACCGCCCCATACTAACACAGGCATACCGTACCATAAAAGTAGGATTTCATCGATATGGGGCCTGGTACCGAGATAGCAAACCTTACGTCAAACAATAAACAATTAACTACGACCAAAAAGTTTCATCCTTCTGGATCATATTATCTTTTATAAGATGGGTTCACTCTAGAAATGGCTGCCAATGTAACAACCAGCCTTTGCCTTTGCTAGGCTGGAAGTTCACATCAAAAAGATAACAAAGTGTGTTAGAAATGTGACAAAAAGACTGTATCATGAATTACCGAAAAATGTCAATTTAGAAAACAGATTTAATAGTAAGACTGGTTTAGATATCTGCAATGAAAATGAAAAAATATAAGGAACTAAGAATTCTAGCATATACACAATTTAACCTCCCAGGCTTTGAAAACAATAACTTCAGGGCAAATAAAACAAGAAAATAAATATATCATGCATACATTCTGCTAGCTGTAATTGCTGCTGAAACGTTGAAAACTGGAACTGAACTAATTACAAAGCGAAGCTCCTGTGGAATCAGAAACAGCAGAAATATGTATCTAGTCAATATAATAATAACCCCAAAACTCGACTAAAAAAGTTCAGGTACGTGAAAGAGACCTTGTGTGGAAGTTTTGAGTAAAGTAAAACAAATGAAAGAACTGGAACAATGTACCGCAAAATCCTTCTGTCAAGTAGCATTCCTGCCTGCACCATAAAACGAGAATCTTAGTTAACATATCATTCATGTATGTAACCTTGTCTTAACCACAGAGATGGTACATGACTTGTTGATACTATTGCTAAAGTACCTCTCTCCATAATGCATCTAATAGAAAGATAAATATATGCTCTGCAACATTTAAAAACTCAGTTTAATTCAGTCAGATCAAGTGAGCTTTGCTTTTAACAGTTTCAGTCCGCTTTTTTTTTGGGGGGGGGGGAGGGGGGGTGGCAGGGGCAAGAATACATCAAATAGTAATTGCTTTATGATGTCAACTAAACTAACCAAAAATCAAAATTTCAAAAATTGTACTAAAAAAAAATCACATTTTGCATGACTTTCAAGTGTAAAATATTGCCTTACCAGTTAAATGGAAATCTGACACAGGACCACTTGAATGCCTATGGCTATAGTTCAGTCGAATATTAAGTACCTATAACTATTTAAATCTATCATTCAATTGAATATCAAGGACTTTATTCCAGTAAGCCAAGAATTCCTTCCATACGTATCTAAGTAATTTCAGTTTCATTTCCTTACAATAACAGGTAATTTGTTGATTGTCAGTACAGCAGCTCCAGGTTTAATTTCGTGCTTGCCTTCACAAGAGCATTCTGCACACTCAGTTGAGTCTAAGATGAGTTTCTTTACCATTTGTTTCCACTAAACCCAGCAAACTTAGCAATGGTCAAGTGAAAGGAAACAAAGAGAATAGAGAAATGGAGAGAAAATGTCGGACAAACTTAACCAATGCTGCTGAGAATACTGGATTAATCTCTAAATCAATATTTCATTACCTTCTTTACCCACTTGTTTTCCTATAAAACTTCATCTTGTTAAAAATCATAGGCACATAACCTTGACATGAGTTCAACAATTTGCAGTTTGATCATTCCAAATGCAAATGCATTATTGAAAATTAACCTGAGAAAGTAACTATAAGAATAAATCAAGATTAAGTGTATCAGAAATTTTTGACAAGTTCAACTCACCATGCATAGAGGATATGCTACAAGCAAGGAGCGAGGAAGAGCCGAAGTGAAGTACCAATGGAATGGATGTGTCTAATCGACAACAATATCAAAGAGAACAACTAAAAGAAGGATTCACGCAAGTAACCAGACGGAATAATGAGCATATTCTTATTTGTGTGTATCTGTGTGTGTGAAAAAGAGAGAGAGAGAGAGAGAGAGCGCATACAGACTAGATAGAATGCATCATATTCTACTATACTGGTTGCATATGAAATAAAATGTGGGTGCACATGAGAGGAGAGGATGAAGAAAAAATTATATCATTTTTAAAAGTTCAAGGTTGTGGGTAAGAAAAGTAGCAGACATAGTCTTCTTTTTTATATTAGTAGAAAGATTTTTCAATTTATGATATGACTGAAACTTCCAAGTCGTGTGAATATCTGAAACACAACAAAACTGAAGCTCCTCTTGTTTGATTAAACAGAGTTGCTCTATGCTTATTTGTAGTGATGTTCGCAACTATAACTTACAATTGTTGCAGATCTGAGGTAGGCAATGATACACAAATAAACTAGGAATGTCCCATAAAAAGACATCATGAAGTTTTTACCATGCTAAATTCCTACTCAGGAAGGTCAAGCCCAGCAATACGAATTCAAGTCTTGGTCTATCTACAGGATTAAAGGATCTTGTTGCAGATGCCCTTTTCTACTACCCCTCAGCAAAATAAAGTCCCTGGGAGGAAAACATAATTGCCTAGAGATATGCCAGGCTTTTTGAAGGAATTTTGAAGTGTTTGGAAAGTCTGTTGCCTTTTTAATAGGGCTTTAATAAGGTTAACATAGTTGCCAATTTCACCCGAAAAAAAAAAAAAGAAACAGAAACAAGGGCCAAAGCCTCTATTTCAATCAGGAGGAGGCCTCCCTAGCCCTCCAGAGGCCTCTAGCTACCTCCTCTCCCTATCCCTCCCTCTCTCCGCCCTCCTCCGACTTCCATCGAGCTCAGCAACAATGCAGCAAACTCGGCTGCCCTCTAATGGCCTCCAGAGGCCCGCTCTCCCTCCCCCCTTCTTCGTCTCCCGTTCTCCCTCCATCCTCTCTTTGTGTAGGTTCGGGCCCGATATGGAATGGCATGGAAGCGTGCTGAACCGTACCTCCGACCGACTGGTCCGAGCTCCGATACTAGCACAACAACCTTGATGGCAACTGAAAATTTTGATAACACCATGTTGTGATCATTGCCAACAAAGTAGCAATATATTATAATGAAAACTTATTGTTTATGCATATTTTCATGCAAGATATTAAAGAACAAAATCAGTGTTGGACATGTTCACCCTAGAAGTGAACAACAAAATTTTTAAGAGAAAAGCTTTCTATATGGACACCAATCTTTTGATACATAAATCAATATTGGGTTCCATGGGAGAAAATGATAGGCTCTTATTGATAATAAAAAAATAATTATTTCTGTACAAACAAAGGATTGGCAATGTGATATTCCAAAAACATTGACCAAATTGTAGGATTTGACTGCAACCAACGCTTGTAAGCAATATGAGTTTCAATGGATTCAAAGACATCAGCAGCTATAGAGAGTAACATAAATGCACGGGACATGTATGCATGCATAATGCCAGCATAAATTAGCACACATGCTAAAAGCATATACTTGAGCACCTTATCCTTGTCTATAAACATGCCATGAACACTAATGTGGACTTGAAAGATATGGTATGGTATGGCTAGCCCAATGCATGAGGCTCTCATCATTACAGAGTCTAGGGAGGGTCAGTTGTATGCAGCCTTTACCACACGTGTGTTGAAGCTGTTTCTGTGTTTCAAACCAATAAACTCCAGATCAAAATAGAGCAACCTTACCATTGCACCAAAGCTTACCCTCGCTAATGTGGACTTGAAAGTTCATGTAATTTATCAAATTAAAAAGTAGTATACATTGAAACCATATAGAAGTGGAAAATGTAACTACATAGGCATTAGCTTATACAGTAGTTCTTGAGGAATTTTATTAGAAGAATTAGCTATAAATTTTTGTTCTTCTTTTCTTAGGATACACCCCATTCTGAACTCCGATTTAAAATGGAGTTAAACCAAAAAACTTCCAGTTCTGGCCACACGATTCTCTGCCACATTACTGTATCAAGAAGTACTGTAAAGCCTGGATAGAGAAATAAATGATTGAAAATATCAAAAATGACAAAATAATGAGCATACTCCATCTGTAAATTTCTAAGATGAAAATTTTTTCAACCGATTTTATGGAATAAACTTACATATGGATAGAAGGGCAGTGGCTATGCAGCATTTCATTGCCCTCCATAGTGAAATAGATTTGCTCTGATGTAAATTTGCTTAAGTCAGAAACTTCAAATTTCAATAAAAATACTGCACTGTAGAATTCCCCAACTTCAAACAACAGCAACAGACAAGAAATCAACAGCCAAATGAAAGAAAATCAAATACCATAGTAATGTGATAGAGTTATGAATAAATCTAAGTAATCCAATATGAAGGGAAAAATTGTCAATCCAAAAGGAGTAGATAAGACAGTAATGTTAGTCACATCATTCATTCTGCTCTGAACTTTGAAGGTTTACAGCAGGAGGATTCTCTCACATCTAATGATATATGACATAAAATGTAAACAGACCCCTGGGAAATGATATAGCTTCATTTTGGCAACAAGAAACCCATCTAAAGGTCATTCTACGAATGTTCACTGATTAGTAAATGTTCTGGATTTTTTCTCTATTCACCTCAGTCCATACTATAAATAATCAGGCATGACCTAATAAAGGTACACTATCTTCATATCAAGATACATAATGGCTATCAAATGTCAATACAATCAGTTTCATGATGTTTGGTGTCATTTCATATTGAAAACCAGCAGATCTTTTCAACTGACAGTGACATTACAGTTGATTGAGACAAATATTACCCATTTGTTTCCTACCACTATGCATCATAAGGAACTTCAAAATGAGCAAAGATCATATCACCTCGGTAGTAAATATTCTTATGTCTTGTCAGGGAATGCATGCAGCACTTCAGACCATGAGAGTCCCTTTAGGTGATAATGTCACTATGGCAGTTGTGGGTCCACATGTTCCCATTGGACCAAGAAGGCACGTAATAAAAGAACAAAGAAAGATGGAAAGAACAAAGCTCCAAAAATCTAAAACATTAAGATTGTATTAACTGTTTTATTATGCTAATCATTTCCAAATGGAAGATCTTATAAGAAAATAAAAAGAGCATATATGTTACATAATATCTGAAAGTTAAAAGACTAGTTCGCAATATGCATTGAATTAGTTGGCAATACAACTTTAGTATAACAAATCTAAATTCGCTCCTGAGGTGAGAAATGAGCTAGTATACTTGAAGAGGACAATCCTACCTTTCTAAAAGCAGTCCATATGTGTCAACAACATCTAAGAAATCCAGAAATAAGCAACTGTACTTGATGAGGACAATCCTGATTTTCTAAAAGTTGTTTACATGTGTGATCAACATTTAAGAAATATAGTGAAATAATTAAGCACATGCAATGATCCCTGTATTACGAAAAATATAAATACTCGACACTCAGATTCATTCAATCTGGCTTCCTTCTTTCCTTGTAGAATGTTCAAATCTGAGAAAAGAAATGCAGAGGAACATACCAGCAGAAGTTCAATGCCGATTGGTGCAAAGAGAAGCAGTGTATCACACCTAAATACAATTGTAGCAAAGGTCTGCATGCAAAAACTGAGAATTATTAAGATAGTTCCTTGATGAAGAGATCAATCTGACAAGTCCACTAAACCACTAATTTGATTAAAATTTACATAGAATGCATGTGCGAGGCATCCATGCATACCAAATTACTTGAATAAAAAATTCAACTGTCTTTTCATCTTGAGAAGTTTCATTTCAAGGATTAATCTGCTCATCTATCTCATATCATATACCATAACCACAACCATCAAGTCTTATCCTAATATTTAGGCCCCCCAATTTCATAGTTTGACATATTTATTTCTTATGACTGGCTGTCAACCTAACATCAACCCTTCGGCTTTCTCATCCTGGCATAAGATCAGCCATGAAGGTGTTGACGGCCAGTGGTACAGTATGCTCTTTTACAGCAGATACACCCTTGGTACAACCTATTTCAGCCTCAAAATTCTTTTTTGCTCTCTCTCTCCTCTCTCTCTCCCCCCTCCCTATATTTTATTGTTATGTTTGAGCATAATATGGTATGTATCTTGATTTAAGCTTCGTGGCCATCCTCTTCGTTGTGTGCTAAAGATTTTTATTGCAAGTGTAATACATAATTCACATAACTCACAACTAAGATGACATTGAAAAATTATGTATATTAGCACTCAAAATGCAACTAGGTTATTAGAAATCAGCAGTATAATCAACGACACTGAAGATCGTACTGCACTGCAATTCAAGATGATTCCCACCTAATTTCTTCAATTTCCCATCATTTATGCTCGATTCTCAAAAAATAAACATTAACAGACATCATTCTATTCTTTTTTATCTACATAAAAAAGAAAAGTAAATATCATGTTATCCTTTTTATTTTTAATTTACTCAAGGCATTACATGTAAATAAGGAACAACCCCCCCCAACCGAGTTCAATAAAAATGATTCAAATTCCTTAAGAATAAAAGTTGATTTCTTAACTTCATTAGAAATTCCAAATTTCTTGTGATAGGTCAAAAATTGAACTTTTAAATGCAAATGTTTTTCCCAAATCTTAAGGTCTCATAAATATTATATCAAACTTTTGTTAAAACCCAAAAATCTGGAATGAATAGTTGTATATCTTAGTCTCCAATGCATCTCACTTAAAATGACCCTTTTTCGTATTTTCGTACACATTTACATACATACTTTACAATGTTGTTGTACTATACCAGTGGAAGGCATGCCTCTTGGTGCCAGCAGAACAAAATTGAGGTACATACCATGTCTTGATATGATATGGCTGATATACACCATGAATTAAATTCTTGAAATCAAAATTATTCTTGGGATGTTATTATCGTTATTTCAAACAAGCTTTTTATTTAATAAATATGCAATATGCTATGGTTAATTAAGGTCATACAAAATAATGTGGATGAAAGAAGTTGAAAAGCCAAAAAAGCAAATAAACAACTAGCGAACTAGAAGGGTATCCACTCCCTTTAGAATTGAACAACTAATAAACACCTTTGTCTTGAACTATATCCTAGCTCTTTCTCGTTGCTTATCCTAATATCATGTTTAAGGTCACTTTGCAACTAGCACTTGACATTCATATTCTCCCAACTAAGATTGTTGCATCTCATTATGTAAATATATGCCTCGATAAGTAAATGCAGAAAAATATTATTCTGAGAACTATTCTTACATTCTGGGCAGAAAATTCAAATAAATTAAATCAATTCATTCAATTGTATTGAAAATGTAAAGCTTTCACAAGTTTTTCTTTTTTCCGGAAAATATTTTGGACTAGCCTTATGATATGAGGAGAAAAACAAGGGTATAGAAGAAATGTAGGAAGAACTGAAAAAATAAGAATGTATTCATTGCATTAGGTCTCAAAACTTTATTATTAGTTTTCACTACCGATTCTCCCAATTAAGATTGTTGCATCTTATAATGGAATATATGTTTTGGTTTCTCATTCTCAACTTATACTTTATACAACACAGAAGAATACAAAACCTGTAATCACCAATTTGACATCCATTCTAACTGAGAAAAAGCTGTACATCTGCTTCATGACAAGATACAGTTATGTCATCAAGTTTACCACTTCAAAGATTAGTTAAGAAACTGTTAACATTCCTAACGACAATGACACAAAGGTTAAAGAACCAGTAGCCCTACTTGTGCTGGTCATAGACTGGCACGATACAGTGCAGTACCATGCCAGTCAAGTCCATATTGGCAACTATACCATGCTTGCACCTGCTGGCACGACATATCTGGTATAGAAATCGCACTTGCAGCACTTGAATCCTTGAAAAGATGATCAACCAAAGAATAAGCAAGTTGTCAATGACTATCAACCTGACATCAACCCTTACAAATTCTGAAGTCTGAACACTCATCAGCATCATGCAATCTTCAACATCACTTGAAAGGAATAGTACAAAGGACATACATACCATTCATTAATATAAAACATGAATTTGCATAAAAAAAAAATCATATTTAACAAGACCTGTCACCAGCACTTACACTGGGCTATTCATTAGCATCAAATGCAACATCTTCTATTCATGCAATTTTTTCCAAATCCTTTCTCACCCCTCTGGCATCAATATTGGCACATTGCTGATATGATCAGACCATCCCATCACTTTCCCGCAAACCTTTTTTTTTATTGCTTTTGCAACTCCCACGGTTGTTTAGTGTATTATTTCTTGTCCAGTGTATTATTTCTACATCTACTAACCTATGTTACAAAAGCATCTACATCTAAATTATAATTTTTACAAATCTCATACCTGCTTTAACCCATATTCTAGTACAAAATAAATGTCAGCCTAAAGGTCAAATTTTCCCAGAGTTATCACGGGAAGCAAATCTGTGTATCGACCTTGATACACACACACACACATCAGATATGTTTCCACTAATCAATCAAATCTACCATGTACTAGATTCAGAAAAGGGGAAGCGTAAACAATTGGAATAAACAATTTGTCAGAGATAAGCATATGGAAGGAAGAATACCAAGCATTTCAAAGTCGCCAAGGCATTTCCCTTAAACCAGAAAGAATACGCCAAGTTAACTGCATGTCAACAACAGTTCACCAGTTGGAAATTTTGTTAGCAATTAATAAATTTTGGCTCTTTATTTAACCTACTCAATGTTGATCATTCAGTCTTCTAAATAAAACTATCAGAAGTTCATTAAAATGCAAGTAATCTCAAAGCTACAAAATAAACTCTTCTTGTATATCACTTCCAGCTAGTATTCAGGAGCATTTGAGTCAATAACAAAAGTACACATACATACTAATCCTATATGTAGGTGCTTGTTCAGAGTGTTGTCAAAAAAAAACCTAACAAGTGAAAGATCAGAAAAGCTGATGTCACAATTTTTGATCAATAATACAACCTTAAGTTTTATAATGTGCAGGACAAAAGGAGGCCTATGCTTCTTTGAAAAGGACACATGATAAACATCGAAAGCAGTTGGCTAAAATAGAATGGCACACTACTTGTCCATTTTCTTGATGTGTAGTATGTAATAGTTGAACCCCAAAAAAAATGTAGCAAAGTCAGAAACCTCAAGAAGAAAAAAAGGTTCTGCTTATGGAAAGTATTTTTACAATTCTGCCAAAAGTGCAGCATCATCTCAGGGACCTAGTTGAAAGTCACAACCCAAGCACTGGAAACAGCACATAATAGAATGCTAAAAATGAAATAAAAGATAGAATATATCTCACTGACTCTTTAATCAAGAAATTTCACATATCGACAAGATTGTTAGTTATGAACATCTACATATTAGTATGCATGTCTGACTCTGTTCTACCGTTATTACAACTCAGAAATTGCTTGGTGATCTATCCATGACCAAGATAAAGCTTGGATGAAACTAAGGGAAGGTCCAAACTGATTGATGTTGATGAGTTGTGGTTAGGGGTGAAATGCCACTCAAGTAGACAACCATGGTATCCTGTGAGATCTCAAGTTATATGAAAAGACAAAAAATTGCAGAATACACAGGTAAAAGAAAGGATAAGTAATGCGTTAGAAGCTCACTCAATTACATGATATTGGAAGCCCATTATTTAACAGTAAAATTTGGAAGTGGAATATGGATGATTGGAATATAGCATGTGTATGCACTTATGCCATTTGTATTTTTTTTTTTAAAGCTTGCTTGAAAAATGCAGAATTTATTATAGATTTGAAGCCTCTACATTATGAAAATGCAGATTTGTTTGCATCCTTGAAAAAACAATGTAAATTAAAAAGGTTTCTGTCCTTTTCTGGAAGCTAACTCGTGATTTTGCAACCATCATCCAAACCAACTTTTTATCTCTTAAATGAGTATACAGCAAACCACCCAGCCTTCCCTTCTCATGTGTAATCACATGCATGCAGCAAAATCCCTTTAACAAAGCCCATCTTAGGCTGCAAATGAGCAAGCTGTTCACGAGCAGCTTGTGTTCAGCTAAATGCTGGCTCATTATGCGCTTGCTCGATTGATCAATGAGCAAGTTTGAGATAAGATTTTGAGTTCAAAAAATAAGGGAGCCAAATATGAGCAATCCCTGGCTTGTTCATCTTTAGCTCAATTAAGCTCGATTAGTTAAATATAAAATTGCAAACATATTTATAAATAAATAACATATTAATAAAAGTAGAAATAGATACTGTATAAATTGATTATTTATTTACTTATGAGTTTATTCTTATATTTTTTTATTATATTTGTAATATTACAAACTATAACAATAGTACATTTTCATTTATAAGACTAAATTTTAATTTCGACAATTAGATAAAACCTAATGACTTAGATATAACAGCCACTTAAGAGGGACCTCAACCTCTCGAGTGCCAGCACTACCCTGTTACAGATCCTGCCTTTTTCTATCCTCACCAAAGGGCATCCCCCCCTCCAAAAAAACCAAAAAAAACCAACACACACAACTTGTCACCAGTTCCTCCACCAAACCATCTCTCTGTCCATCATCCTATCCTCAATGCCGGTCGCTCCATTGGCCAGCTCTCTATCCATCATGCTGCGTTCAATGTCATTCCCTCATTGTTACCTCCACACAACTACCATCATGACCACCCCACCTCCACTGGTCACCCCCTCACCATTTGCTTGTCTGCAACCACCACCAAGCCTAGATAAGTTAAGCTCGAGCTAGGTCAAATGTATGTGAGCCAATCTCGAGCTTGGCTTGGCCAGCCTGTGACAAGCTTGAGTAAAACTCAAGCTGGCATCATTCACCATAAAGCCAAGCTCAAGCTGGTCTAATTTCACTGAAGTTTGACTCATTTACACCCTACCACCTATAATATAATACCACATGCACACAGCAAAACTCGTTATGAGAAGTTATCACAACATATACACTTTTCTCCAATCTCCCACAAAATATCATGCACAAACAACCATTTGATTATCTAATTTTCAGGGCAAAACCAAACCAAGTTTTGTTAAGCATATAAATTTCCATTTGAACAAAGATAAATTGTTTGATTTGATATCCATAAATCATGTGGGCCACCAGTATGTAATGCGAACCAATTGAAGATCAAAAACATCATAGCTGGAAATTTTAATTCACTCATGAAATGAAAGGGTGAAGAGAGAGAGAGAGAGAGAGAGAGGCAAAAAGTTGTTGCATTCATCATGCATGCCAGAAAATTTTCTTCCACAGTGTTGGGTATAAGGATTTGCTTACTTTGGCCCAAATTACAGAATTGTTATTGTTATTGGTTTTTGATGGCCATATCACATATAAATGGTACACAATATTGACATGGTTTAGATTGCAAAAGTACTTAGAAAGCACTTGTCTTGGTAGTACCATAGTAGCAAATTGTTCATTGATGTTTGACTGCTTACAGTCATGCATTCAGACATAATGCAATCTCGGAGAAAATTTAGCTGCTTGGAAATTTGCTAAGCATTTTCATGCTGGCTTGCCTTGAGAACAGGCATTATACAGAATACACACAGACATCATAATTTTACAACAAAATAACATCAACTTAGAATAGAGAGTCCAATTAAACAGAAGAAGGTAATTACCCAAACCAAAAGCTAATATATTTGGAAGAGGGCGTGTTGAGTAGAACAACAAGTGAAACTGCACAGCCGTTAAAATGACAAAGAATGCTTCAACATGATAGCCAAACTTTCTTCTAACCTGCTCAGATTCAAAAGAACTCAGCCATATGTACAACTTAGCCAACAAATACAAATAGATAGCATGTGATTGCATACATAAGAAACTGAAAATAAAAATAAGAAAAATGTAGATGTGAAAGCCTTGCAAATAGACACAGAACAGTAAGAAAAATCCGCACGAGTAAATTACTTCGGTGGGAAAAGAAACTCCATGCAACATACTTATCAATTCCGTAGATGTTTCATATGCTAAAAGCGGTCATAGAAAAGTTCTATGAAAGGAACTAAAAACAAAGTCATCAATTACAGGCCACATTTGCACCGTAGCTCCCTCCTTCACCCGAAGCTTTTTCTCCCAAGGTTCGCAGAACCGGAATTGAACTCTGTGCCGGCCAACCGGCAGTACGGTTTGGTACACCCCCATATCAGGTCTAAACTAACATAGCAAAGAAAGTAAAGAAGAGGGAGAACCACAGAGGAAGAGAGAGAAAGAGGGGGGAGAGAGGAAAGGAGAGGCCGACTGGCCATGGCGATGGCTGCCGGAGGGCCATGGATGACCATGGTGTGTGGAAGATGATGAATCGGAGAGAGGAAGAGAGAGAGAGAGAGGGAGGGAGAGGGAGAGGGAGAGCTGGCCATGGCCAGCTGTGGTCACTAGAGAGCTGCGGAGTCCCCCAAAGAGCCCTTCCCTCCATCCAATTGAAATAGGGGGCGAGTCGCCCCTATGCTCATCACAAAATTGCGATGGAATTTTTTCACCGCTTCACAATATGAAGCCTTCAAAGAAACAAACCATCAGCATTTCACTATGAAAACAAGGGCGACTCGCCCCTATTTCAATCGAATGGAGAGGAGGGCTCTCTAAGGGCCTGCACAGCCCTCCAACGGCCACCACTGGATACAGACGGCTCTCTCTCTCCTTCCCTCTCTATCTATCTCTCTTTTCCTCTCTTTAATTCACCCTCTCCTATGCACCATAGTCATCCACGGCCTTCCAACCACCTCCAATGGCCTACTCGACCTTTCCATCTCCCAAGATCCTCCGAACCGAAACTGGACGCCATGCCCGCCGACCGACAGTACGGTTCAGGATGGTTCCATACCAGTTTGTGAAGGCCCAAACCGATAAGGCAGAAAAGGGGAGAGGGAGGAGAAATAGAGGGAGGGGGAGAAGGAGAAGGAGAGGAAGAGAGGGCCCTCGAAGGCTATCCGAGCTTGATAAGGGCGGAGGGAGGGAATGACCGAAGGAGAGATCCCCCTCACCACATGTTTGAAAGCCGTCAGAGGCCATCGGACGGACGGCAACGCCACCATGACGTCTCCAACGGCGGGCGAGCGAGTGGCGAGGACAGCCGGGGCCAGAGGAGTTGAGGGCCTCCGCCCTCCTCTAGCACGAAACAGGGTTAATTCCATATTTTTTTAGATTTCGCACGAAGTCAGCAACCGCATTGCCACTTTGGTATTTTTTTTATTTTATTTATTTTTTATAAACTCAGTTGAAGTCGGCAACTGGATTGTCGACTTCAACCAAATTTATAAATAAAATACGCCGAAGTCGGCAACGCAGTTGCGAACTTCGCACTATAAAATCGAAAAAAAAAAAAACACGAAACCATATTCCGCACTGGAGGATGGAGGCCCTCGGCTCCTCCGGCCCCGACTGCCCTCGCTGCTCACTCGCCTGCTGTCGGAGACATCGCGGTGGTGTCGACGTCCATTCGGTGACCTCTGATGGCCTTCGGACACACGGTAAGGAAGATCTCCCCCTCTCTCTCCTTCGGTCCTTCCCTCCCTCCGCTCTTATCGAGCTTGACAAGAGCTCAGATTGCCTCTAGTGGCCATCAAAGGCCCTCTCTTCCTCTCTCTCTTCCTCTCTTTCTTCTCCCTCCCTCTAAAACGGCCACTGTGAAGTTTTTTACACCGGAACCGGATCGATTTTCCATCGATATGGTTCGGCACGGCTTAAACCGTCCGATTCGAGACGATTCAGAAAACACTGCTCGCTCCTTTGCTTCCTCTCTCCCTCTCTCTTTTTCTCTCTTTCCTTCGGTGTTCCGAATTCCACGTCGGAACCATACCAATAGGTTATCGATACAGTTCGGCATGCCTTGAACCACCCAATTTGGGTCGGTTCAACAAATCATGTTTTCTCCTTTTCATCCCCTTCCTTTCCAAAATTCCCTATCCATACAGTTATCCATCTAATCTAGGAAGAAGCCCAATAAATGTTAATTCTTAAAGCTCCCCTCTATTTCTTATTTGTCTGACTTTCCTATTTTTATTGCATATGTTCGAACCCTCTAGATATCTTACTGAACATAAGCCTGATAGGGTGCCATCTCAAAAATAGATAGAAAGTGGAGCATAGTGTAGAGACAAGTATAAGGTAGCCCTTAAAAGAAGAAAGCCATAAATGTGTGTGTGTGCGTGCGTGTGTGTGTGTGTGAGAGAGAGAGAGAGAGAGAGTTTAATTGCAGAGGCAAGAGAAAGGGCACACTTGTAATAGATAACATGAAGCTAGTTTTAAGTCTGAATTTAGACCTTAGATCTTTAAGTTAAGAAGACAAAAAAGAGGTTTCACGGGATTCATCCAAAGAAATAGGGATGGGATTTTTTAGTAACATCATTCCCATCACAAGAGCACTTAGGAGACATATTTGCAATACAAAGCTATTCATTGTCTTAGCTACATATGATGATGTCCCTTACGTTTCAATTTAAGTTCTTGGATGACCTGAGAAATGAGTGTCTATTCTTTATTCCCACCTATTCATCTTGATCTAAAGGTTAAAGATAAATAACTTCACAAGAGGAAACGATGGCCATCAAAGCTTATCGAGAACAATGGTTTTTCTATAAATATAAACCTTAGTTTAATATATTGAAGATTATAACAATTAAGGTCGAATAAGAATTCCATGCCAACAAGCATTGCGGAAGATTGCCACTTCAGCATACACAGTGAGAATTCACATACTGTGCAAGTATGCATGATTATTTTAATGATAAAATGGCCTAAGTCAAGACATGCAGATGCCTTTACACAATTTCTACATTACCATTACCCTCTATAGACGGAATTTGGTAGAAATATTGGATAAGAAGTCAAAGTTTTTTCACATTCTACAGAAACTGAGCCATGAATCTTTAAAACCAGAATAACAAAAATAAGATGCATCTATGAGATTAGGAAGATAAGTACTGAAACACCAAATATGAAAAGGACAACATTATGGACTTTAAATAAATAACCATTTGGGGATGCAAAACTTAGTTAAGAAAGATGAAAGGCACACCTGAATGCGAAAAAATCGTAGCGTCGACAATATGATGCAACCTAACACCAGTCTAACTACAGATGGAAAGAAAAAGATAACTCGGTCAGGTGTTCCAAATGCAACAAGCAGAAAGAAATATGATAGAATTGAAGGCTAAAAATTGTCTAATGGACAATACTAAACTTTCTTATAGTTGAGCATATTTGAACCCATTCATGTAAAGTTTCACATATATTCAAGAGATCATCAATAAGATAAAATGTTATAGAACATGAATGACCTGGCATTCAGTACACAAAATTGCCTAGTTAAAAACAAGGGAGCCAACAATTAGACATAAAGACAAATGGAAAAAAAAAAAAACATTTTCTCATCCATATGGAAGCTTTAGAAGTTTAAAGTTGATGGAATGCCAAGCCATCCTGACCCACACAGTTCAGGGCATGTCAATTGTCATACCAAACCGTCCAGGAAACTGGTCCACATGGCCTCTCAGCTCATGGTGGGGGCTCTGCCAGGTTGTAAGCAGTTTTTGACTGGCACCTGCAGGTTCGGGCTTGGGAACTGATAGCAAGGGGAGAAAAAGGGTCACTTAAACATTTCTTTCCTCATTGTGAGTGTTTTGGTTGATAGGAGCAAGAAGGAAGAGCGGGAGAGAGTGTAGGGGAGCCCGATTCATGTTAGAATCAAGATAGAAAGAGGAAATTTCTCCTCACTTCTTCTCTTTTTTCCTTTTCATGCACAAAATAGCTGAAATATAGAAAAATGAGAGGAAATCATTATGAGAAATAAGCTTATGCATACTTTACCACTAGACTTATGGACACACCTTGCCCCAGGCTGCCACGGGCTTCACTAATATGGCACAAACTGCAGGTTCAAACTCCTAGTACTTGTGGAGGGGCATAATTCATTGATAACAAAGTCTAAGAAAATGCACTGTCATAGATGAGATGAGTATTTGTCTAGAAGCATCATGATGATCAGGACAAAAACAGGGGCTTATAACAAGCCAGGCTTGTGGGTACTTCTGCCAAACCACTAAGCTTAGTCAGAAACCAGCTTAGGATCGACAAATGCATAGCTAAAAGCCGACCTTTAATTATTTATGTTGCATAACAAAACTGGAACAGGTGATTATAACTTATAAACTTAATGTTGAATCTGAATCATGGTAGCATGTATTTATGTATGTGTGTGTGTGTGTGCATATGTATGTATGTTATAGAGTTATGAATTCAAGCCAAGTTGACAAGAAAAGGAATTACAAAATAGCAACAAGGTTTCCTTCTATGGTAGCATACCACCGTAATAGGTTGCTACAAGACATAAACTACCAAATAAGACAGGCACTAGATTTTCAAGACGTACGGCATCATTAAAATTGCAACCCAGTTTCAATAGCTTTCAATTTAATGTTTTAAAGTAATGCTAAATGATTCATTTAAATCTCTCTATAGTCTATATCATGGAAACCCCATACCGGACAAGTACCGGTATGCCGAACAGCTCCGTACTGACACAGGCATACCATAACGTACCGCGTACCGACACTATAGTGAATTTCATTGGTACAGGGTTCAGTACCCAGATGGAATTCCTTGGTCTATATAGTATACTACTTGGACAGGTTTATAGATATTACGTGCTGAAAATGCTTCATTTCAATGCAAGAAATAAAAATACCTGCAAAGAGACTGTAAATCTTTGGCATGTGCAAACAATGCATAAGGAACACCACTGGTGATGCCAAAATCGATGCAAGAAGTGCACCTGGATGACAGAACCATATTATGCAAAGATCATTAAGACTTGAATTTTTCCTACATGAAAACACATTAATAACACCAGTAATGATGACAAATTGATCTAAGATAAGCACCTGGGTGGCAGTTCCAAAATTTTAGCAACATAATGAAGAACCGACACCAAAAGCCCATGTTAAGTTATCATCTTAGGAAAGTTGTCCTTCAGTTCTCTTAAATAAAACACCAACCACAACCATATGACAATTTAAAAAAAAAAAAAAGCATACAAAGAGATCTATGAGGGTATTCATAAAATATGAAACATACCAAAGAGTTGATAATTATCAACATATGTAATTCGAACTGAGCTGTCCATGTTGATCTCAAAATAATATATCAGAGCTGCAGTCTGAGCTCAAGAAAATAAGTGCATGCTCAATGTCCACCCTTAATGATAATCTCATCTTAAAAATACACCTATAGCTTCTCAGGTGTTCCCTTCAGGTAACACAGCTGTCCTTGCCTTTACAAAGGATTGAAACCACTTTAAGGTGTGGACAAAAGATGCTTCTAAAGGCTTTACAAAGGAGAAATAGAACCCTTCAGTCTATAGCATTGCAGCATAGTAAGGTACTAAACTTTTGTGCCAAAAAGAAACTCGATATAAACTTTATTGTACTCACAAGGTGTAGTTCACAGAGAGCCCCAGCATCACTAAGGTGTTCATAAAGAACTACAGCAAACCCCTGAGGCCCTAACATGATGATAGTAAATAACCAAGGTTGTTCTATTGCTCACTTGAGAAAGTCCAATTCAAATCAGAAGATAGCCCAAAAGAGTCAAGCCATGTTAGAAATGGGTGAAACCAAAGGTTTGAAATCTCAGTGAAATAAAGAGATATTTCAACCAAAACAGCTAGGCCTTAGTCAAAAACAACCCAATGTTACCTAAGTTTTTCAACAATCTTAGTCATTTTCCAACAAAACTAACCAGGTTTAGTCAATATTTTACCATGCTACAGTGTTTTTAGCCAGAATTGACATATATAATAAAATCTTACATCATTTTTGTCTTGATTTTTTTTTTTTTTTTTTAATTGAGCTTGCTCATGGGTAATAAATTAAGCCCCTACATTTATCAGATTAAATACAATTTTGTGAGATAAGCATATCTAGAAGTGTGGAGGTGTTAGATTACTAGAATTTCAATTTGAAAATAGACTTTTCTGTATACTTACAAGTTACATCAATTAATGCCTTTTATACAATCTAAGAAAGATCTTATAGACTTCACTTGCATTTCACACAGCATGTATGGATAATTTAAAATAGGATACACGTTATTTCAAGTGCGAAAAAATTTCTTATTTCAACATACGTGCACCATTTGGTGTGCAAGTTTCTCGTCAAATAACATATTATAATCTCAAAACATTGTCTAATGTTCTTTCCTAACTTGAACTGTTTAATGTTTCTTCCATTTCAAAATTTTCATTTGATAATTTGTTAACAAGTGTCAAATGTTTCTTCAACAAAAATTATAGAAACCCAACAAATTGAAACGCTGCTATTTTCCATCCTAAACTTGGTTTACAACTCATCATCAACTATGGCTTTTTCTTCTTTTTTTTTTTAACTTAAAACACTTTTTTTGTCCAGAACTCCAGAATTCAAAGTGAAATAGTCAAACCCGAAGTCAGTCAGCCTGACCGAAACTGAGTAATCGAAACTTTGACAGAATATGCCCAACTTGATAAGTTAACATCTCAAAGGCATTATCCATGCAAATCAATTTTAGATCAGGCAAAGTTTAAGCAAAAACAAAACCCGAAAGGGTCTTTTCCTAACTCTATCAGCCAATTACATCCAACCAAATCAGCAAATAGAAACACAGAAGTGTTTTATTTAGTAGTTGTGATCAATCTTAGCTATAGCACATCAAATAAACTTTTTGTCGCACTGCACAGCACATGTGAACCTGGTCAAGCTCTGTTAAGGCAAAAAGAATGTGCTTGGAGCCAAAATGCCAAAATTCACCTAGAGGACAACTTTGGCTACTTTCCAAATCCTTGAATGTTGAAAAGAATGTGCTTAAAGCCAGCATTCCTGAACGCACATCCAATTTAGTATGTGGAATGCAACCTGGGATCAACAATCCCAGGAGCACGCACTGCTGGATCATTTCCACAGAGATGTCAAGTGGATTAATTTGCCATATCCATATTCCATTTGACAGGGATGCATGACTTTATCTAAAGGCAGATAATATAATTATATAATGCTCTTAAAAGGCCCACAATTTCTTATTAATTAGGAACTACGCTTGCACGGAGTGTCCAAGATTGAATCCACATTTTTTGTAACCGGAAACTAGGGCCAACCAACATAGGGTCAATTAAGCACCACGCAATTCAAGAAAGGGTAAGTCTAATCAAAATAAGCATCACCTCTCAGCTGTCCAATTGGAATAGCATTACCATAGTGACTAAAGCAAGCAAATTTGGATATCCATTAAAGTTATACGGCTATTGACTTATGCACTTTTATGTATGTTTCTTCCTATAACTGATGTGTTTCATAAAGATTTGAGAGAAAACAAAGATCTTTAAAAGGAAAGTCTATTATGGGTCTTAAGCCCCTTATACTACTGAGAATTTGATGGATTCTGGCAATAATAAAGGAAATTCATGACAAGCCAGATGGCATGAGTATGTTCAATTGAAGACAATGATGAGGTTGCTTCAGCAACCGGGGCATAGATTTTTGTTTAAGGATCAAGAAACAGAAGAGGAAATCCAAAAATAGCATGGATGGAGTTTGGGAGAAAGATATAAAGAAGTTGGTAGCAGAGGAGGAGGTAGCCTATAGAAGGAAAGACGGGCAATGATGATGAAGATGATGAATTTAATTGTCTATGATTATATTTAACTAATTATAGTAATGATAGAATGATGTAGTCCAGCATCCTGAGCTATTCTACTAAAATGTAGAAAAATAGCGATCAGGTTTTGGCTGACCTGGTAAAAAGAAATGAAGGTACAAGTATGAGAGAGAGAGAGAGAGAGAGAGAGAGAGCAAATCAACTGATAAGAAATATAGAATTAATATGCGATGCTCTGTGTTTAGGACACTTTGATTCCCATACAACTTACAGAAAGGACTGATTAGCAACTAAACAAGAAACTTGACCAGCCAAATATCTGCATCAAAACTATTTTGCAATTGAAAATTGCAATATCATCATAATATAACCATGTCATTCATAGTATGACCACATTAAAGAACTGGCAGCGATCTTAATATACAAAAGCAGTGCATAAACAAATAAAAGTTTTTGCCCAAACATGTAAAAGTAAAAAGGAAAGCTTCATCACAGTATTGCATCTTCAGATATGCTCAAACCACATGCAATACTGCATTTCTAAAAGGATAGAGGATTTACCCATAAAAGTGCGAGGAACAACACCAGGAAAATCCAAATGGTCATACTGCTACAAGCAATAGACAAGACTAATTAATACCACATGAAGGATCCCAAATATCTGACAAGCAAAATGTGTGTAGGAAACTTACATTGTTAATGTGATGGTGGTGGTAAAGCATATCATGCATTGCCTGAACAAAGAAAAATAAAACATCATCTAATTGAAATGTTCTGTGAGTATAAAAAGACAAGAAAAGTAAATCTGATAAAGGAGGATATGTATGCAAAAGCAAAATGGTTAAAAATGTTGTTTCATTAGTAAGCAAAAAGGTGGCGAACAGATAGACACAACCTTGCTATAGCAGCAGTCAGGGAAATACAATAGAACCCTAATACTGATGAAAGGTTCATAAAAAGGAAGGAAATAGCACATGAGAACAGATATATTAGATTTATTGTAAAAAGACTCAACTATTGCAGCAGAACAGATATAAAAGAATCTATGAGGATTTAAGCAACTGTTTTTCTACCGACATCATATTGTACCAATGGACCGTGAACTTATTGGTTTCACATCATTTTCTCTTTTTTTTTTTTTTTTTTTGAAAAAAAACACGGCATTCCACAAATGGATCACTTGAAAAACTGATGAACAGAAAAAAACTAACATACAGTAAAACAGAACGGAAGAACAAACAAATACAAGAACCAGTTGGAATATTCATCAAATCACATGCCAAAGTGATGATGATTAAAGGTGGATTCGCAACCTACAAATTCTAATTCATCTATTAAAAAAATATACAACACTGTATAATTATTAGCAGACAAAGAATCTTCAAGCAGATGGTTTATTTGAGATTATAAAAGATATTTAAAAGGGGAAGCAATATAAGCAAAGTATGCACAAAGTTTACGACAATTAAACCATATGAATTCATTAATATTTCAACTTTTAGATTCTGATAAAAAGGATTATTTCATTGATTTTCACTTTAGGAAATGCATTTACTTGTCCCTAACACAAAGCTAATTATGATTAAAACTGATATTTCTTTTCCGAAGGACAGTGGGAGATTTCTTTCCCCTTGAAAAGCAAAGAAAACCACACAGATCGGATTTTTCATATTTCTATTCCGACTAATGGGCTTAGTATCACAGAATATAGACTTGGCAGTGGAGTGCCACTTTCATCAGCTTTTTTTCCTGTAAATAGATATACAAAAAGATTGTTGGCTCAGTGTTTTGTTTAACAGGGTACAGGAAGTCTTTATGGATGTTTTATTGTTTCTCCCATTTGGTCAAGTTATTATGTGCGATCTTGATGGTTTAACAAGAGAACAAATATGGAACTAGATTGCAGTTCAAGAACAGTCAAACATAATTCAGGAAAAAAACAATCGAACAGAAGTAGTTGCGCCAATCAACTATTAATAAATCCTCAATAAGTTCATATTATTTGCAACAAGCACAGATTTGGAGAAGGATATTAAGAGTCTTGCTGTCTATGGGTTCTCAAGGAAATGGCAACATTCTGTGGTTGATGGCTTGACCCCACAGAAGCTATTTTGCAGAAGTCCATATGACTTTTTGATTTTTCCCTTGCAAATGCATCAGCATGATCAACCAAGAAATAGCTGATCAACAGTAATGAGGGTTTTTCTTAGAATGCCTACAAAATCTATCGAGAAATTGTTTCTTTATTGATGTCAAATTGTTCTCAGTTCTCGCTCATTTGAACGGTTAATGTCGACTGAAGAGTTGATTAGGTTTAGAATCTAAAATGGGAACTATCGGTATCCGATAAGCCTTAAATTAGAACAACTATGGATCAGATACCAGAATTTCTTGCCCTTTGAGTAAGCGAGGAAAAGAAAATATATCAAAACTGATCGTTCCAACAATTCAAAAGCAAAAGAATCTTTCCTCACCCCGCTCCCACCCCCAAGATTTGTGAAAGAAAGCGTTCGTCGTCATTCAATTGCACCACCATGCATTCGGATCTCACATAGGAATCTCTATGCTACACTATCGATAGAAAGAAAAAAACTGAGAACGGAAATCAAGGGTTCAGCAACGTGCCTGAACGTTGAAACTCTCTTCAACCTTGGTGTAAGGAATCATGATTACATAGAAAGAAGCGATGGTTCCTAGAATCACATCCCAGCCTGCAGCAAATTCATGCACCCCTCAGCAAGCAGACCCTAATCGGAACTATCGATCGATCGATCCAGACGAATATGGATTCGAGAAAAGTGAAAGAAGCCTAACCGTAGTTACGAAAAAATTCGGACGATTTCTCATTCGAGGCCGGTTTCGTCGGCGCCATCGGTCCACGCCCAAAACCCTAACACCCAACCCCCGCTCTCTTCCCCTTCTCTCTTCTCTTCGCTCGACTCGCCGCGTTCCCCTTCTGTAAAGCAGGCCCAAGTGCCGTCGACGCTATCCCCGGTGAGCACACGGTCGTAGTGGTGCCGGGCGTTATAACGTTACGTTATATATGAAACGTCCGTTATAACGGGTTGATGACGGCCGTTACTTGCGTTTGTATTCTCTTAATAAAAAATTTCAGATTTTGTTTTCAATTCCCCCTAAAAAGCGCTCGCATCGTTTTGTCAATATTACAAATTTAAATAAATACATGATTTGAAAATATATTATTTTTGTCATGACACTATTATAATGATATTATTTTGATAGTAAAATTTTGAAATCATGCAAGACGACAGTAGGTAAATTTAATGGGTATATTATATAATAAATATATAACAACTATTATAATGAATTAATAACAATCTATTATAATGTCAATAAAATTTCTTAATTGTACTTGTATTTTCTAATGAAATAGTTTCTATAAACTTTAAAATTTAATAAATTCTTCTTAAAATATTATTTTGAAAAAAAAAATCATGATTCTAACCAAATGACCAATGATTTGAAAGAAATATTGTTTACATTATTTATAATAATATTTATTTTAATATTAAAATTTAAAATTGTATACTATGGAATAATAATGGCTATTGTAACTATAATGATCACTAACAATTTTGATATATATATATATATTGTCACAAAGTAATGGCATTATTGAAAACTTAATGTTGAGTCAGGGTTATGACAAAATTTTGTTAGACCAAGAGGTCCCTTACCCTTAAACTAAAATGGATTGCAAGCAAATTTGCTACGAGAGTATGACCTTTAAATTTAGGATAAATTATAATAATATCTTCTCAATTTTAGCTCAATTTCATTTAGATATTCTCTACATTAAAAAATATCAAACTAATCTTTCGAATTTTTGTGATATTCTAAAATAGTCCTACCACTTATCTCTATCAACAGAATAATGTCACGTGACAATCATATAATATCATTATTTTATAAAATGACCAAAGTATCTTTCTTCTCCTCTTCCTCCTTTCTTTCTTCTCTCTGATTGCTCTTCTCCTCCTCCACTGCTAACGTCCCCCCCTCCTCCTCTCTAATTGCTCTCCTCCTCCTCTACTGCCGACGTCTCTCCTCCCCGCTCCTTCCCCTTATCCCCTTCCTCCTCACCTTCTTCTCCTCCTCGCTGTTCTTCTCCTCCAAGCTCATCCATGAGCTCTCCCCCTCTATGGTGACTCCTTTTACCTCCATCTATTCATCATCAACGCCCCCTCCTTCTTCCTTCTCTCCTTCATCCTCATCCTCTTCTTCTTCTCATCCTCCTCCAAACCAGCCTAAAGCTCTCTCCCTTCATGAGGTCATTTTCCATCTCCATACATTCCTCATTGGCAATCCATCCTTCTCCCCTTTCTTCTCATGGTTTTCTCCACCTCCACCCCTTTCTTGTCGATAACCCCTCACTCCCCCTCCTCCCCTTCCTCCTCGCCATCTTCTTCTTCTCCTTCCCTTTCTCCTTCTCTCATCCCACCCAAGAGACATTCAATGCCACCCTCCCTCTCCATGCTGACCTCCATGACCCCACCCTCTTCCTCTATGGTGACTCCCTCTACCTCCACTCCTTTCTCATCGACAACCTTTTTTTTTCTCTCCTCTTCCTCCTCACCTCTTTTTTCTCATCATTGTCCTTCTCTTCCAAACCCACTCATAAGCTTTGCCCCTCCATGATGGCTCCCTCCACCTCTATCTTTCTCCGTCGATGATTCCTCTTTCCCCCACCTCTCCTTTCCTCTTCACTCCTCCTCCAATCTCGCCCATGATACCTTCGATGCCATCCTCTTCCTCTACATCGACCTTTATGACCCCACTCTCTCTCTCTATGGTGGCACAGCCACCTCCATCCTTTGCTCATTGGTGACACTTATATACCTTCATATATAAGTGAGAGGCATTTTCATCTACTTAAATGACAAGCTAATACTATTTGTTACTAAATGAATGACAGGACCACTTTGGAACAAGTCAAAAATTTGAAGGGCTAGTTTAACATAAAGTCAAATGGGTGTAAGCAAAATTAGATTAAAGTTGAAGGTATATTTTTATAATTTATCTTTAAATTTAATTAATTCAAGTTCAAGGGCATGTATTTCTTAAATCTTTTGAAATCCTATCCAATTAAAATGCATGTGCAAATCCCTTCATATACATATTTTAATTATTATTTAAAAATTAAAATTTGTATGTGATATAAATTTTATACATGCACATGAATATATTTGTCTATAAATAATATATTGTCATATACACTACTAATAATGTATTTATGCCATACACATCATATGGTAATCATAAATACATCATCATATGATTAAAGGCTTAATATAATGATAGACAATCCTATCACTCATGTTATATATGGCACTGGAAATATATTTTTTCCTCTTTTTAACTTCAAACACTTTGAAACTAAACTATAAGTTGATTAATCTATAATATAATTATAGCAAGTTTTGTTTTTGCCAATATATTTATATTTAAGTAGATAAATAAATCCATTGCCCATATTATAAACTTTTAAGATGCATTGATCTCTGGAACCATAATATCAGACTATAGATTTTTGTCTAATGCACCATCAAAGTATTGCATTATTTATTATATAATTAATTTTACATGATATAATTGTTCATGCATTAACAAAATGCCATGCCAAAATACCAACAAATACGGAAAGATTGAAAGAGTATAAGCAAGTTTCCATAATTAACAAGCTCAGACTTCTTGTACAATTTTGTTGTTTTTATCTCTACAATAATTAATCTTTTATTTTGATCTTCCTCCTTTTGAGACTCAACCACTTTGGCTCCACCCCACATTCTTCGCGATCCCATCATGAATAATAATAGATTGATGATATAATTGATAATTCTATCTTGAATTAGTACCTTTTAGATGATTTTGTAATGTTCTTATATATATATATATATATATATATATATATATATATATATATATATATATGACCTTTTTTACCTTTTTAGAGAGATTAAGAAAGATTAGACCCGATTATATACATGAAAATCTTAATCATTAATATCCATACGATTGAACCAAAATTGATATGGACAGTGAAGCAAATAAGATACACGATATGCTTACATTTTTTTATTCATGAGTGACAGTTGATTCAGGATATATATATCCAACCAGCTAGATGACACAAGAACCCTATCTATCCTTTCCCAAACTCTAGCCTGTCTGAGATGATTATTGCATCAAATGAATTTAGGACCCTGAAAACCTAAATCAATGAGATCAGAATTATGAAGGAAAGATCTGAATTTGCGAATCTCTCTATTAACTCTAAACAGTTTACTACTTTTCTTATCTTCATAATGTAAAATACAATTGAAATCACCAGCAATAAGCATAGGGAAATCTAAAGCCATCACCGATTGCACTTGGGACCAAATATGATGATGTTCAAATACCGAGATACTAGCATAAATCATATCCAAAATCCAAGTAGGTTGATTAGTACAAGAAATAACACCAAAAGCAATTTACTTATCAGTATGCATAAAATTAACAGTACCTAGGTTTTTAACCCATACAACAATAATACTCTCTGGAAGCCCCTCAACAGGAATGATATAGACCTCCCACCTAGGACCTAAAAACTGCTAGATCCGGGACAACGCCAAATTAGATAATCTAGTTTCAAGAAAATGGACAATATCAGGCCTATCTTGACGCAATAAAGTTTTAGCATAGTTTGCAAACGAGGGCTTAGCTGCACCCTACAATTCCATACTAAAACATTCATTTGGATGAATTAAGTAAAACATTTGGATCCAAGTCTATGCTAGATAATTCTCTGACACATCCAGACTTCGGATCTTCATCAAAGTTGGATGGAACATGGCAATTCTTTAAAGTAGTATGCAACTAATAAACAATTAGATCATATGATTCCTTACCAACCTGAAGTTGTCCTATTTGATTGTTTTGTTTCTCTCTTTCCTGTTTAGGTGTAACCTTAGCCTTCTTATCTATACCTTTAGATTGGAACCCAGAATTATTAATTTTTTTTCAAATTTTAAGAACCTCCCCTTTATGATGATATAAAGTTTCTTTATTACCAGTAGTTCTAATGCTAACTTAGCTTGAGGAGGAGAGTTGGCACCTGGAGAAGATTTTTTTGTTTGATTTTTGTTAGGAGATTGCTTCTTTTTACCCTTTTTCCAATTAACATCAAAAGACTGAGTAGAAAAAATCAAGGATTCAGTTACCTCCATATCTTGAAACTCGTAACTCTCTTCATAATTTGTATTCATCAATAGAGAGAACCGATTTAGTCACAGTCAATTCAGAAGCCTCCTTTATTTTTTATGGAGGGAGAGATTGCCTGACAGTCTTCTTTGGCAATGATCAAGCCGAGGTTTTTTGTTCGCCAACTGGGGCAGTCTCAGGATCAGATTTAGGGGCAATCGGAACCCTGGTTGCTCGAATCCAAGAGCCAAAAATCTCCTTCTTACCTTCAATTCAACCGCAGGCATAGTAGATTTTTGATAGGTCTTCATAGACAAATTGCTGCCATAAATATGCATTCTGAACTTTAATTCTAGCCCCACAGCAAATCGGTTTGGACAAATCAATTTCTACACACACTCGAGCAAAATCCATTCTTGAAGAAGAAAGAGTCCACTGATCAAGAAACAAAGAAACACCCACCTGTGCTACTATCTTACAGATATTTTCAGGATGCCACAATTCCAGAGGTATTTCAAGGAGCCTCATCCAGATCTTGGCTTTAAAGATAATATCTTGATCAGGATGAAATCTTGGCCTCCAAAATTCTAAAGCCAAGATCTGGCCAGCTAACGACCAAGGACATTGTTCCAAAATCTGACTCTGTTCCTCAGTCGAAGAACACACGAATAAAAAGAAATTCTCTGGTAGAGCAGAGACGTGAAACTCTCCTTCAATTTTCTATTTGAGATGCATTTTTCTTTCAATAAAATCTAACAAAAAACTCCTACCTAAGAACTTACTGACCAATGCATGACGCATCGTTGAAGTGAACTTTGAATGTCGTCCTCTGTGAAGACAACGACTTGTTGAAATCTCCTCTCCAGCATAGCCACTGCTTTCTCCATAGCTTTAGATCATTAATTAATCTATAATTAATCTATAATCCTCAATTTTCATTGATCATTAATGGATCTCCTATGGAGTGATTTGCTGGTACTTGAGGTCTTAGGCAGGATTGTCCGCTTTCACCATATTTATTTATATTAATTGCTCAAACTTTTTCAAATCTTTTAAATATTGCTGTTCATCATCAGTTATTGCATGATCATCATCCCAGACAAGGGCCTCATATCTCTTACATATTTTATGTTGATAACTGTCCGTTAATTGCTCGTGCTTCTATTAGAGATGCTGTTTATTTAGCTACGATTATCGATGCTTACTGTTATCATTCTGATCAGCAGGTTAATTATTCTAAATCAGCCATTTGTTTTAGTCCCTCTATACCTCCTACAATCAAATCATCTATATTGAACATGTTACATATAGCTGAACAACAATTGCCATGGTTATATCTTGGTATTCCACTGTCTGCCCACTCTCTAAATATGGTGCAATGTCAATCTCTTATTTTTAAATTTTTTCATAAAATTGATACATGAAAATAAAAAAAATTTATCTTTTGCTGGTAGAGCTATCTTTGTACCATGTGTACTTACGTCATTGCCCTTGTATGCTATATCTGCTGTGCATGTTCCCCAAATGGAGAGAGATATTAGATCCTTCCCTTGGAGGCATAATTCTGATAACCGTGGTTTTCACCGTATTGCTTGGGAAAGGATCTGTTCCCCAAAGGCTGAAGGTGGTTTGGGTTTCTTTTCTTTATATCATAGAAAGAATCTCTGTCTATTAGAACCTCATTCCTTGTGGGCTCAGGTTATTAGGGCGAAATATCATTCTGCCGGTTCTTGGATTCATTACACAAAACCCGGTCACTCTTCCATTATTTGGTCCAAGATTTGCAACGCTGGTCACGAGGTGGAATTCCATTGTCAATGGACGATAAATTTTGGAGATTCTATAAATGTTTATAATGACCCATGGATCTCTACATATCTTTTAAATTTTTAGCCTACTTTCCTTAACATACAAGAGCTAGCTCCTGATATTAAGGTTGCAGAATTAATAGATGACTCTCGAGATTGGAATGTTCAGTGATTGACTAACGTGTTTTTGAAAAATTTAATTTATCAAATCCTTACTATTCCGATTCCAAATTTTAATCGTTCAGATCAATTAGTTTGGGGTAACACGAAACTTGCTCACATTTCTTTCAAGGATATGAATTATATCACTCCTCAATATCCTAAACTTTTTTGGAAATCTGGAAACTAAAAATTCCGCTTCGGGTTCGCACGTTTTGGTGGCAACTTGCATGGGATCGTTTGCCAACAAAAAATCTTCTTGTTCACTGCAATATTATCTCATCTGATAACTTAAATTGCAATATTTGTCCAACGTTTATTGAAGATACCATTCATGTTCGCTTATCTTGTTCTTTTGCGCATATACGTTGGCCAGGAGCTTTCTAATACTTATGGAATTGTCACTATGTTTATTAATCTATTGGATATGTTTGATTATATGATTAATCCGTTGGTAGAGGGCAAACATAAAGATTTGGTCGCTTGTCTTACATGGTTCATCTGGCGGGCTCGTAATGAAAGAATCTTTAACCAGCTTATTTCTCATCCTGCTCAGCTCTGTCGAAAAGTATTTGTGTTTTCAAATTCTAAAACCTTGGCCCCATCCAGGTACTGGGGTAGCTTCAGTCATTGTTCTGTTTCAAAAAACAGATCTCTTGTGCTGTCTTGGCTACCTCCTCCCTCAGGGGTTCTAAAGGTTAACTTTGATGGTTCGGTTATCTCTAATAAAGCTGCTGCGGCCTAGGTGATTAGGGATCATAAAGCTCATTTGGTGCAGGTTGGTGGTAAAATTGTATCCCCTAGCTCGGTGCCATTTACAGAGTTGATTGCGGCCTGGCGGGTGTTAAGGTTGCTATAACTATTGTCAATGCCACTCATATAATTCTGGAAGGTGATTTGGCAACGGTGGTTTCTTGGCCGAACACTTCTAACCAATCAAAATTTAAGCATAATGATTTTTTGCAGGATATCTGGCAATGGAAAGCTTCTTGTTCCTCATTCAAAGTGGTCCATACTTATAGAGAAGCGAACCAAGTGGCTGATCATTTGGCTCATACAGCTCTGTATAATAATTTCTGTTGGAATAATGAGGATCAGGTGGATGCTAATTGTCTTTATTTGCTTTATGCAGATGCTTATGGGGTTAGTTTTCAACGAAATGGATAGTCATCCATATTTATGGACAGCATTGAAATAGAATTTTTTCTATTTTGCTGAAGTTAATGTCGATCTTTTGTGTCATTTTTGCTGTTACTATCTTGCTATTTCTTGGATCAACATCTCATATTGTCTCCACCAGGCCACTCATTCATCTACCTGTTATATGGCCATCATCATATCCTTACAGCAAATTCTCTTACACCCAATTAATTCCTGCCACTTTCATTCTCTGATACTTTCTCAAATCATATTTTCCATGGATACTGCAAATATTACTGAGATATTATAAAATGTTAAAAAGGTAAAGGAGAACTTTTCTTGAAAAAAAAAAAAAAAAGAAGGCAAAACAAGAAAGGAAGAAAATGAGATGAAGAAAAAAAAAAGTGACATAAAAATAAGTCGAATTCTTGGTCTGCAGTGGAATTTTTATGAGCTTATCATAATATCATCCTTTTGGAGACATATCTGCTTTGTTGGTTCTTTCAAGTACAACTCCACCATCTTCAGCCTTTGGACTTTAAGGCATGCATTCATGTCAATTTGCGCATTCATGGCCATATCTGATGCTGAGGACTGGTTTGATACCTATTATACCCAAAACTTCAATGACATCAGTCTACAGATTTCAAGTTATTTGGGTTCCCATTGCTATACATATCATAAATGGAAGATTTTTGCTGTTGATGTTCATTCATTTTGGTTCAAGAGATGCAACTGCCTGAGATATAAATGCAATATGTCTGCTTCCATGCTACCGATATACTTACGATGGATCTGGTTTTTGCAGCAGTAGTTGGCCATTGAGATAATCATATGTATCAACTGTACCATTTATTCCTTGGAGCACCATCATGTCTCATGTCATTATATGCAAGGAAAAAAAGAAATTACAGAAAAAGGGGGGAAAAAAAAAAGAGAAGAGGAAACACAAGAAGAATGAGAAAGAAAAGAGAGGCAAAAGAAAACAAAATATACAAAAGAAAAAAAAAAAAACAAAAGAAAAGAAGAAGAGTGTGTTGTTTTATCTAACCTTTGGTTTCTATGTCAATTTGCAGGTTCTACGATCATCTGATTTTCTTAAAATGCTGCCTGTAAATTTGTCAGGTTTTAAGTTGTTTTATTGCTCAACCATCACCCGATGGTTCCACTCTGAAGCAGTTTCGGCAATTACTGTTAAAGTGAAATTACTACTTGATGATCTCCTACATGACTTCCTGCTATATTTCTTAGTGATATATCAGTTTACAGTTGAATCATATGCATACTATATGTTGCGGCCAATCGCCTCATCGTCCGATCGCCGGGGAGCGTGCACCTGCAAAAGGAAGTCCGCACTGACCGGAGGCGGCTCCGGCGGGGACCCTCCGACGGTCAAGTCAGAGAGGTGACTGGGCAACAGTGAAATGCAGACAGAGAGCTCTGAGAGGGAGAAAGAGAGAGGAGCGAGCCTGCGTATGTGGGAGAGACGGGCGGATCGACCCTTTGCACTGTTGCCTTCCCCGGTATATATAGTGGAGCACGGTATGGCGCCCTCATTAATGGCGCGGACAAGTGAGGAACTGTCAACTCACTGTAGGCTGTCAGAGCCGCCGTGAAAACATCATGTCGCCGTGTAGCCGTCTAATCACCAGGGTTGACCCGGCTCTCGGCGGGACAATACCCCTAGGTAACTGTGCCGCGTGTCCGTGTCAGAGCTGACAACGTCTGGCGGCCGTACGGCGGTTGGTGGAGTCGGCCGACCCAAGGTCGGTGGCCAACAGAGTGGCGTCGGGCTCCTCCGTCGGTCGGCGAGCTTCAAGTGGATCGGCGACCGGACCTCTGGGTTCAGTCGGTCGGGAATAGACCGTGGAATGGCCGTGGTTAGCCGCTGATGGCGTCCGTTGGCCTGCCGCCCGACTTACGATCGGCCAGTCAGAGTCGTTCGTCGGGCCGTCGGTTAGTCGGTCGGGCCGCTAGCCGGTCGGGCCCTCCGATAGTCGGTCGGTCGGTCGGTCGGGGCCCCGAGGTCGGGCCCTCCGATAGTCGGTCGGTCGGTCGGTGGGTATCCCCCAACAGTTGCCCCCCTCCACTCCTAAGTCGGGTGGAGAGCTGGCCGGTGCCTTCATTCGGGTAGCAAGACCGGACGACTGGGAGTGGATTTGTCGCATGTGCAGATCCGACCGTACCGCCGGCTGATCCGTTGTCTGACACCTCACGAACCCCGAGAGATCCGAACGTCTAGTCGATGCCAGAAGTCGCGCCGGCGTCCGGTGCCGGACGCCGCGTCTTGTCGTCGCCAGCCGTCACGTCGGTGTCAGAAGATCGGGTGCCGGACGATACGGCGTCAGTCGATCGGATTATTCGGCGCCGATCGTGGGTGAGGCGTCCCATCGGGAACGCGGACCGGCGCGGGCGGCCGACTGCGGAGCCAACCCCCGCGCGCCGCGTGTCAAGGTGGTTGGCCGGCGCCCGCTCCGGCATTTAATGCGGGCGGTGCGGGCGTCCCGGGGCGAAGCGCGCCGAATCTTTAGCCAATCGGCGGGCGCCACGCGTCGCGCATCTGGAGGACTTTGGTCGGCGCGGGAGCATCTCGGCCGTCGGTCGGCCCTATATATATAGGACCTCCCGGACCCTGACCCACATTTGCCATTTGCTGGGGAAACTCTGTCCGGACGATTTCTCGGTCGTCGCGGGCAGAGCTCTTCTCTACCTCCGGAGGGTCCATCGGGTTCGTGGTCCTCCTTCCCCTTCTTGCTTTCTTCTCTTCTTTCTCTTCTTTCGGTTCCTGCACAATGACCAGGAAACCGACTCAGGGAGCTCGGTCGGGGAACCCGACTGACGACACCCGATCGGCTCCGGAAGATGAGGCCTCCTCGCTTTCGGGGCCGAACGTCGATCAGCTTCGGGAGCACTATCGCATCCCGGAGCAGTTTCGGCTCTATGCTCCAGGGGCCGGCGGTCGGGTCAACAACCCTCCGCCCGGTGACCTGGCGCTGTATGTTGAGGACCTTCGTGCGGGTCTTCGACTTCCGATTCCGGAGTTCGTCCGGAATCTGCTTGATTACTACGGACTCTGTCCGACGCAACTGGCGCCGAACTCTATCCGGCTAATCATTTCTTTCGCGCTGTTGTGTCAGCTCTTGCCGACCAACCCTCGCGTTTCCCTCTTCCGGGCCTTCTTTGTGCTCCGACCCCACCCTAAAGCCCGAGGGTGGTGGCTCTTCAATCCCCGGAAGGGTCTTGCTTTCATAACCGGTCTTCCATCGTCCATTCATGGATGGAAGAACCAGTTTTTCTTTGTTTCCTCTTCCTCCTCTTGGGGCTTTTTTTCTCGCTGGGGTGTACCCCGAACTGAGGCCAACGACAACAGTCGGGTCGACGTGGACGACCGGGAGGACTTCCACCGACTCAAAGATATGTCGGTCCCGAAGCAGAGGGAGCTTGTTACCGAGCAAGCTCTCTATGATGCTGGCCTGAGTCTGGTCCCCCGAATAGGTATCGTCCGATTCCCCAGCTTTTTCTTTTTATTCGGCTTTAGGGTAGTTCTGGTCCGGCCTCTGACATTGGTAGGTTTTGCAGGGACACCGCCGAGGATGAGGCCGACCGACGCCGAAATTCGTCATTTTGCCGCCGCGAGGAAGAGGCCAGCGTCGGGGGCTGGCCCTTCGCGTCCTTCCAAGAGACCAGCTCCAGTTCAGCCGACCGTGGAAGCGTCGGCGACCGAGGGGTCGGAGCCAATCATAGCCCTTGCGGCTCCGACCGTCCGAGTCGAGGAGAGGCCGACCGAGGAAGTGGCCGAAAGGGTGTCGGCGGTTTCGCCGCCGCGGGTGGAGCCGGATGTCGTTCGGGAAGCCGAACATCGTCCGGAGGCGTCCGCTGGCGCAACGGGGGGCGCCGGGTCGAACTCCAGCGTCCCATCGCTGCCAGCCCCGTTGGTCGGGGCAGCTGATCGGGGGAAAGCCCCGATGGAGCCCTCGGAGGAGGAGAGATCAATGCCCCCCAGCGCATACTACCCTGAGGGTGCGTCGGCCTTGGCCGACCACAACCTTGCGAGGAGGTTGTGCCAGGGGATCCTCCTCCCTACCGACGTTCAGTCGTTGCGGTCTCGGCAAGTGACCGAAATGTTGTCGCGGTTCTACCCGTCGATGGTGGAGGTAAGCTTCGCGTCACCTTTTACCTTAGAAGAATTTTCGTTTGCCACATAATTCTGACAAGGCTTCTTTCTGTCGGCAGTTGATCTTCACCATGTCCGAGCTGGAGGCCGGATACCGAAGGTTCGGCGACATTCGGGCAGCCTTCAAGGAAAGGTCGGCAGCGGCCGAGGCCGAGAGAGGGAGACTGGTCGACCAACTGCAGGAGTCGGTCGATCGGGAGGCCAAGTTGACGGACGAGGTCTCCCGGCTCATGGCCGAACTAAAGTCGGCCAAGAAGGAGGCCAAGCACAAAGGTCGGGTCGTGCGTCGTCTTCGACGCGAACGGGACGGTGCCACCTCCGAACTCCAAGGGGAGCGCGAGCAACTTCGGGCCAGCCTGGGGAAGCTCGCGGAAACCGAAGAGGACTTGTCCATCGCCCAAATCGACGCCGAAATTGCCAGGGCCGAGGCGGAGTTGGCGAGGGAGGAGCTGGCCCATACTGAGGACGAAGTACGGTCGGCGAGGGAGTCGGCCGATCGTGCGGTTGAAGACTTCCGGGCCTCCGACCGGTACAAGGAGGAGATGCTCGAGTCGGGCTTCGCCTCCTACCGGGTCGGGTTTGAGGACGGTCGGGATGCCGTCCATGCCTTGTACCCGGAGGTGGACGTCAGCCGAGTCGCGCCGCTACTCGCCGAAGAGGAGGGAACCGAAGAGGAGGCCGACCATCTGTCGGGAGGCGTCATCCCATCGGAGGAAGCCGTCCCAGAGCCGGAGCCGACCGGAGGTCCTTCGCCGACTGAAGGACATCCTTCTGCCGTCGACCCAGCGCCGCTCATGGTCGAGACGCCGATCCTTCCCGATCCTCCGTCGGCCGAAGAGACTATCCAGGACGAATGATCGGTCCAGCCGATTGTCCTCCTTTTATTTCTTCTTGAAAATACATGTAATCGGCTTCGGTCCGACTTTGTAACTTCTTTTAATCAATGAATGAAATTGTCTTCTCTTTTCCTTCTTGTTTGTAATGTTTCTTATCGCTGTAATGTCGAACCCTAGTCACCAACTTAGAGAAGTCGTCAACTCGGGTAAGTCGGTAAGACCTAAACGGCTTGCACAGTTCCGAAGTAGCTTGTATCCCGACTTTAGGTCGGTTTCCAATAATTGTAGTCGCCACTCGGGCGCGTCTGTTAAGCCGGGAGCCGACCGAACCTGGTAAAGGTTCGGCGGCCGGACCTCCGTAGACGCACTTAGTCGGCCATCATCCGGCGCAGTGTCGGGGGCAGGATAGTAAGTCGGGTCCCCATGCTCTTGCGTCGGGTTTTGTGTCTTTCGACAGACGGTGGCAAGCCGAGTGTCGTTCAGCCGGCCGTAGGTCGGTCGGCGAGTAGTGGGTGCGACTGAGGTCGCATCATGTGATAGACGGTGGTAAGCCGAATATCCCTCGACCGGCCGTAGCCTGGTCGGAAGTCGCGGCAATAGCCGCGTGGGCTTTTAGCCTTTCTTCGGTCGGGGCCCGATCGGCCAGGCGGCCGATGGATTCTGTCCGAAAATTTGGCCGTAGAAGGAGTATAAACTCCCGTCATCGCAGATGCATCGGTCCGTGTAAGCGGCCGATGTGTCGTCGGTGCCAGATCCGCGTCGATGCGTCGGGGCTGAGCGTCGATCGGTAGTCAAAGAGTTAGAACTCCGATTTTTCGAACTGAACTTGTATTCCAACGATTGAATTACAGAATTCACTGGTAATACAGCTTCAAGTTGTCGGCGTTCCAAGTCCGGGGAATGGGCTTCCCCTCAAGGGTCTCCAGCCGGTAAGCCCTCGGCCCGAAGGTGTCAGCAACCTTGTAGGGCCCTTCCCAGTTGGGAGCCAACTTCCCTTGGTCCAAGGGCTTCGACACCTCCGCTTTCCTCAAGACTAGGTCGCCAGGTTTAAAGATCTTTGGTCTGACCTTGGCGTTGTAGTACCGGGCAACCCTCTGTCGGTAGGAGGCCATTCGAATTTGAGCCTCATCTCGCAGTTCGGGGAGAAGATCTAGGTCGGCTCTCCGACTTTCGGAGTTGTCCGGCTCGCGGTACTGCTCGACCCTCGAAGATGGCAGGCCAATCTCGAGCGGGATCATGGCTTCTGTCCCGTAGGCCATACTGAACGGCGACTCTCCGGTTGGGACGCGGGGGGTCGTTCGGTAAGCCCACAGGACGGAGCCCAGCTCGTCGACCCAGAGGCCTTTGGCTTCGTTCAGTCGGGTCTTGAGTCCATGGAGCAGGGTTCGGTTCGTCACCTCAACCTTGCCGTTGGATTGTGGGTGCCCGACTGAAGTTAGTCGATGACGGATGTGGAACCTGGTGCAGAAGTCCTTGAAGTCTTGGTTGTCGAATTGCCGTCCGTTGTCGGTGATGATGGTGTGCGGCAATCCGAACCTGAAGATGATGGACTTTTGGACAAAGTCATCCATCTTCCGCTCGGTGATCTGCGCCAAGGGCTCGGCCTCGACCCACTTCGTGAAGTAGTCGATGGCGACAACGATGAACTTCCTTTGGCCCGACGCCGGTGGGAAGGGGCCGAGAATATCGACTCCCCACTGAGCGAAGGGCCATGGAGCGACAATGGGAGCGATTTGGCTGGCCGGTTGGCGTTGAATATTGGCATACTTCTGGCATGGCTCACACCTTCGGACCAACTCTGCCGCATCCTTCCTCATGGTCGGCCAGTAGTAGCCCTGTCGCAAGACCTTGAAGGCTAAGGACTTGCCCCCCAAGTGATTCCCACAAATTCCTTCGTGAACCTCTCGGAGGGCGTAGTCAGCGTCGGTCGGTCCCAAGCACCTGAGCAGAGGGAGGGAGAACGACCTCTTGTAGAGTCGGCCGTCCATGATCACATATTGCGACGCCGACCATCGGAGTCGCTTGGCCTCCGCGGGATCTTCGGGACTGGTCCCGTCGGACAGGTACCGGACGATCGGGTCCATCCAACTTGGTTCGGACGTTAGCTGCTGCATTTCTTCGACCCGATCAATGCTCGGCTGTTGGAGATTTTCGACGAACGTCCGACCCAAAGAATCATAGGCCGACGTTGCCAATCTGGAGAGAGCATCGGCACGGGCGTTCTCCGTCCTGGGGATGTGGGAGATCTCGAAATACTCGAGGTGGGCCACGAGATCCTTTACCTTCTGAAGATACTTGATCATGGTCGGATCTCGCGCCTCGAAGTCGCCCTTGACCTGCCCCACGATCAGCTGAGAGTCGGAGAATGCCCGAAGGCTGTCGACGCCCAATTCCTTCGCCATCCTCAAGCCCGCGAGGAGTGCCTCGTATTCGGCTTGATTGTTGGAGGCCTTGAAGTCGAACCGGAGGGCGTATTCGGTGACTACCCCATCCGAATTCGTGAGCAGGAGCCCGGCCCCGCTTCCCTGAGCGTTGGAGGCTCCGTCGATGTGAAGTACCCAGGTGGAGATCGGGTCCGGCTTAGAGACCGAATCTCGTCCCGGGCCTTCAGCTCCCGACCTCTGGTCGGTCGTCGGGCATTCGGCGATGAAGTCGGCCAAGACCTGAGCCTTCAAGGCAGGCCTCGGTCGGTACTGAATGTCGAACTCGCTAAGCTTCATTGCCCACTTAGCGAGCCGTCCGGATGTGTCGGGTCGGCGCAGTACGGCCCTCAGGGGCTGGTTGGTGAGTACCACGATGGCGTGGGCCTGGAAGTATGGTCGGAGCCGTTGCGCGGATACGGTCAGGGCGAAGACCATCTTTTCCGTCTCCGAGTATCTAGCTTCGGCGCCGTGGAGCACTTTGCTGATGTAGTAGATGGGCTGATGGGTTCGGCACTCGTTTTCCCGAACGATCACCGAACTGATCGCCTCAGAAGATGTGGCCAAGTAGAGATACAAGGTCTCCCCAATCTGCGGCTTTACGAGCAGCGGCGGGGAAGCCAAGTACCTCTTCAGGTCTTCAAAGGCCTGTTCGCATTCATCCGACCAAGAGAAACCGTTCGCCTGGCGCAGGGTTTTGAAGAACGGGAGGCACCTTTCAGCTGATCGGGAAATGAATCGGCTAAGAGCGACGATTCTCCCGTTCAGTTGTTGGACCTCCTTCTTGGTGTTCGGATGACGCATGTCGAGGATCGCCTTTATCTTCTCAGGGTTTGCCTCGATCCCTCTCTGAGAAACGAGGAATCCGAGGAACTTCCCCGAGGTCACCCCGAAGGCGCATTTGGTCGGGTTGAGCTTCATTCGGTGTCGCCGAAGGGTGCGGAAGGTCTCCTCGAGATCCTGAACATGGTCCGGGATCCGCGTGCTCTTTACCAGCATGTCGTCCACGTATACCTCCATGTTACGCCCGATCTGGTCTTTGAAGACCTTGTTGACGAGTCGCTGGTAGGTGGCGCCGACGTTCTTCAATCCAAAGGGCATCACCCGATAGCAGTAGAGGCCCTTGGGGGTCACGAACGCGGTGTGCTCCTCGTCTTCAGGCGCCATCCGGATCTGATTGTACCCGACGAAGGCGTCTATGAAGCTGAGCAGTCGAAATCCGGACGTCGCATCCACCAGCTGGTCGATCTTCGGGAGTGGAAAGCTATCCTTCGGGCATGCTCGGTTGAGGTCGGTATAATCGATGCAGATCCTCCATTTCCCGTTGGCTTTCTTGACCATGACGACATTGGCGAGCCAATCGGGATACGTGGATTCCCGAATGAAGCCCGCCTCGAGCAGTTTGTCCACTTCTTCGTCAATGGCCTTCTGCCTCTCTGGGGCGAAGGACCTTTTCTTCTGCCTCACCGGCTTCATTGTCGGGTCGATGTTGAGTCGGTGAGTCATTGTTTCCGGAGGGATGCCCGACATATCTGCTGCCGACCATGCGAATACGTCGGCGTTGGCCGTCAGCAGCTCCGCCAGTCGGTGGCGTTCGGCGTCGGGCAATTGAGACCCGATCCAAACTTTTCTGTCGGGATTTTCTCCCACCGGGATCGCCTCGAGCCGCTCGGCCGGCGAACCCCGCTCTTCCTCCTCCCGTTGATCCAGTTTGTCAATTGTCAGGGGACCCTTTGTCTCGTCGCTTTGGGCGGAGATTTGAAAGCATCGTCGGGCGAGCTGTTGATCTCCGCGCATCTCCCCGACTTCATTTTTAGTCGGGAATCGAACAAGGAGATGGTACATCGAGACGATCGCCCCGAAGGCGTTCAGTCCGGGTCGCCCGAGTATGGCGTTGTAGGCCGAAGGAACTTGGACGACCGCGAAAATGAGGGAGGCCGTTCTTTGCCGTGGTTCGGTACCGACCGTCACGGGCAGGGTGATTTCTCCTTCTGTCGTGATGGTATCTCCGGCAAAGCCGATCAAGGGCGTGGAAACCCTACTGAGTCGATCAGTCGGTAGTCGCATTCGGGAGAAGGTCGAGTAAAACAAAACATTTGTCGAACTTCCATTATCAACAAAAATTCGTTTTACATCATAATTGGCTATTGTCGCCGACACAACAACAGCGTCGTCGTGGGGAGTCCGGATGCCCTGAACGTCGTCTTCCGAGAAGGTAATCACGTCGTCCGGGCGCGGCTTTTTCGTCGGCTCTCCTCCTGCAGACGTCCCCGGGCCCAGCCGCTTGGAGATCATGTTGATGACTCCAGCCGTCGGCTGGTTAGTCGGTGCCTCTTCAGTCGGCTGGGGGCGTCGATTGGCAGTCGGTCGGGTCGGCGGACCCTTTCGAAACTTGCCGAGATACCCTCGGCGGATGAGATTTTCGATCTCATCCTTCAACTGAATGCATCGCTCGGTGTCGTGGCCGTGGCTCCGATGGAACCGGCAGTACTTTCGATGGTCGAGGCCCTTTGCCTTCAGAGGCGGAGGCCGTCGCAGGTATTCTTTCCCTTCGATCTCCATCAAGATCTGCGCACGGGGAGCGGAGAGAGGAGTGTAGGAGTCATACCTGGGACGCACCGACCTCGGAGTCTGTCGGCGGGGTGATTTTTGGATTTGTCGGGGTGGAGAAAGCCGACTACCGGCCGGGGGCCTGCTTGGTTCGGCGGGCTCCCGACCTTTTCTTCGCTTCTCCTTCGGACCCCTGGGCTCGACCAGGCGTCGGTCGGACGCTCCTTCGTCCGCGCGCATATACTTGTATGCGCGCTCCAGTAGCTCGGCGTATGTTCGGGGGAGGGTCTTGTCCAGAGAATAAGTAAATCGGGACGACCTCAGGCCCCGCTTCATGGCTGAAACCGCCATGTCTTCGTTGAGGTCCCGGACCTCGAGCGTGGCCGCGTTGAATCGCGCCACGAAGTGCCGGAGCGCCTCGTTTTCCCCCTGCTTGAGGGAGAAAAGGCTATCCGACGTTCGCGGCGGCTTTCGGCTAGTGCTGAAATGGGCCACGAACGAGTGCTCGAGCTGCGCGAAGGAATGGATACTGCCCGATCGAAGACCGGAGTACCAAGCCCTGGCAGCCTTGCGAAGTGTGGCGGGGAAGCCGATGCAAAACAGAGCGTCGGTTGCCCCTTGAATCGTCATGAGAGCTTTGTAGCTCTCGAGGTGGTCGACTGGGTCGGCGGAGCCGTCGTATGGCTCTACGTTCGGCATTTTGAACCGACTGGGAATCGGCTCATCGAGGACCAGTCGAGAGAGAGGCTGGGCGGTCTGGAAGTCGACGTCGTTCGAAGACTTCTGGCCGTCCATTTGCAGTTGGGCGAGCCGGCGATCGATCTCCTCGAACCGTCGCTCGTAGTCGTCCGCTCGTCGATGCTGGGAGACCCCAGGAGTGGAGCCTCCGGAAGACTCTGAAGGAGAGGCCGACGGTGTGCGCGGCCGCTTTTCCTTCCTCGCCCGTTCCAACGGGGAAGGAGAGGGCCGCTGGGACCGTCGGTCGTCGCGTCGAGGTCGACCCTCCTCCTCCCCGTGGGAGCGCTGTTGGGAGTGCTCGCCTGGAGGCGGCAGGGGTCGGCGCGACCGTCGGCGGCTGCTCCTGGAAGGCATAGGTCGGGCCGCCGGTTGTTGCTGGAGGCTTTTGACTGCGTCGGTCAGTACGGTCATCTGCCGTACAATGGCCGCAATCTGCGCCTCCGTAGTCACTGCAGGGCGCGGAGAGCTAGGCTCCGCCGCCGGTGATGGTGGAGAGGCCTCTTCCCGGCGGGAAGAACGCCTTGCCGACCCAGTGATTCTCGATCGTTGAGCTCTTGTCTTTGTCATGCTGTCCCCTTCCTGGCGCGCCAATCTGTTGCGGCCAATCGCCTCGTCGTCCGATCGCCGGGGAGCGTGCACCTGCAAAAGGAAGTCCGCACTGACCGGAGGCGGCTCCGGCGGGGACCCTCCGACGGTCAAGTCAGAGAGGTGACTGGGCAACAGTGAAATGCAGACAGAGAGCTCTGAGAGGGAGAAAGAGAGAGGAGCGAGCCTGCGTATGTGGGAGAGACGGGCGGATCGACCCTTTGCACTGTTGCCTTCCCCGGTATATATAGTGGAGCACGGTATGGCGCCGTCATTAATGGCGCGGACAAGTGAGGAACTGTCAACTCACTGTAGGCTGTCAGAGCCGCCGTGAAAACATCATGTCGCCGTGTAGCCGTCTAATCACCAGGGTTGACCCGGCTCTCGGCGGGACAATACTCCTAGGTAACTGTGCCGCGTGTCCGTGTCAGAGCTGACAACGTCTGGCGGCCGTACGGCGGTTGGTGGAGTCGGCCGACCCAAGGTCGGTGGCCAACAGAGTGGCGTCGGGCTCCTCCGTCGGTCGGCGAGCTTCAAGTGGGTCGGCGACCGGACCTCTGGGTTCAGTCGGTCGGAAATAGACCGTGGAATGGCCGTGGTTAGCCGCTGATGGCGTCCGTTGGCCTGCCGCCCGACTTACGATCGGCCAGTCAGAGTCGTTCGTCGGGCCGTCGGTTAGTCGGTCGGGCCGCTAGCCGGTCGGGCCCTCCGATAGTCGGTCGGTCGGTCGGTCGGGGCCCCGAGGTCGGGCCCTCCGATAGTCGGTCGATCGGTCGGTGGGTATCCCCCAACACTATACAAAAGTTGTAACAGTTATATTTCACACCAGAGACAGGTCTTTGCAGAAGGTTTCATACTCAACAGCTCAAAGATTCTACACATACTCAACAGATCAATGTTTATATTCAAATGATCAACTGTATAAAGTAAATTTGGCACCTAATTTCTCAGTGAAGTTGCTGCTTACTGACTTCCAACAAGGGCTTCTGTTATCTTTCTTGCCGATATACCTTCAACCATATGCATACAATTCAATATTTCTAACAGGTTTGTTTCATACAACACAGGTTGTTACTGATGCTTTTATACTCAATAGTTCAGGGATTTCACATAAACTCAGCAGATCAACATCTAAACCTCATTATACAAGCTGTTCTTAATCTGTTCTGCAAGTTTGGGTCTTTAGATTTATGTTTTCATTTTATGCCCTTGTCGATATTATTTTGTACTCCACTTTTGTTCTCTGTTGATTATCAGGTCATATGTTGGTTCTTTTTGATAACTGTAAATTCATTTTGGCTTATATAGGTCTGTACTGAACATTGTTTTTTACTGTTAAATTAATATTGCTTCGGCCCTCTTCTTACCAAAAAAAAAAATTTTTTTTTTCTATCAAAAAAAAGTACTTTTCAATATGAAATAACAATAATCAAGCAGTACCTTTTAGCTTATGCTTTATTTTTATAATAGTAAATTTTGGAAAATAATTTACTTGTTCTTCAAGGAGCACAAAAAAAAGATAAAAAATAAAGCAAAAAAAATTAAAAAGTCATTAAAGAAATGCCAAGGTCGATTCAATACGTCGTTTTGATGCCGTAGAAAATGTTGGCATGGTCCAAAAATAAAATATTTTTTTGATAATTAAAAAAAAATATTTATTATGGATAGACTTCGAAAGGTCGAACCTCGAAAGTCTCACATCGGATAAGTCAAGAGTGTCTATGGCCTTAAGTAGCCCTAAGGAACCCCCTTCCCTCACGAGACGCCTTTTCCCCACGGAAGAAGGACAAAACCGTGAGGCCGCCGCCACGTGCCGTGTCGGGACCACCCGGTGGGGACCGCCGGGCACGCTCTCGGCCTGGACCTAGCCAGAGTGGACAATACTTCGTGCTGGGATTGGCCGGTCCCGAAAAGCTCTTGATCCATATCCACATCATTGGCGCCGTTTGTGGGAATCCGGCCCCTGCCTGCCATAGTACCCTCTTGACTGGGGACTGTGTTGTGGGTAGGCCTCAGGAGATCGAACCTCGAAAGTCTCACATCGGATAAGTCAAGAGTGTCTATGGCCTTAAGTAGCCCTAGGGAATCCCCTTCCCTCACGAGGCGCCTTTTCCCCACGGAAGAAGGACAAAACCGTGAGGCCGCCGCCACGTGCCGCACCGGGACCACCCGATGGGGACCGCCGGGCACTCTCCCCGCCTGGACCCAGCCAGAGCGGACAATACTTCGTGCTGGGATGGGTCGGCTCCAAAAAGCTCTTGACCCATATCCACATCATTGGTGCCGTCTGTGGGAACCTGGCCTCTGCCTGTCATAGTACTCTCTTGACTGGGAGGCTGTGTTGTGGGTAAGTCTCGTCCCATATTAGATAAGTCAAAAGTGTCTATGGCCTTAAGTAACCTTAGGGAACCTCCTTCCCTTACGAGGCATCTTTTCTCCATGGGAGAAGGACAAAATCGTAAAGTCGCCGCCACGTGCCGTGCTGGGATCATCCGGTGGAAACCGTCGGGCACGCTTCCGATCTGGACCCAGCCAGAATGGATAATATTTCATACTGGAATGGGCCGGCCCGAAAAACTTTTGACCCATATCCACATCAATACTGTTGTTTGATTCGTAGAATAATTGTAACCATTATCGACTCTTCACGCAATGGCCTTCAACCAAGTAGCATTTATAAAATAATAATAACCTTTTTAGATTCTTCTTGCAATGGGACCCAACGGCCCATTTTATCAGACTGTCGACAACTAGACTGGGAATCGGAGGAATGCTGTCGTAATGTATTCGCTTGCGATGCGGTCAGGTGGAGGCTGGGCTGGACTGGGAATCCGATGAGTGTTGTCGTAATATACTCGCTTGCGATGCGACCAGGTGGAGTCTGGGGGTTTAGCTATTGCTCTGCATCGGCCTCTCCGCTTTCCCTTTCTCCCATCCTAGTAGAGGGTTCTTGTTCTTCCGAGCAGCGTCGGAGAGGAAACGAAGGGATTCAGATATGGAGCAGACCTTTATCATGATCAAGCCTGATGGTGTCCAGCGAGGACTGGTAATTATTCCCCTATTGATCTTTTCTTCTCGATTTTTTTCGTATAATTTTCGTCGTATTTAGATGTGCAATTGCTGTTAAAGAAGTTCCAGTTTCACCCACCTCATCGATTTTGGAATCGGATTGAACGATCTTTTCCTTGTTGTACTCATAGAAACAGAACCTCTTTCTTGTTCATTTTTATGTCTAATTTGTATATCAGGTCGGTGAGATCATTAGCCGATTTGAGGAGAAGGGTTTCTATCTGAAAGGTATTTTTTCGCGTGATTTTTTTTTCCCACTATTTTGTTAGTGTTTTTGGTTGTTTAAAGAAGAAAGATGGAATCTTGATGCGTTGGGTTTCTTGATTTAGGCTTGAAGCTTATGACCGTGGAGCGCTCCTTTGCTGAGAAGCACTATGCCGATCTCTCCTCGAAGCCCTTCTTTGCTGGGCTGGTGGAGTACATCATATCCGGCCCTGTGGTCGCGATGGTGTGGGAGGGAAAGAACGTGGTCGTGACCGGCCGCAAGATCATCGGGGCCACCAACCCTGCAGACTCTGCCCCGGGCACCATCCGCGGCGATTTCGCCATCGAGATCGGCAGGTGACTGTTTGCTCTTTGATAATTCAATCAACTATAAGCCTATCACAGTCTGGTTAGAAAGTACAATAGTGTAAGAACGGTGTGGTTTTCTCTTTCAGGGATAATCCATGATGATGATATGTTAGCATATAGCTATGTTGTTTCTTGATTCTTGATTTAAATTAAGTACTTTTTCCTTCAAATCAGCAGTTCTGAATGCTTATATTTTGGATTGGCATTAACAATAGCTTATATATAGTAAAGTATCATGTATTTAATGTATTGAATATTTTTATGGAGCATTTAATCTGATATTTTAGAGAGCTATTCTGTTCTGGCTAATGTTTTCATCTGCAAGGTGCCGTGGTTTTAGTATTATTGGTCATGTAAATCTTCCATTGCTTATGGGCAATCAATTATCCAATTTGCATTTGTAGGTAACCTTATAGCCTGTATCTATTCTTGTTTCTAGAGAGGGTTAATGGTGTATGAGAGCTTGAATATGGTTTATTTATTTAATTATTGTATGATTGGTTGTAACGAGCCAAATTTCACCATGCTTATGGCTTGACTCAATGAATTGTCTGCTATCCGGTTAATATTGCTTGATGGGTACTGCTTAAAGCACTGGGACACACACCTCATAACATGTTTCTTTATATCTAGAGCTGTGCTTAATGTTAGGAGGCGGGCAGGAAGGTTTTTTCCTCCATTACAGGCGTCTCTTCGTAGCATCATTACAAGACCTGTCATCTCATCTTCTCATGATCTCACCTCTCTATGCCTCCTATATCGAGATTACCTATTATGTTCTCTGTGGCTTTGAACCTAGTGACTGAAGGAGAAGAAAGGAATAGATGGTGTACAAGGAAATACGGATGTTATATTATTCTTTCCATAATGCTTATTCAGCTTTTTAAAGAGTGACTGATTTTCTATGACATCTCTAAATTTGCTGACCTCTTTTATGTTCTTTCCCATTTTATATGACAATTATTAGTTCCTAAGTTGTAATATGAGAATAATTATATCGAGTCCTCAAAAGTTATACATATTAAGCCACTATGTGCCAAGCTATTACCTATATTTATCCATTTTGCAGAACAGTCTGTATGTTGCAATCAACTACAGTTTAAAATCATCCATTTTGGTGTACACTGCGGTTTTTGAGCTAGTACATTGGGTGTTTGCTACACCTTTCCGCAGTTGCTATAGTCAAGTTGGTGTCTGAAAATTTTAGCTAACGGTACTCCCAAGTTGTGAACCCTAGCAGCATTATAACTATCATGTTGTTTTTATGACTCCACTTTGTAGGACTTTATTAAAAAATGCTTCTTCATAATTTAATTGATGTTTATGCAAAGAGGCTGCACTTGGCATTTGGTGATAAGATACCGCAGTTTGGAAATAGTTTCCTTGGATGCTATGAGAGGCAGTGACAACGTTTGTTGCCAAATACTGTACTAGGATGTTTCCCGTCAACTGTGCACTCTGTTTATCTTGAGATAAAGTTTTCTTTTTAATCATAAATGCTCATTGAGTTACATTCTTACATCTTTACATCTCATATCTGACAAAGGCATCGTATAATCTGGTACAGGAATGTTATTCATGGGAGTGACTCCATTGAGAGTGCAAGGAAGGAGATTGCTTTGTGGTTCCCTGAAGGCATTACAGACTGGCAGAGCAACCTCCACCCTTGGATTTATGAGTAGATGACAGCTGCTGCTTAGTTTGCAAAAATTCAGAGTCTAGTCGTCTATTTTAATTTCCAGTCGATGAAACTTAAGTTTTGACTTGAAGCTTTTGTCAGTCCCGGTGACGGGGTGAAACTTGGATTTCAAAATCTAGATGTTTATTGAACTCATCATATTATGCATTGCGGCTGTCATTTAATAAGCAATGCTTATTATTTATAACATGCTGGCCTGCTGCTTATCTCATTGTTTCTCTATTAGAAGATTATTAGGTGGCATTCAGCAATAAGCTACCAAACGGGACACATGATCTGATAGGGATTCGAACATTTATGTCCAGTTATGAAGCATGAATGCTCAAGATGAATCCAGAATAAGCGTTGTTCCCTTGATAACGTCATCAAGTTATTAAGCTTTAGAACATAAGGGCCTAAACTAGCACTATCACGCTGGGCCTACATCACCATGCCAATGGATTGCATCCATGTCTACGTTGAATTGCTGCTACTCGTATTGGTTGGGGTGATAAATATAGAACCACCATTTGTACCATTGTAACGCAAATTCCTTGTACGGTTGTACCATCCAGTTATGAGTCTCATTGTATCAATGCACCCTCCTTTTGTAGTTGTTATCATCATCCTAGTATGCTCGCTTCTTTAGGATACTGACCATCGATAGACCTCCCTCCAAAGAAAAGGGTGGGCGCGTGGAGCAAAGGTTGTGAGCGTACGTACTGAAAAATAAATTAGGATGATGGCCATCGATTCTTATCCTCACATGACCATAAGCACATGGGCAAGTTGGTCTGATAGTGTTTGACATGCTTTCTAAATTTATAATTCACTTCACATAACCTAATAGATCATTCCTGTCTGCAGAAATGATGCCATTTTCATTGAGATCAGGAGGAAAATGTGCCATTTTAAATTTTAAATGATAAAAATATTTTTTTTATTTTAAAAAAATTATGATATCTCATATTTATATTATGACATTCTGCAGTCAAATTATGATTTTCTACGCATAAAAAATTATGATTTTTTTTAGAAGTCATAAAAAAAAAAAAGACATATTGATCATTAAAAATTTATAAAATTTTTAAATGATGAAAATGATTTTTTCTGATATCTTGTAATCAAATCATGAACATAAAGTCATAATTCGACCGTAAGATATTATAATATAACAACAGAATATCATAATTTTATTTAAAAAAAAAGATATTTTCATCATTCAAAATTTTAAATGAAAAAATAAAATTGTAGGTATTAAATACATGTTGGAAAGTGAAGGTTATATGGCCCACTCAGATGACACCGTATATTTTTTCTACGTCACATGTAATGTACAAAGAATTACTCTTTATAACACTGGTCTAGGCCCATAATATGACTGCTGAACAAAATACTATGACAAGTATGTGTCTAGGCCTATGGTTACTAATATGACTGCTTAACAAAATACTATGACAAGTATGGTCATCAGAGTCAAAGCAGGATGACAACCTGATACCGCCCTCGCCTCGACTCCAGCCAGACTTCCTCCTATCATACTTCTCTAACTTCTCTGGCTCCAATACCAACAAAATGTGCGCTGTGTGCCTCACGACAAATAATTCAGAATCTCTTAAGGATTTTGACGGAGAATTCATGGCATTGGAACAGAGAAGAATACCGACTGCTCCGCATAACATATGGTTGAAGCAGTTGGAGACCACCTTCCAACGGTTTTATGACCAGACTAGATCAGATCACAGCATATCTCGACGTTTAGAATATCCATTGCCACCTTAGATCCTTGACCACTCACCAGCTGATTCCAGCAACAAAGCACCTTCGAATGATTACCAGAGAGCATCAAAAGCTTGAAGTTTTCTACTGACCTTATCGAAGGCACTCGCGTTCAGGAGTATTCCACGCTATAATGAAATGAAAGGCATATATAACATCAACCCTAGGCATTTGGCAGGTTGCGAGCAATAACAAACTTCTAGCTCAGATACAACACATTGGGGACATTTTAACAACGTTTTTGTGGTCGTTAGACTGGAAAGTATCCATGAAGACAAGCACATGATCGTCATATTAGCAGAGAAAAAAATAGTAAGAGTGATGAAAATTGAGATGAATTCCGCAAGAGAAATAACACTATTCATGGATCTGGAAGAGAACAGATGGGGCAGTATCACAGTTGGTCAAACAAAGCTAAGCCAGTAAAGGCTTTCTACGTGTATGTTTTGACCTCCCGGTTCATATTCCTGAAGTATGGACTGGCACAACTGAATCAACAACTCAGATCATCACCAGACACTTTTTAATGATAAACTAGATTTTGATCCACAACCTTCCAAGGTGCAATCTCAGCATGGAATCATATCATATACACAAATGTAGAATCATGCTATATAAACAGTAACATCCGAGACCACAAGCACGTGCGTGGATATATGCAAGCTGTATGTGCTAAAAACCAAAATGCATCACAAGGACATAATCCATTGACTCAGGAACAATATATATGAAACATAACTTTGATACGTCAAACTGGTGAAAGCAACCAGGGATTACAGTGGCAAAAGGTGTTTGTGGTTCCCTATTTTAACCATAGCATCGAATAGGGTCATTGCAGCCTTTGGCGCCTGACTGTTTAGAACCAAAGCGCCCACCTTTCTCAAGGTACTGCTGATGGTACTCCTCTGCCCTGTAGAATTTTTTTGCAGGAAGGATTTCTGTCACAATCTTCCTATTCATGATCTTCTGGTGGTTCTCAAGAGATTCCTTGGCAGCTTTTTCCTGCTCTGCTGTATAAAAATATATTCCAGACCGGTATTGGGTACCAACGTCATTTCCCTGCACATAGCCATCAAGGGTAGAAGTCATCCAACTGGATGGAATATATTAGCAAGACCAGAACACTAGGCGCAAGCAATCCTTCAGCTAACTAGTATTTGCAACTAATCTCTCATCTGACTCCAGCTATAAAATTATTTTAATAATTATACTATTGTCATATACAAAGTCCTTGCACTGGCAACGTTTATGAAAAAAAATCAGACACGTAACAAATTACACTTCAGACCGGGTAAACTTCCACAACTTCACTATGTTGCAAAGAGAATTAAGCAAATCCGAAATGTACGGCATTGTCGAAGAAACTTCATGCACCCAGGTTAATAGGAATCTTCTTTTGTTATTTGTTTTGTTTTGGGGGGCGGGGTTGGGGGCGGGGGCCGGGTGCGGGCAGGGTTCAACTCCTAACCTCTGAAGCCACCTCCATATTGACCCAAATGAACCAATAAGAGCTTCATGTGGCATACAACTACAGGCAGCAAAATCTTCAACATGATTATATAATTCCTACCACACACCAAGTAGCAGCCCTTCCATTCCATACATCCACTTCTTGATTACAACTACAACACTCGAGTTGGGATGAATGACATGTGCTACTCTAGATATAACACAACCCATGATTCCATCAAATATGCTTGTATCACCCACAAAAAAAGAGAGGAGGAAAATCAGAGCATCATGACAACATTAATTGTCAGAACAAACAACATAGAATGTCAGATAACATAAGGCACATCATTATTAGAAAAATAGAATGCCATGTACCCATCAATTATTTACCATTTTCATTAACTGACTGCAAACATTCATTCCAGATTTGATATACGCATTAACGATGTTAGTGCACAGACAAACTACCTCTTCCCCCCAGGAGCCATCAAAATATTTTCAAAAACAGAAGACCACTTTGTTCTCAAAATTATCTGGTACCTACCTCCGGGCACAACCGATTCATTGAAGATGGTAGTGCACAAACAATCTACCTCTTCCTCCTTAGGAGACATCAAAATCTGACCACTTTGTATTCAAATTTTGCTGGTACCCACCTCTAGGCACCCTGCAAACATTCTTTCCTGGAAAAAGTAGCAATTGCTTCTTGAATATTATGCAAGCTTTTCAACACTGGCGTTGATATCTGATAAAAATGGGACAATATGGCTCATTAATAGCATGAATAGCATTCAGTAGAAACCACACCACATAGGATAATATGGCTGATTAATTTTCTGATCCTGGTTATGAATTTATTTAGTTTCTTTCGACAGTGAACCATAGAAGTTGGATTTGTTAAAAGATAATTCTGGTTAGTAATGGTCAAATAAATCCTTCTAGTCCAACTGCAGTTGCATGATTAAAAGGTGCTTAATGATAAAAATGCTGATACATACATAATAATAAACATGGTGGTCGGATTGTCCTCGTACTCACCGTATCAAGAAAGTTATGTTAAGAAACTCAAACCAAAACAGGGGTGCAAGATTCATTATTTAGAAAATTTGAGACTAATAAGGACAACTAAGAAGCCATGCGTGAATTACAGACATAGGTGTAAACATCCCAGATTTTGACACTCCACGGAGAGGCGAGCTGCCTCTAATAACAACACCCTGGGCATTGATGTCATTAAAGAGAACCAAAACCATGCAAAGATTGCTCTATTGCATCTATTATTTTGGGTGACTCAGACCAAAGCCCACTAGAGAAAACTAAAGGTGGTAACACCATTGCCAATACACTTTCAACAGGAGTTATGATGCCATCTTATGAATCCTTGTGACCTATAAAAGCCTGATCCAACCTGATGATGCTCCTCTGGCCATAGACAGCATCTCACCTGTTGTCAATATAGATCTGACAGCACAAACCCTATTAACAGCTTAGGATTCAAGCTTCACTTGCATCAAACTCCCTAAAGTTTATTGGTATGACTTTTCACACGATTTGACATGATTTTACCCCTTTTTCTTTGGTTCCATATCGGATATGCACAAGTGCACCCTCTCACAGGAGTACTATATAAGCCCCCAGCCCCCTAGAGGCCATAACCATCGAGTAGTCTCAGCAAGTAGGCCCTAGCTAGCTAGCACAATCACATTTTGCAAAGAGACTATGGCTTGCCTGCTCAAGGCAGCTGAAAACCCTTTTTTCTTTTTTTTTTTGGTTTTGGAGGGTGAAAAGGACTTGACAGCGCTACAAGAGGTCCGACCAAGGCATCAACATGTTCAGGAAAGTCTATGGTCTTTTCCATTAGCTAGTGTAGTTTTCATTCTGCATAGTTTCATTCAGAATTTAGTTCTAGGCACAGAATAACTTCCTTAGTTTTCCTCAAGGGTTTTATAATCAAACAGAGGGCAACCCTTGCCATCTTCCTTCCCCACAACACTCCGAGTTAGCGGTCCTACAATTTGTCTTCCTTCTCTCTTTAGTTTAAATTCAATTTCCTACACCCAAGTAGTTTTAATTCTGTAATACTTTCTTTTGTAGTTTATCTAGACAAGCAAAGCTCTAGATAGGGTATATCTCTAGCCTATGGAGGTTGGACTCACAATTCTATCTCCCTAAAGGTGATAGGGGTGCCTCAGTGACTGTCGAAGTGTCAGGTGGCGAACATGGGTCTTCAAGCAATGGTAGGATATTGCCTAAAGATTAACTGCCACGTTTAGTGGCAATCCTCCACCAAAGATTGGAAAGCAATGCAACCTCAGTCCTATAATAGGTAGCCTCAAATGTTGCAGAAGTGCTGGATGATAAGAGGAACTAGCAGTCGAATAGATTCAATCCAGCTTACTCGACATGATTCCAAAGTGCCACATAGACTTACCCTTGGGAATATTAGCCTCCTCTCTTCTTATTATGTAATAAAAGTTCAATAAATATATTTTTTCATACTAAAAATTTGCCAAGCTTCTGAAGAGGCAGTTCGCAAAAATAGAAGATTTCTCATAATATTAGTCTAGCACTTAAGGCTGTTACAAGAGTCCCTTGCTACAAAATATTGGAAATTTGAGATCATCACTTGCCTCAACAGAAAATAATTCAGAGTTGCCCGAATTTTGTTTTCTAGTGAATGGTATCAAGATTCTTGATAGTTGAGCAACAGAGGGTAATAAATTTGCACCAAAGAAAAGTTGGCTTGGTGTAGATTGTCAACTTATATAAAAAACAACAATAGGAGCAATTATTGGAATTTGCATCATGAGGTAATTAAAAACTTGGGTCAAGCTTTTGTGCACAATAGCAAAACAACTTTTGGATATAATAAGAAAAACATTGAAAGAAGAAAGAAACAAAAAAGATGCAAAGAATGGTTTCAAGGTTTTTGAGCTGTTTGGTTGCAGATCCCTTTCCTTTCAATTATCTTCTATATGCAACATCTTCACCGTAGCACCACCTCTAATAAGTATTGCACACTCCAGTATCTCTATCTCTCTCTCATATTCTCAAACATAGGAGTATGTATTAGTGTATACAAGTTTAAAAGGGAAACCATGAATGGGATGACAGCCATCCATCATCTCGTACTTCAGTTATTAGCACTCCAAGTAAAAAGAAATAAGTCATCGGACAATAAACCTTTCGGATCTCCAGAAAAATCGAATCCTTATTCACACAAATTAAACAAACGAACCAAGCAGACCAATAAAAATAGAACTTTCAAAAATTAAACCCGTCAAAGATCCAACCTTTACCTGACGATTGAGGGTGCTAGGGTCATGCCGCGCCCAGAACACCCCAAGCAGGTCCTCGTACTTGCACTCCCGGGGATCGTACTGAACCCGGACGACCTCGGAGTGGTTGGTGGCCCCGGTGCAGATATCCTCGTAGGTGACCTCGTGGAGGTTCCCCTGGCTGTATCCGACCTCGGTCTTGGTCACCCCGTGCACCCTCTGGAACGCGAGCTCCACCCCCCAGAAGCACCCCGCCCCGAACTGCGCGAATTCCTGCCCCGGAGCCGGCACGTCCTCGTCCGGCCCCTGCGCGATCGCCGACGACGCCTCCGTCGAGAGCCCCCCGCGGCTCCCGAACCCTAACCCGAGTTTCCCCAACCAACTCATCGGCCGCGTCGACGAAGGGGAGCCGAAGCAGGAGACGGAAAAGAGGATAAGAGTTTGGAATTTCCAAGAAAGATAGGGGGTTTCAAGGGGACGATACTTGGGAGCGGGAGAGACTCCAGATTACGGAAACGAGCGGAGGCCGGTGAGGTTAAGGCTTAAGACAGGCACGTTCGCTACTCGGTTGCGTGGGGGCGGAGTCTTGCGGAGAGGATATGCGTTAAATAGGGATGGTTCGAGAGGATGAGGCAGGTTTGGACGCTGCGGCGTGGGGTTTGAGTTACCGGTGGTGGGTCTATTCGTACTGGGTTTGGGAGAGAAGAGAAATGCACCACGCCGCCGATGTGGTAAGTTGCCAAGAAAGAAGCGTTGTGGATTTTGTGTGGAATAATGGAACAGCAAACAGCTGCTTCGGCAAATATAACGCTTGCTTCATGGGCAAGATTAGCAGAATAATAAATAATCGTTCATATTGGCCAGCGCTGCTTGTTAACATTGGCTAAAACCTTTTAATCGAAGACCGAGTAAAAGAATCGAACTACTGGACGTTCATAAATGATGAAACTGGAGGGCGATTAACTGGGATCGGTAAAGGTCACCAGGAGCTGTTGCATCCGCTCAATATTAAATTCATGCCAAGATTTGGCATTCGAAGAAGCTCCTTGGGAGTTGGGACCAATCATGAGGCATGCTTGTGCTGCATTTTGCCTAAAATCAACATAATTATTTTATACTTGAACTACCTTTCAGACCTAAACTCTCATTCCAGCTGGATGGAACCTCGAACTTCACGATCATTTTTAATTTATTTTAAAAAAATATAAATAGTATTACAAAATTATGTTAAATATAAACATTTAAGTGTTGCCAATAACCCATAATATATCTATTTTTCCCATTAAATTCATATTAACAATATTTATCAATTAAGTTTATAAGCACATCAAATATAAATAAATAATATAAGCGAGAAAAAAAAAAGCCCGGGCAAGCTTGGGCTGCACTTCAATCTTTAAGCTTGGGCCTCACACATTTATTAAATATATTTATTTTTCGACCCTAGATCTAAACCTTTAGCTCAAGCTCACTTGAAAGGCTATCAGCTCGAGTGGGCTAGCTGATCGACCCGTGAATATGCTTATTCACGATAACAAATACTTGGGAGCTACAATTTTATATGCAAGATTAGTTGTGATGCATTGCTTAGAGCTTCGTTATCTTAAACAAGATGGAGGCCAATGGTTCCAAATGGCAGCCAATGCATTTAAGTGAGCCCACTGATTTAGGTCAAAGGGCTACCATGAGGGACTAGGAGAGCAATAGCCAAATTAGCATTGTGAGGACATTAAAATTGTAAACCTGTAATGATATATCTCAACCATGCTCGAGGTAGAGAGAGTTAATCTAGCTTGATCTTTTCTTGGATTGGATTTGAATGAAGGATTTTTTTAATTTACATCAAGCATAAATCAATTTTTTAAACGAGATTTATAAATGAGACCACTAAATGTTAAAACTTTAGAGTTGAGCAACAAGAATAGAGTTCCACTCCCGTGTCAATTCATCCTGAAGGTGACTTTTACTTCTAGGGACTCAAGGAGTCTTGATTCAATGTTAGTTCAAACCATTGCTAGCTTAAGAAAATGGGACAAAAAATCTTCACCAGACAAAGGGTCTGAATCAATGCATCGATTCATAAACATCACAATTGGCTTATGATAAATTTAATAAACTCGTACCATGATATCCTCTAGTTTATATAGATTATGGGTTGGATCGATTTTGATATCATTTGTAACAATTTAAGGCATCATTCAAAAAACTAGTCGAAAGATATTATTTGAATTTCTTAACTCTATGTAAGTATTTAAGATCTTTCTAGCGAATAATCGATATGGGACTAAATACATATCTACATGAATTCTCATATATTTTATTAAAAATATATTTTAATATTAAAATTTAGGAGTCCAAAATTTTTTGAGATTAATCTATTATTATTATTATTGTTGTTGTTTCATCTCAAAATAGAGTGCATTTACTCTACCTCATCTACCAATGATACGGGTATAAGGTGCCAGCTCTTCAAATATGGAAGTGGAACCGTTTGGATGCCATATTGTTTAATATTCGTGAATGCAGCTTTGGATTTGAAAGAATTTACGAAGAAAGATAGAAGAAGTTATATTAAAAAGCCATGAGTGAGAGATGATAAGAGGGGCAAAGGAAACTTCAAACAGCTTCACACCTAGCACCAGAAACAACATATAGCATAGCTAGCTAAGCAAAACGAGTGCAGAAAACAAAAGTAAAAAATCAACACATGTGCTTCGTAATAAAACAGAGTAAAGGAGAGAAATCATCGTCAAAGGCGTGGGCAAAGGTTATGTATTTTGAGACAAAACTAAAAGACTTGTTGACATGGAATATTGTAACTTAGAAACGGATAAATATTTATATCTTATATAATAATTTAAACAACTCATATTAATTTTTCACAGACACTGCTCTGTTGCACGATCTCACCTGCGCCCTTCTAAAGTAAAATGTGAAAAAAAAAAAAAACCCCTTCGAGCGTCCTCTTCTTCCCATGCCACAAGCCCTTTCTGCCCTCTCCATCTACTCCCCATGAACGTTTCAAAATTGTTGTCTTCGTATAAGATACCTTCTCTTTCTACCTCTCGTCTCAGCATGCAGTTCCACTGCGTCGACGCCTGCGGTAACCTCAACCTCCCCCGCTCCTTTCTACGGTTCCGCCCCCACCTTCCTCTCCCCCCTTCCCCTCTCCTCCCTGGCGCTAGGGTTTCCGCTGCCCTCAGCGTCTCATGCGGCTCCGCCGATGGCCGTCAGAGGCCGCGGAGGGGGAGAGCGGAGGTCGTCAAGGCGAAGAAGAAGGAGAATGTGTGGAGCGTCGACAACGAGCTTGCCGCCAGGGCCGCCGCGGAGGATAAGGCAGCGGCACTCAGGAGGAGGAAGAAGAAGGCAAGGAGGGTGAGGTCCGCCGGGGAGAGGGATCCTAGGGTTCTGGTCTCTGGGGCCATGCTGATGGAGATCGAGACCGTTCTCCAGACTCAGGTACTGTAGCTCTTTATCCCTTTCAAAACATTGTGTCATCGCCATTGGACCATCCAGAAGATTGAATCCTGGAAAATTTCAATTGCCTTTTGAATTGATATTGGGTTTTTTTTTTTTTTTGCTTGATTTTCTGTAGTCGTGCCTTACAAAACAACCTTTGTCAATTGCTTCAAATTTCACTTCAAAAAAAAAAAAAAAAAAGGTTCGAGTTTGATTTCTAATTATTGATTTGCTCAATGAATATTGGCTCATCTGTTTTCGATCTCCTTTTGACTTCTTTTATTCTGATGTTTATTTTTTTTTGCTATGTGCTGTAACTAATATCAAGCCATTTGTTCATTTCTAATAGCTAAATGCAGATATCCGAACTTTGATATATGCTCAATTATGAATTATGGGTTTTTCGGCCGCCTTTCATATGAATTATGTGAACTCTGATGTGTACTTTTTCCTCGTCTCTCTAAAGGAACCTGTTATTAAACCAGCATGGGATACCTTTGCCAGTAGTGTCAGTGGTATATGGAAGGGTGTTGGAGCAGTGTTTTCACCATTCACTGCTGAGATTGAGCCGATTGGAGTAGGTGTCCAAAATGAAAATCTTTATGATGCCTATACTCTTTCCTGCATCGAGAAGGTTCCGCCTGAGGGCCCTTGTTCCCAAATCATAAGAAAGTCGAATTGGGTGGCTTTGAACCCTCTCGGAGAAACACGTCAACATGTCAGGGGAGCTGAAAGAGATCATGAAAGAGACAGGCACCCTGTCCCTGCTACTTATGATTTCCCGATTTATGAGTCCTTCAACTTTGATAAGTGTGAACTGTTCGAAGAAGATGTGATGGGCATGGAGCCAGGTCTTGTATTCTTTGAGGTAGGATTTGCTCTTTTACTCTTTGAAAATGTCTTAAATAATTATCCATATCGTTTTACACATTTGATGACTGTCATTGGCTAGATATTTTACTATGTCACCTACCTGTGAATATGGATTTTCATTGTCTAACTTTTCTGCTCTGCAACGATTTGGAATCATGAATTATGATACTAATATCAATTTCTATGAATGTGATAAGCGCAATAAATTTCTAACTGTTTCAATTTTGCTTCCTAGATTTGCATGCTTAATACTCATAATCTACTGAGGTATGTGCTTTTTAACACTTATTTATAGTTGCTTATTTTTTATCCTTTATTGCATGAATCATGGGTGGAATAAAATACATTGATTAAGCAAATCAATATTAGTAAGAGTATTTATTGGGCTGGAACTAGTTATCAAAGTTGATGATTTCAGGGCTTCAAACTTCAACACATGATATTTGATTATGATGTTCCATAAGACATTTGATAAAATTAGAGAAGAGTCTCCAGTGTATAGAGAGGACTTCACCATTTTTTTTAAAAAAAAAGTAACCATTGAAACGATGGAACCCACTACATTTTTTTAAAGTTGGTATTGTTAGAATTTCTTATTTCTAAGTGAAATGCTTGGAAGGAATAAAAAATCATGGGTGGGGGAAGTCATAGTGTAACAAGCTTTCAGTTTTCTTTTATAGTTTTGTTAGGTTATCACATTTCAATGAGGTCAAGTGAAGAACATACGAGATGAATATAGTCAGTTATGTTGCTTGAGTTAAACCATTGGGCAATATGGAGGCTATTAACATGAACATTTTGGAGATGATTTTGAGATAGATGCTTTGAATAACTTGGAAGCAGAAATTTGTAGATGAGCATAGAATTATTGCTGTAGGCTTCCGGATAAGCATCTCACATAGGTTGGCCACCCAATTATTGGTGCAATTAAAGTTTGCTCTTAGGATCTTTAGCTTTTCACAACATGTGGTTGAAGAAATCAGTTGATTTGCCCAATAAGGTTGCAAGAAGAAGAGACCAATTCTTGTGGGTTGGTAGTGACAAGGGTCAGTATGGTGCTATAATCAAGGTTTTTGTAAGATCTGCGAGAGGTTACATGATAGCAAGAAGATAGTCATGGGCCAAACTTGCACCTTAAGTCATTAGTCTAAAGGGTAAAATGCAGTAAGACCCTTGTAAGTTTACTTTTTGACATTATGACTCTCTATCTTTAAAAAAGTCCAAAAGAGTTCCGCTAAATTACCTTTCCATTGCAATCCATTGCTTCTATTCATCTCCTTTAACCAGCTTCAGTAAAATAGTCAGGTGACCATCAGGTGAGTCCTAATTGCTTTTAACTTTCAGAAAATATCCCTGCTGTAGTAAAGGGGGAGAATGGGAAGTAGGAAACCATTGTTGAATGCGGTGTTTATCATACTGTATCGATGCTCTTGTACTGTACCAGACCATGTACCGGCACTGTAATAGAATGGTATTGGTATAGGGTCTGGTACCGAGATGGTGGACCTTGGTTGAATCTCTTATACTATCAGTCGTTGTTGACCTTGCCATCAACCTTGTTGTTGAGCTTGCCTCGTACATTGTTACCCCTCCAATCTGCCCTAGGCCCTCCCCTCATCTCTTGCTACCTCATTGCTCTTCATCGCCAATTTCTCTCCCTCCTATCTTGCCTACCATGCCTTCATTGACCTCCTTGCCCTTGCCTATGCCTTCCACCCCTCCCCCCATCCTTGCTACCCTCTACCTCTCTTGTGGTCGTGGCAAGGGTGCCTTCATCATCCTCATCTGTGTCTACTCCCTCACCATCCTTCACACTTTCCTCTCCATCTCCTGCTTCATGTCCATGCCTCCATCTGTTCATTCAACGGCCTCCTCAGCGCCATGATCTAGAATTGTTGCATCCTTCTCACTTTTGCCCCCTTTCTTTGCTGTCACTTATACTTTGGCCTTATCCTCAGTATCTACTCCTGCAGCATCCTCATGAAACTCAGCAATATTGATAGTGTCCTTCAAGTGCTTGACAAAATGCCTAGTTGGGAATGGCCCCTAATGTTGTCACCCACACCACCATCCTCGCCTGCTACTACACCTGCTGCAACCTCCTTGCCGCCCTTGCCCTCTTCAACATAATTTTCAGCCGCAGGTACACCTCCAATGCGACCACCTATGCTGTCCTTATTGATGGCTATTACCTCCCTGGGCAGCTTGCAAGGACCACATCCTAACTCCCATATCATAGAAAACATGTAGTATTTGCTTGCTTGCATCCAAGTCAAACCAGATATATAATTCTTTTTTCCTTAAAAAAAAAAAAATCTCAGAAAAGGTCTTACAACGTTCAACCGCTTCTACTGAAAAATATCATCTTATCCTTATGCAAGAAATCCGAGCTTTTCTCCATTCTTATTGGCCAAGTGGATCGACCTTTCTCTTTATCTATTATCTGCACTAACATGGCCTCTGCAAAACTATATAAGCACCTGTACACAATATACCACATGGCATATACCATCAAAGCTTTACCTTTTTTCCCTTTAAATAGCTACTTCAAACATCTGTAAAGCATGCAGTTTTGATGTGTCAACCTTGCCTTTAGCCGATTGAATCACTTCCTAGCAATAATGTTGCAGGTGAGAACGACTAACAGTGAAAAGAGGTCTTTGCCTTCACATGTTGCTCATCCTAAGCTGAGACCTTGGAGGCCTAGCAATAGGTATGGCACTGACTTGGTCAGCATCACTTGGTGGTCACCAGCAAGTGAAGTGGCCCAGCTTCCATGAAAGGTGGATGGTAGGGCTTTGAGCCCTATGGCCAATAGGGAGGCAGCCATGTAGTAGAGAGAGTACCAAGTTTGATTGAAGAACCGATGCAGGTGAGGGTAGAGAGAAAGAAGAGGAAGGTATGATGCAGTGAGAGCCTTTGTTTTGGAGACTTGATACAAGCTTGACAATGGAAATCTGGATGGATTGTTAGTGGTGAGTTTTAGAAGACATTGTCAATGAGATCGAACTTGGGGGAGAGAGTGTGTAGTTGGTGGTTGGCAAAGGGCTGACAATGCCCTTGAAGGTGGAGGGAAGGTGAAGTTGCTGGGGTTAAGGTTCACCAAACTGGTACTAGAGGGTGTATTGGCCGGTGATTGGTTTGGCATGGTATGGGTCTATATTGTCCCGTTCTGAGGTGTACCGATACAAGGAGGGCCAAAGAGGGATGAGGAGAGAGGAGATAGGAAACGAGGGAGAGAGGGAGGGGGGAAGTGGGGGAGAGAGAGAGGCAGAGAGAGAGAGGATTTGAAAGCTTTCATTGAAACAAGGATCCCCTGTTTCATTTTGTGACGGGATCCATATTTTTTTCTGCCTTTTTCTTTTCTATACTAGTATTACATTGCATGAGCAACCTGACCCACAAGCTGACATAATGAAACATGATTTAGGATTAAAAATTTCAAACAGCAGGATAGTACCTTTGAAGCAGAACTAACTAATCCTTATTTTGTTTTTGCTAATAGGAAAAATTTAGATAATTGATAAGTTTAGCTAACAGGCTACTGACTTATATCAGTGTATTGCTGCAATATGCTAAATATAGACCATTAGATGTTGATGCACAACGTATATGTTATGCTGTTAAGTGACCATGTGGCTGATTACATATTATACAGCATGGTTTGATTTGGGCCAATAATTAGATTGTTGATCTAGGTGACGTATGATTATGCTGATATGAGAGCCAACATTGTAAGTGTCCTTGACTTTTTCACACTTCATCTCCAAAAGAGCTAGTAGGACACGTCCATGCAAAATATACTTACATGTAGATGCATATGCAAGTCCACTGTCATGTGCAATGTATGATATGCATAAAAAGCAAGAGAACTTATATGCAGATGAGATTCAAGAAGGTCAAATGTTTATAAAAGGATAAGCAAATGTAAAGAGGGGGACTGGGGTTGATCATTTGCAAGACAAGGCAAAGCTGGAAGGGATACCAAGGAAATTTGACTAAATAAGATCAAGGGAGATCGGACTGGATGTTGGATTTGGGGACTGGGGGGAGGAGTGAAGGGGAATACATATTTTTAGTATTACTTATGTAACATTTGTAGGTAAAATCCTAACTGGACGACAATGTCAGGTTAAGGGTCACAAGGTTATTGAAACGTGCAAGCAAGGACTTAATTACCAGTCTGTACCAGTCTTACCATACTGTGCTGATAATGTACTGGTTCGCCACTCTGTGCCAGTTTGCACCAACACATGGTACATTACCTGGTTTTCAAGGTGTCTGCACCATGAGGCATACCATGTTTTTGTACGGTAACACACCATATCAGTCGATAGTTTACTGTTTACGTATTGGTACCTCAACCATTGCAAGTGTGGAGAAGTGATTCCTCGAAGAGATGCCTTATTTTCTCAATCACTGTTGATATTCACATTTCATTTGTGTGAGAATGTGTGATTTTTTTGGGCACTCTACTGGATTTTGATAATAATCTTTGTTACTTTGAGAAGAATAATTGATTAGCTTGAAGATGATCTAGGGCAGTGGGGTCTCCCTTCTGTTCTTTCTGGGACTCAGGAGTTAAGACACAAAAAGATTCATGAAGATGAAATGAGATAATAGAAGATGATTTTGGAAGAGTTTGGGTCTTGACCAAGGCTAGGATATGGGACACTATGCATGTTGGAGGACATTTTCTCACCATTCTATTTCACCAAAATTTGTTCTCAGTTGTAGAGAATTTTGTATTGTTTTGTAGTGTTATTTTTCTTGTATAATATTGTGTAAGTTTTGATATTAGAAGATGTCGCCTTGGTTTATCAATTATGTGCCCTCCATGAGGTGTGGTTATTCTAATCCTATTGAAATTTTATCATATAATTTATGGTTTTGGCTATTTCCTTATTTTCTACATATTTTGTTGGTTTACCACATCATTTTGTTGTCATTACTTTTTTTGCGATCTTGCAGGATGGATCTTATTCTAGAGGTCCAGTGGAGATACCAGTTGGCGATTATGATCAATCTAAGTACTATCTTTCTCCAACTTTTAAGTTTGAACAAGTAAGTTCTATTGCTGCCCTAATCTTGCTCATGTTATTGAAGTAATTCTCATTTGTTTAGAAATGTTCTATGATCTGACCCAGTGACCCTTCAATTTTTTATTTCTTACCTCTCATGGATGATATTTTATGCTGAATATCTCTTAATTGTGTAGACATGCATGGTGAATATTTCGCACGCATGCTATAAGCAGTGAGTTGTTGTGACAGACATGGAGTGTCTTTTTCCCCTTTTCTTTTTGTTCGTTCTTTCTCCTGGTGGAGGGGTTGGTTGGACAGGATAGGGTCCAAGAGATGGATGGGTAGATAAGGTGAGCGAATGCACAGATAGGTAGATAAAAGGAATGGATGCATGTCTCTACAGTTGTGCAACATTGACTTAGTAGATGCTTGTTCACTAAACTTAATGGCTGCATCTGGCCTATGAATTTGAATCAGTTACCTTCAGATATCCTCAAAGTGTACAGTGATATATAATTATTTAATTTAATGTGAGAATCTGCTTCTGAAAGTTTTATCGGTCATCAAACAAACGTTTATGTGAATTTGATGATTTAACACCTATCACTTCCACCAGAACAATTGCATTTTAGTTATGCCTGAAATACCACCAGAACAATTGGCTTCATGCTCCTTTTCCTTCATTTTGGTTGATTTAGGGTCATACTTTCTAAAAGATGCTGAGATACGGAGTTCTTCCTTGCTCTTTCATCTTGTATGATTTTCAGTCTCTGTCTACCCTTCTTCCTTATGTCTACATGTATCAATTTGCTCTTTCATATTTGTACATTTTTCAACCTATGTTATATCTGTCCAAACCATTTAAATCGTTTTTCTTTTAATTTGTCCTCAATTGATGCTCTCACCACCTTTTTATAAATAACTTTGTTTCTTATTCTGTCTTGTCTTGTATCACCACACATGCATATCAACATTATCATTTTGACAACTCATCTTTTGCATATGTTTTTTTAGCTGCCCAACAATTTGTACTATAACTAGTCGTATGGTTGTCTATAATTTTTTTTTTCCCAAACAGCCAAGTATCATATGGTCTCATAATATCCTAGTCGTACTTCTCCATTTCATCCAACCTATTTTAGTCCTATGGAACATCATCTTTAATTGCCCTTACGAATAATTGACCTTAAATACCAAAAATGATTGCTCTTATGAATCTATTTCAAATTTTACTAAAACAACATTCCATGAAATTTAAAAGACACAATATATGTATATGATAACTTTCAAGAAAATATATGATATAATGGTATGCAAATGGGTTACATTTATTCTAGGTTATGTTATTCCTGAAAAAAAGAACTTTTCTAGTAACATTGTGTTGAAGCCTAGGAGGGAGCCATGCCAAAGATAAGAAGTAACATGTCGTGGTTTCTAATTGTGGTGTAGCCAGTGACTAATTCAACCTATCTGACTATACATTTATTATAAGCTAACTGCTGATATCTACTTAGGCCTAATTGTGGTGTAACCAGTGACTAATTCAACCTATCTGACTATACATTTATTATAAACTAACCTCTAATATCTACTTAGGCTATGTTTGGATAAACATTATTATACTATTTCCCTTGATTTAAAATTCCAAGGTTTTGAGATTTTTTGCTTGTTTTACTGGTCAAAGGAGAAAATTCAAAACTAAAATAATTAAGTTGATTGGTGAAACTCAAATTAGGAATTTCCAAACCCATGATTTTAGTTATTTTATGATTTTTCCTGTCACCTAATTGTGCAAAGGCATGAGCAGACAAGATTATAACTTCTGCACTCAAAATAAATAAATAGATAGCCATGCGAGTGCAGTGTCAATGGTTGTTGTTAGTAGATGACATTGTTGATAGATGAAATGAGTAGATCTGGTGGTTATGGTAATGACAGTGGTGTATGGCAAAAGGAGGGATAAAATGAATTTAGCATTATGAAACCTTATGCATTTCTTAGCTTGTGTCAACAAAGGATTTAGCGTTTCATAGGAACAGGTGGCAATGTTGGGACAAGATATGTTGGTTATAGTGATGTAATGTTATGTGATTTAGGAACTTAAAATACTCTTTCTGTCGCCTCTAGACAAGGCTATCTTCAGAATGCACACATAGATGTTCTATGTGAACCCCAGATCTGTAGGCCATGATAACCTTATGACATCCAGTCAGGTATTGTATCATACCTGTAGAAGGGGCTTGCCGGTTTGATGACTCATGAGTGGATGGATGGAGTTTAGGGAACCTTGTAGCTGACTGTTTTGATGTCTATAAAGAAGTCACTATGTGCACCCATTCCTTATCTCTGTGTCTCTCTCCCTTGTATGGAATTTTTGTTGAAAATTATCAGCTAAATAAAGTTAACCTTAAAGACACATTAGTGCCCATCTAGACACTTTGGTGGCTTGTCCTTTTGACTTATTACCAGAACAGTATCAAAGCTTGTATGTTATTGTTGGTTGCTATTCACTTAAAAGTTCTATGTTGTCATTTCAAGATTCTTTTTCGTTCCCTCATATATGCTATGAATGATTAACCTTCTTCTGAATGGATCAGTGTACCACTGATAACTATCAAGTATCTTGCATGTTTTTATTGCTCAGTGTTTAGTGAAAGGATGCCACAAGAGACTGCGTATCATGCACACTATTGAGTTCAGTGAAGGGGGATCCGATATACAAATAATAAGGGTTGCTGTTTATGAAGAACAGTGGGTCAGCCCAGTTAATATCAATGACGGGAAGTAAGTTTTCCTTTTTTTTTTTTTTTTTAATCACAAGTCTTTGCTGTATACTGGAAATAGCAATCTACCATCCCTATCATAATATGACTGCTTTCCCAAACTAGGCCAGTCCAACATCCAACATATAAGATTATCAACTCTACACCTTCCCACCCTTTCATATTGCTCATTTGCTAGAATGGAATGGGTTAAGAAAATAGCAAAAAAGACAGTGATAAATAACTAGTAGGCTGTAAACTAAAATATTTCTTCTACATGTTAAATAAGAATTTAAATCTTGTGCTTTCTTCGTTCTAACTGAAGAGGGATACCATAACCATCACCAGATGTATTTTATATTTTATGAGCCTAAAACATGAGGGCATGATCATGTAAAATTCAATTTTTTTCTTGAAAATGCATAACACTTCGAAGAGGAGTGCTTTTACTTAACTCGTTGGATCTCACATTATATCTGCTTAATGGGAATTACTAACACTGCACTTTTGATTGTATAACCACCTTACTATGAAATTCTGAACTATCCATACTGGAAAATAAGAGCCTTAGCAAAAGCATTGACATTTGCATGCTATTATTATTGAGTCTAAATCCAGTAGAATTTAAAAGAAAAGAGTAATTACTAGTATGAGAAATCCACAATCTGGAATGAAATTGACAAGCTAGTGTTCTTAGAGTCAGCATATAAATTACATAATTGGATATCTATTGAATCTTATAATAGGCATCCATCTTCTTAAGGCTGCATGTACTGCCATGAATGGGTTTTAAACATCATCTTATGAAAATCTTACTGATACTAAATGCCTGTTAATTTTTCTGTCTCACTAATTCAGAACTCTGTTTGATGGTTATTAATTACTTGGCTGTATCAATTTATCTGTACTAATGATACTCATCATTGAGATTTGAAATCTGTCATCCAATAATGAGTGCATGCATCCTTTCAAAGCCTTGCATCCATTTTTAAAGCTGTACCAATCTCTTTTTATATCTCTGAAAGAAAAGTTTCTGAAAGAAAAGTCCTTTTTTTAATGCTTTCATACACTCCATAAGATAATCCATAAGATACTCGGTTCATATTCCTTAGTCGATGACTCATGATTAAATACCTTTTTTTGGGAGGGTTAGAAGGAGGCCCATAAACAATGGGCTACAGAAGAGGTTGTAGCTCCTTAATGGCAGGCAGGATTCAAGCCTAGATCTCCTTAATTGTACTTTGTTTTTATTGATCAATGAAGAGCTGGTTGCTTTCTCAACCTCCTATTTCACTCAAAAAAGAAAAAAAAGATAGATGATTTTGTAAGGCAGGAAACCCTCTTGCATGATACACTGATAGCAAGGGATCGCACGGGATCTCTCCAATGATCAGTGAAAATCTCTACATTTTTCAAAGCCTACAGAAGTAGTATAGATTTTTGCTAGGTTTTGGATTTTGTTTGAATATTGATGTAATGGTACAAGAGGGATCCATTGTGATGTCAATCTCATTGTTTTCTGGTACAGTGATGTGCAGTTCGACTTGAAACCTGTCTCACAAAGAAAACGAACACAACCATCAGAACTGACAGGTTCTTGGAAGGTATTTGAAGTGAGCGCAACACCAATCTATGATGAAGACTCAGCAGCTGATGAAAGTGGGCTGCCTTACGTGTATTTGTGCACAGAGACCATGAAGAAGAGGAGCTTGCCAGAGAGCTCTGTTTACTTTGGGGAGGAAGAGATGCTCGACATGCAGGATGTAACTGTTCTTTGGCTGCCAGGTGGTGTCACTGGGTATGTTGATGTGAACAAAGAGGGCATCCTTTGTATAGGTGTTGGGTGGTACTCAGATGAAGGGATCAACCTTGTGATGGAGAGAGATTATGGGATGGATGGCAAGCTTAAGGAGGTCAGGTGGAAATCTGAAGTTAAGAGAAGGTGGACGAATCCACATGATGCGTAACTTTCTTTTCCTTTCATCTCTTTGTTTTTTCAAAAAAGCCCTTTTTGACTTTTTTTTTTTTTTTTTAAATCCAAGCTCTTCTGATTGTGCATTCGTGTATATGATAAATGTCAAGCCAGACACAAAAAGGAAGAAAAAGTTGTAAAACCATGATGATGAAAGGTCCCCATACATCCCAGATTTGTAAATGGCCATTTTCATGGATTATTGTTTCGCTCTCATGAGGGCTGACTTCCAATTCAAGCAGAATTAGAAATTCTACCGGTGCAAAAATGGCCTTGTCTGATCCTATGAAGTTGTTAGATCTTTCTTGTTATTTGGATTGATGGGCGCGGTATCATAAGCTTTACCGGTGGCAATATGAAAGTTCTTTGTTGTAACGTCCGTGCATCTTTCTGCATCTGAAGCTTGTACCTTATGGAGGTTATAGCGAGTGGCCTTTGAGCTTGGTACACTTTGACCAGTTGGAAAAGAATTTGTATCGATCATGGTACAGGGTATGCTAATGTGCTAGTGTGGATGATATTTGGGGTCTCGGTCAAGCTTTCTGGTGCTACTGCATGGTTATCTTTACATAACTGGTGGTTTATAGAAAGAAGTGGCATCTGTTCGATTTTTTGTTCCATTATGTACCATACATATCTAAAACAGAGGCTTTACCGTATGGAGCCCTCCATTTACAATGTGGATACTGTATTAATGATATGTATGCATTGATCTGGCTTGTTTGGAATTTCATTGTGGTATATCCTCTGAAAAGGCATCTTAAAGCCATATAGATATATAAAATTTGACTATTGAAATCTTTGATTTGTTATATTTTATTAAATTTTTATATTACATTTCAAAAATAATTGAAAAGTTTTAAAACAAAATTGTACCCATATATTGCACAGAGCTGGTATCGATGAAAACTTTGGAGACAACTTATGCATGTGCTAGTTTCAGATCAGTGCTAATAACAAAATTCCATATCGTATGCAACTTTGCTTTATTCAGTTCCAATATAGGTCAACCAATCGACTTGAAACTTTCACCAAGATGCAGTTCAAGAACTCAGTAACCCACCCACTTATTGGTTCGTAATGTATTCTTATACTGTAGTAAGAAAAAGAAAATTTTAATGAATTTGCTTTGCAAGATGAATATCTTACACAAACACTAACAGAATAATCTACACAGCAGTCATTTTTGTTTTTTAAGCAATCAACAAAATGAACACTCCCCACAAATGCATACAAAGAAACAACAGGAAAGAAGACGAAAAGAGTGAATAGCCATGGGACAAGCTATACAATGACCAAGTCATTTTGAGCATAATTACAAGGCAAATAACAAAAGAAAACATGTTGCAAGTCATTAAACTAAAAAGAAGAATGGAGGAGACAACGATGACAAAGCCACAAAGACCAGATCACTTGCAACCAAACTTCTTTCGGGGCCAACTACTGGAGAGAACGGACCACAAAGTGTGGTTTATGAAGAAGAGTGAAATAGTACCAATCCATTTTCAAGCACTACAGAGTGTATAAATTTTCAAGCTTGCAACCTGTAACTTCATGCAGTAGGTGGTGAAGAAAACATAAAATTTAATATGACGCCAACCATCAAACCCACCAGCCCAGCAAATGCAGTAAAAGTCAACGAAAAGCCTGCATCGCTTTTACGGTTTCTACGCCTCTTCAGAATAACCTGAAATTATTTTCATACAACTTTGTCAAAAAGCATGTGGAGCATGTAAGAAAAATTGTTGCATGATTGTTGTAAGAAAGGATTAGTATTCTTTGTGATTTCTTATTCAGCAAATATGCTCATTTCATTGGGGAATCTGCAGAATCTGGAAAGCATATTTGCAACATGTTGACTAAAAGAACCAATCATTTTTTCTCTTCTCCTCCTGTTTTTTTACCAATGATGTTTATCTAGGGGCAAATCTATACATGGGAAAAAAACAAGGCCAGAAAGTCCACATGCGGTAAGATTTTTAAAGAACGCTTCCTCATCCATGAAGCAAAAGGTGCATGCCCACCCGAAAGCAAGGTTTATGCTGAGTCATCTTTATTAATCCATCATGGACAAGTCTTGGAACCAGAAAACAAGTTCAAACATTGGTATAAAGTCATAGAAGAGCTTTAGAATAAAGAGTCCAAGGTTCGCCGTACCGAACCGAACCGCCTGGTACGAGGCCTACCGAGCCGGACCGGTACATTACCGATCCGGTTCGGACCTTTTTTTCGAAAAACTCCCCGAACCGCACCGAACCGCTCGGTTCGGTCCGGTTCGTGTCCATACGGATCGGTTCGGTACCGGTTCAGCGTGAACCGAACCGTGCCGACATCTCCACATGCAAAAAGTGGGGAGGGGGGAGGGAGGAGGGGTGGGGTCGGAGAGCTTTTAAATGATTGAGAGATGTTAGAGTTCTCTGAGAAGTCTCAGAGAACTCCCGAAGCATATGAAGGTCTCAACGAAACCATTGAGACCTCCGAAAAATTAGAAAAAAAAGAAAAAACTCCATCAAATTGTAGGAGTGGTTCGAGGAGAGGCTGATCTTTGGCCAGAGGTAAGATAATATGTTATTTTCTTAGTAAATATTTTTTTTTAATTTTTGTTGTTAAAAATAGGATAAGAATGAGAAAGAATGAAAATAAGAGAAAATCATACCAAAATCTTGTAATTTTGGTATGATTTAATTATATGTGATAGATCTTTGGAAGATCTAAACAATGACACCAAAATTATTAATTTTTGTTAATTATATATTTTTTAAATATTTTTAAATATTTATTTATTTAAAAATTAAAAAATTTAAATTTTAAGAAAAAAATTAGAGTTTGGGAATCATGTTTAGAATGATTCAAGCTACTTAAATCTAATTTCAAAATTTTTTTTCAAATATTTAAAATTAAAAAATTATTTTTTAATTATTTAAATTAAAAAATTTAATTATAAAATAAAAAATATATAAAAATAGTGTTATATTTTATTTAATTTAAAAATATTATTTGAAGCATATAACATATTTATTTTGAATTTATAAATTTTAAAATAATTATTAAAATTATTTTAAAATTGTATATAATTATTTTAATTATCATTAAACTATCGTGTTTTGTTATACTTGCATATATTTATAAGAAAAAAAAATTAGAGCATGACGTTCATTCATTTTAATTAATCAGCTATTTTATAGTATATATTTATTTATATAAAAATTATTAAAAAATTAAAAAAAATAAAAAATCAGTGTTAGTTTTGAAATTGAGAATAATGTTTAGAATGATTCAAAACAATTGAAATATTTAAATCTAACTTGAGATTTTTTTGAAATTTTTTTTGAAATTCTTTTTTGAAATATTTTTTTGAATCTAAATAGAGGTCGTCCAGCACATGATGCAGCTGCGGACGATCTTGCACGTGGAGTAGGGTCCATAGATGTATCTGGATCATCCTCGCATTATGGATCCTATTATCCACAGCCACCTTATGATCTATATGCATATGGTGCATCCGAGGTATCATCTTCTAGTGGTTACTACCTTATGCAGTCTGGAGCATCTTACGGATCAGATTTTGCTACTGGCATATTTGGATGGGCTCCTCCACAACCTACCATCATCTCGAGGATACTTCTCAGAGTCAGAATTTTAACGAGAGGTCTGAGATGTCTTACAATCCAGAGAGGATGCCTTATGGGATGATGAATATTCGAGAGTATGGTGTAGCTTGGCTAGAGGGTTGGACTGATATCCTTTCAGACTATGTTGATGATCCAGACATCTATGAGCGTCACAGACACTCGACAAAAAATTAAATGCAGATACATCTTAAGGTTCGTATATCAGTTATTGCGCTTTGTACTTAAATATTTAGATACATTGTAATGCATATTTTATATATTTTTTCTTTAGTTTTAAGATGACATAGTTGAAATATAATGTAAATAAATATATGTTTGAAATTTTAGATCAAGAATTTTTGTACTGCAACTTAACTCCAAATTAAACCCAAATATGTCAATAATATGCAATATAATGCCATATTGAGGTTGTATTTATCAATTATTAACTTCAAAGATCCAAAAAAAAATTTGAAAATTAAAAAAAATATTGTATACCGGTATCGGATCGGTACGCCTAGGCATACCGTGTGTCGGTACGGTATGGTACCGGCACCGTACCGTACCGATCCGGCACCGACACACGGTCCGGTATCGGTACAGTGAACCTTGATAAAGACAATCATGAATTAGAAATATTTAACTTTTCACCAAGTTTGGATGAGCCTCAACGATCCAATAGTATATATATTTCCTTTTGAAGTGTTGGAGAAGAAGGGTACTAGTCTACAAGATATAAGAACCACGTAGACAAGCCTTGTTCAACCGAAGGCCAATGTGGGGCGAAGGTTCACCCACAAGATTAAATGCTGACAAAAGGACCAAAAGGTAACTATTAACTGTTATTTTATTTTGTCAACAATAGAAGCAATATATGGTTTTTTTAGATTTAGATTGTAACATCATGAGACTGTTAAAGTCATTAATAAAAGCATAAACAGCAAGATTTATACCATCTGTTTATGGATAGATATATAAATCTTGCCTAACCACTTCTTGTTCAGGTTCATATACTCTCTCTCACAACTTCAGCCAAGCTCTCTTGGAAACCAGCTTCTTTTTTTCTTTTTTAATTCCATTTAAATACTCCCTATGATGCTAAGTTTAATTTTGGACCACCTATTAGTTAGTTACTAATATGCAACAAACTATGCACCGGGGAAACATAAAGCAGCATAAAGCCTATATATTCCCAAGGCAGTAGGCATCTGAAACAAGTTTGAGGATATAAAATGCAATAAGACGCACCAGTTCACGTTGTAATTGTTGATTCTGTTGGAGAATGGCATCTCTTTCCTCCTTCAGATGCTGAACTGCTTGGATCTGCATAAGCAAATTCACTCAACAGTAAGGTACAAATCAGAATATATCATGCTCAAGAATTATTAGATATCAGCTCAATAGTGTTGCCATAAGGTGCTACTCAATACTGAGTTGATATAAAATAAAATAAGCACAACAACCTCATCGGTTGCAATACAGCACGAATACAGACCAACATGATGTACTCTGAAATGCAGATACAGTATTTCGGTTTTTCGTTCTATTTGTCTTGCATAGTCCTGTCTTAAAGGTACCTGAATACCCGATACTGAACCTAGTTTGTGCATCAAGGACTAAAACAATACTATGACTAACCATTCCTAAGAGAATTTTGCTTATGCCTACATAATGCAGTGCAGATAGCACAGAATGAGAATAAGGATCCCAGTCCAAGTAAAAGACTGATCTTTCAGCAACAAATCAACTTCCTTTTGAATTTCAAGATTCAAGCAATCTTTTCAGTGGCAAACAAGCATGTGATATTCATGGCAATCATCGATATAGGTAGGTGAATCTAATCATTAAAACCGGTGAGAATTTGCATGTATTGTGAAGCCTGTTGACCAGTTAGGTTACTTAAGCCAAATGGAAAAGCCAAACTTTCTTTGAAATTGCTCAAAAAGAAGAGAAATTATTGTTTGCATAACATAATACTTGAATTGCAAACATATCATAATATTGATCTACAATTACAGAAAGAAACAGTCTTGACATCAACATATTGACAATATGTGACTCATGCTATTGTGCATAGCACTGAAAACTTTTAAGGGGCAGGAATGGCCATAAAATCGTCCAGTAAATGAGAAAAAATTGTGAACAAATCATGAGATATTCTGAAACAGAGTAATACAGAAATCAGGCTAATAAATTTTCATCAGATGTTACCAAGGGTTCTCTAGCATTTGAAAGCAGAATTCATGAAGATTAATCTCATTAGCCAGATTGAAGGTCGACGTAAGCAGATCAGCAATTGCTTGGATGTCATGCTATAGTGATTTTCAGAAGAATAACCTGTATATGTAGTCAACCACAACCTATCTACCTACCTACCTATTGAGTTACTAAGGTCATTGAACTTCAAACTAAAAATCCATGCTCATTTTTGTTCCAGATTATCATCTCTCTGTTTATCTGGAGTAAAAAAGATGCTAAGCAGACAATTAGGCAGCCTTCTTATCTGAACAATTGATTGACAATAATGTCCTAACAGACAATACATAGGGAAAATAACTTAATTTAAGTGTCTCAACCTACAACTGATCATTATAATGAGGTTGCTCATGTGTATGATCAAGTTGGAAAAGTTAAATCAGATGCATGAACATGAACATTTTTTTTAAAATAATCTAACAGTGCATTAAATTAAAAACATGACCAAGTATGAGCTGCTGCATTATTCAACATAAATTTACAATTACAACTTGAACTTCAAATGCTACGGCCATCTATGTTCGAGTTAGCAAAAACAACCTTTGCCTAAAAAACAAATTACCCATCCAAACCATTTCCTATCAAATATGTTGCCTTTGGAGCACAAGGCCAAGAAGTCTCCAGGGAAGGATGGAGTAGATTTTTACAAATATCTATCATTTTGATGTCAATCCTCTAGAATTTGAGACCAAATTACTGGCCAAGGGAAATTTGGGCAAAAGAGAAGCCTGCCTTGAAACACCAATCAATGCACAAGAAGAGCCACCTTGTTCACATGAATCATAAGCCAAAAATTTAGATGTTTGCCTATAACATCAACAAGAAATATTTCAGGAAAAACTTGATCATCTTTGTTGGATCACATATGACATGTCAAACTCAAACTAACTAAGCCTGAATAAGCACTCAAGCACATGTAAAGGTTTAGCCTGAGGTACTGCAGTGAATTTAATTGCATTATTTCCGACTCTGGTTGATATCTTATTGATCCCCGAAGAGGTTCTTTTATTGATGCATACTATCATCTTATACAGCCACAGTGAAACATATTTCCTGTTGAGTAGTTGTTTGCAGAAAATATTTGCCAAGAGAAAAGGCACCGGAAAAGAAGAATTACTACTAAATTTTTTGGAGGTAAGAATCCAGTTAATCAAAGATAAAATGAGACAGTGAAAGAGGAGTAATTCAACAAACTTGGCTTGGTAATATGTAATCCTCATAGTTAAGCATCATGAAGAATCATGTCATCAGACAATGCATTTTGACTGGTTGTAAGAAACCTATAAAAGGAGATACTGTATATTTAAGAGGAAAAAAAGGTAGAAGAAACACAAGGAAATGAGTTTTTGTCCGAAAAATGAAAAGCTCTATAAACAATGTTTTCCATCGGTCCATCTATTTTCATTTTCCTACTAACCCAAAGTAGAATATACTTTCAAAGTCCTCTCCTCTCACTATAATCATAGTATTCCTATATGTCTTCCTCAATATTCTGACCAGAATGAAGTGCCATTCAACATAAGTATCTCAAAGACTGCAAGCCAGGAAGAAAATATCAATAATAGTTTAACTCTTAAAGTAAACAAACTATGTAAGAATTTTATTTGAATTCAAGTATAAGAAGACCCATAATCATAACCACAACTAGCATGACATACCCAGTGTATGGGGGTGAGGGCTGTATATGTATTCCTTTGCCAATTAATATAATTCAGAGTTAGACCTTCAACCAACACTGATCCTTCCACAAATGTTCATTTAAGTTCACTATGTTTTCTTCATATTACATTATGGCCTCATTGACTAAAATACGTATCTTTCTCCTGGTTAGGACAACCACATGTGGTCTCTGTTGACAACTCCCATTTAATAAACCTCTTCCCCTCTCTCTTTCTCCTCTCCCACATGGTCTATATTCTATTTCTCTAAAATACAAATGCCAACCAACATATAGAAGTTTCATTTTTCATAATTAGACCTGCAAAATATAAATGTTCTGCAAAACTTCCTCTCTAGTTTCTTCAGTAATCCTTCTTTAAGATTTTAACAAAGAGCTTCATTATGGTTGGGATGGCTAAATGGCTTGCAGTCCTTAGATCCCTTCTGCTAGTAAAGGAAGGCCCAATAGAGAGAAACCAGAATAACCACGCTATTTGAAAAGTCATGATTAATGACAAACAGACAATCAGAATCCGGATTATGGAATGCTAAAGCACAAGATTTTAGATTCATATAGTATGGATACTTCCAAATGGGTGTGCTACCCATTTGCACTTCAAAAAAAAAATATTTAACATTCCTTCAATATGTATAATGTAGTTTCACATGTCACCATGAAATGAATCAAAGTACATATCAATTGTCATAAAGTATAACTTTGTGGCAGGCAAGTTCTTGGTTGCAGGGATAAAAAAAATGATTTATATTTATGGCTATTGATAGAATGAGGATTTATTGACCAAAAAAAAAGAGTGTTCAGAGAAAGTGTAAATAATTCACCCAGAATATCACAAGAACCTAATTGCCACATTAAGAGATATTGGAATATAAGGAATACAAAATTAATAACCTAGACCATTGTTGTCCATCACAGCATAACTAAAGGCATCCATTCAACTACTTCCACAGTATAATGACTTTGACAATATATATAAGTTATAACATGGTTACAATATAGCAACATATGGATGTGGCAAACTGAAGTAACAAAACCTGGTTTTAACTTCTAACATAATTTCATGTTGGATCATATGAATATGATTTCTTGATCATTAAAGTAAAATCATGTTTCACACAAAATAGAGTTTCTTGCTTGTTTGTTGATATATATGATGCAATATGGATGGAAGAGCATCTTTATGATGGAAGTAAGAGAAAATTTATAGAGTTATGGATAATTTTTTGAGAAGAATACAGTTCTAGATAATTCAAAGCAAACAAAAACATTGTAGGAAGATAAGCTATCACTCACCTCTTCAATACTGGAATTCTTAAGCATCTACAATTCAAGAAAAAGAATCACATGTTACTCCCAAAGATAAAATTATCAGTAGTCAAAAACAAAAGAACAAAGAAGAGCCAAACATGACGAGAAAAAGTAAATAAGTAATAGATTGGTTTGCAACATGGAAGAAGCTAGGTAGAATATCTTACCGAGAGATTATCAGAATCCCATTTCAAGCTTGTAGATGAAGTAAGGCCTGAATCTTCTTCTGAGTTTCCATGGCTAGATTGTGATGAAGCCATGTAAACAACCCTAAGCTTCAATTCCTCTATCACCTTATCACCATCTTTACTAAACTGCATGGAGCAAAGAAACTAACTTTTAAAAGAACAAAATTGGGGGCAAACAAGAAACTTCTCCATACGCTATCATAATACAATCCCACAAGAAGCTCACCGTATCTGGAGGGAGCTCGTCCATGTCGGTGCTCGGGGGCACCTTGGTGCTCTGGAAGAGAAATTTGTCCTTGCATTGCATGTCAGGCGGATACTCATTTTGCGGTTGGAGGGTGACTACAATCTCAAATCAAAATTAAAAAAAAAATATATACTAACAAAAAACTTAATATGCAAGTCGTAGGCATTGATCAGCTGCTACATTACAAGGACAATATGCATCAAAATTCAAGGAAAACAGCCACCTGTTATGGTACATGAGTCCCAAGGCTGGATCACACTTGTGTTTGGTCGGACAAAGTATCTCTTTGGTGAAGTCGTTTTAACCTACCCATGTGGGAAATCCAATTTTTAGCATGAACTGGACTCGTGTGAGAAAAATCCAACTTTTAGCACGACCGAATTCAAAACATCCCGAAACAAACACATACACGATAGATTACGACCCTTCCATCAAGAACGCAACACAATTTTTTTTTTTTTTTTGAAGAGAGATAATTCAAGAAATAAATTTGAGAAATTAAGGGATCATTTTGTACCTTAAAAGCGACATGGTGTTCGGTATTGTTAACAACCTTGAGATTGCAATACGAAGGCTTGTCCAGCTCAACTACTCATCAAAAAAAGAATCTTTTCACGATTTCATGACGAAAAAACGAATTCTAAGAAGAAAATAAGGAATAGAGCAGGAGATTTGGAGAAAAAAAATATTAGCTTACATTCGAAAGTGAGTTCTTCAGGATAAACAGAGATCAACTGGCCACCGCCACTCATCGTTGCAGCTACCAAATCCAAAAGCTACATCAAAGCGAAAAAACGAAGAAGACTAATGGGAAATTAGAATAAGGAGAGAGACAGCGAAATCCAAACGCCAAAGATTGCGCGCAGGAGAGATTTTTTTTTTTTTTTTGACAGAAAGGAAGAAAAAAGGGAACGAGTTCTTCGGCGAATACCTCGGGGTTATGGAAAGAAGAAACCGGGGGGTCGGTGGAGGAGAGGGAGACAAGGAAGAGGATCTGAGTGGCTTGGAGTTTATTTCGAGGCCGAAAAGGACGGGTTAGCACTGCTTGCCCTCGTTTTACCGGCAACCGGTCACTCATAATTACACTTGGGCAGAAAATTAAGTTATCCCGCATAATTACCAGCAACCGGTCACTCATAATTACACTTGGTAAAATGAGTCTACTTAATAATTTCTCGTCAAATGGAAAAGTGGCTGCAAGATTGAGAAAGAAAGAAGGTGGTTTAGCGTGAAGTCAAGATAATATATTGGTTACATTAAATGCTTGCGGTAAAATCTGTGGACATAAACCTACTAGAAATTTTATGATGATTACTTTCGTTATCATGGGGAGAAAACTTGGAAGGATGCCTCACCCTTTACGTGTAGATCACGGCTAGCTGGCATCACGACCACCAACATTGCTAGCTGTAGAAAGAATTTTGGTAGCAACTGTGAATCGAGTGTCGTCTAAGGGGTATAAAAGAGATCTAGAAGCACTGTACCCTGAAGAGAGAGGACCCTGTATACCTTTGTCTCGTAACAAGTGGGGATGGCTGCAGGTCAAGATTCTATCCATTTGGAGCTTTGAGTGCCTTTTTGGTGCTTACAATGAAAGATAGGCCTATGGGTGTGGAAAATGAAGTTTCCTAGTGACCAGGATCTCTCATACGTTGGATTTGTTTGAGACCATGGAACCGAGCTATTTGAATGACCTTTTAGAATCATCTGATGGTGCTCTCCTTGGCCGGATTTCCCCCTTGATCCGCATCCACATTTTCAGCTGTGACCATTCTTTGATGGTAGTAAATGGCGAAGTCAGCTATCTTCATGTTTGTGATAAAGGTTATCATGAAAAATGCAGAGCCTAATCATATTTGTTTTTTAGCAAGTCCGAAGCTCATTAAATTTCTATCAATGCCCACTTGAATGTTCCTGCTGGCTTTGTGTGAGGTAGTGTATTGACCAAAAGGGCAAGGCAGCACAGCAAGCAACCGACGGGAGTAGTTGGTATTTTTCTCTCGTTTGAAACCCTTTAACCAGACTATGACTTCAATGGTGGGAACAGCCTCATATTCCGGCGTGAACATGAATAAGAAGAGTTTTTTTAGAAACTTCATGACCATTTTGCAGTGATTGAGAAGGTCGAATAACTTTTATTGTGAAGTTCATTCTTCATTAATCATGTGCAGAGAAAAGGAATGGAAGGGGCTCTTTCTTTGCCTACTACCATTCTCTTATTTGTTAGCGTAGGAGGGAAAAGAAGACTGATTAGCAGTTCTGTTTGAACTGGTTGGTTCCAATCCTTTTTTCCAACCCCAGTCCTAAATATCCAAAAAAGGATGGATTCCTTGGATGCTCAGCTTTGATTTCATCCTCCTGTTTAAAAATGGAATCCAAAGCTGTCATAACTTCCAGAAAGCAGCACAGCTTCAAAGAAAGAGGTGGGGCGAACCGTCGGTTGGGGCACCCATAAAGTCTTGGAAAATGCCTTCTCTGAACGATGGACAAACAATTCCTCAAATTCATATTATATAGGTAATTGATATCTTAGCAGCTTTGGAAAGTATAGTACTCATATACCTCGACTTTCTGGAGAATAGGAACTGACGTTAACATATATTCTGAAGTACAAAATTAACATGCAGCATTGGATATTACAAAATGTAAGGTTTTGTAAATCAGAAAAAACTCAAAGGAAAGAATCAAAAAAGCAAAAGAAAGAGAATGTTTGGTGCTACAGCACCGAACAGACCTAAGTTGCTTGCCATAAAGGAACAAGCTGAATGTCTTTCTTACAGGGCAACTAATAGCTCGATAATATGGGGAGTTACTTGAAGGTGGAAAAACGAGGTAGCTTGTCCCTCAAGTAGTACAGCCTTGCCCTCCGCACCTTCCTGTGATTAACAACCTTGATCTCCTTAATATTCGGTGAGTACCTGAAATAGAAGCAATGCTTTATTATTAGTTTACCACTTGCATCTATCACAATGCCTCATGTAAAAGCAAATAAAAGCATAACATATGAACCAAAGCAAACCTGACAGTGGTACAATTTCTTCGGTGTGAGTTTAGGAGTTCCTACTAGAGTGGTGAAGTTAATGCCAGCATTCATTTTCGATTGCATTTTAAAAACAAAAAAAAGACTGCATGGCACCATTTTTGATAGGTTAGGAAATTTTCTAAAGCAGAAGTATCCGATGCCTACATGAACGATGAGGATGAACTTAAGAGAGGACCAACATCCTTATAGAGAATAAGGTTTGAAAGAACATATAGCTGACAAGAGTTATCAGAAAAAGGTTCGATAAAATTTAAAGAGCAACAGTGAATGCAATGTGCCTTATGAGAAAGTTGTTTTGATTATATACTTACACATCGACATCCAGGATTAGTTTATATAGCTCAGTTCTTGGCAACTTAATAGTGACTAGAAGTTTTGAGTCTCATCTGGCATACATAGTAATGATTGAGTTGATAGACAAAAATCCATGATTATCGATTAAAGCAGGAGTTAAAAAGCAGATCTATTCGGCTTGGGAAAATAGCATGGTGAGTAAACAAGAGAAGAGAATTCTAAAGCTTTCCTTTTACTTTGCTTCAGTAGGGATTGTGTCTGTTAAGATGAAGTCACATATGCTACTAAGCAGAACCTAGTGATTTGTTGTCTCAAGGGAATTAACTGGGAGCATCAAGATGGAGAAATACTGGATTTAGAATTTCAAAAAAATAATCTTCTTCTCAATTTAACCATAGAAATTAGGGGTTGCAATCAGGTCAGGTCGGATACAGGATCAATATATAGCCAAAAACATTCCTAAATCTAAAAAATGCTTCACTGAATTTTCAAGAATCTTTGATCATTTCTCTTGTATCTTCAAGAATATCGTCAATGCTCTCTTCTAGATTTTCAAAATCCATGTGAATTTTACATCTGGAACTCAAGGACTCCTCTTGATTATTTCTGACCAGAGCAATAAGATCCAACTTTTCTGTTTATTCCTTGATTGGCTCAAGGACAAGTGCAAAACAAATATCAGCAAAAGCATTCTTGTTTTAATGCAAACAAATTTTGAACTCTTGCCTAGATTTTGTCCATTAGCCCAAACTCTCCATTCTCCAAAGTGTTGAATGCATCAGTACTCAGTCCACATGTACCACATTAGTCATTAGCAGCATCATGGACCTGATATGTTTTTTTTTAAAACTATTACCAAGCATAATCAAACTACCAAATTCCATCATAATGTAAACTAAAACTCTACTCTGGTCCTGGTTTAGCTTCCAACTAGTAAATAAACAAGCACCATAAAATAAATGTGCACTAAATTGAACTTGTGCATATTGAGTAACAAATCCAGAAAAAAGGCAACTAAGTTCCTTTGCAAGAAAATTGAACTCGTGTATATTGAGTAATCCGTTCAGAAAGGGAATTGAGTACTAGAAGACTACAATTCCTGAGAGCCATCTAACACCAGAAAACAATAAAAAATGCCCCATGATTTGATTTAACCTAAGCAAAAGACAGACTACGACTATAATATCCAGTATACAGCATTGATGCATCATCTGCAATTTGGATACTGCTCTCAAAGTAGATTATTGGGACTCCCCTTCATCTTAAGTACCCACCATTTGATAACTCTTCTTTCTTTAACCATTCCTCTATCCTCTTCCCCGCCCCCATTCACCAAATTTTTGTTATCCTAATATCAAAATCTAATGGCCCATAAAATAGCTCAGTTAATTACTGCACTAAATTCAGGTAAAGATGCATTATTATTCTCCTTTTCCTTTTTTCCCCCAATTGTGCAGGAGGATAAAATCCCCAGAAGTAATTTAAGGAAAAAAATTATCTAAGTTTCACAGGGGGAAAATACTTACACGGGGAAGACAATCTCAACACCGATACCCGCAATAATTCTCCGAATTCGAATTGTGGTATGTATCCCCGCATTTTGCTTCGATATAACAATACCCTTGTAAATGGATAACCGGCGCCTATTCGCTGGCACTTCCTGTACCCAGTTGCGTAAAAGTTCATTTTTTTTTTCCAGCGTTCAAGAAACTTCAAAAGGGAAGAGCGCATAAGAATTCCAGATTTACCAGTTTAATCTCCACAATATCCCCAGTCCTGATGTCTGGCACTGGCCTTTCCTTCTCAGCAGCCTCGATTGCTCTCTTGTTCAAAATCTACCCACCAGTTTGAATCAAAAAGAAAAGAATAAAAAATCTACACATAAAATCCACAGTCTCCCATAGCGAAATTTTTTAACCATATAATTAATGAAAACAGAGCGCCTTCAAACAAAGGTACCCCCATGATATCTCCAAGCTTGATTCGCGGTTTCCTCGGAGGCTTCGCCTCTGCTTCGCCATCGGAGACCTTCGACTCTTCCTCCACCTCTGTCTGGTTTTCTAGGGTTTCCCCTTCCTCCACTGGCACCTCCTCCGCATCTCCCGCCGCCGCCGCCGCCTCGTCCTCGGAGCTCGATTTCGCGACCAACACCGTGGGTTCCCTGCTCCGGCCGATCCCCGGGAAGAAAACGGTGGACCCGAACCCGCGAGGTGGAGCCCCAGAGATGGAGAGACGACTGGAAGTAGAGGAGCAAGGGTGGAGAGAAGAGAAGATGGGAAGCCCTATTTTTGGGAAGCGAGGAGGGGCCTTGGGGAGAGAGACCAGCGGGTGGAGGAGCGCAGCGGAGCCCATACGACCGAAGAAATCGTTTTAGAAGGGAGAGATTTTGGGAGAGAGAGAGAGGTTAGCATCCAGCGAAGGGAGGAGGCGGCATGGGAACGGAACCTTATCAGGAAGGGGAGTGAGAGAGAGAGAGAGGGAAGATAGTGAAACTGGGGACAGAAAGTTAGAAACTGGAATTCTCGGAGAAGAGGAACGAGAGGGTTAGGCCGGCCATAACATCGTCAGGAATCGGATACCCATTTCGGGGATCAAAGTGAGCCAACTGGGAGACCTGGAGGTCCACCGGATGGGTGGTAGAGGACGGAAACCCGCACCTGTCTGAACCCAAGTCGTGTCAATCTGAACCGGACCGGGCGTCGAGAGCAAGCTCCAAGAATCGAAGAAGAAACGGCAACCGATCGGATACAACCATGGCAGGCCTCGTTTGGAACCAGCGTACATGCATATATTATTTTTGATATAAATATTTTAAAAATAAACTATCCAAATTTGAGATCCAAATCATTGAATATTTATATAATAAAAAAAATAAAACTTCTATATTTTGAAAGTATCTAACTTAATTGTCAGGGAGGCTCAACACAGACCGTTTTATTAGCAGAATATTATTTTTTCTATAATTCAATCATCCCCTCCACCTCCCCCTTCTTCTCTCTGTATAAATGCACTTACATATAAAATAAGAGACGAAATAGTCGGCTAAAACACAATCATACCCCAGTACTTGACAAATACCCAGCCAACTCTGGGTTCCAAATTATAGGATCACATTTCAGATTTCATTTTGGTGCTTGCCTTGATAAACATAATGTAGATTATAGATTTATTAGTGGATTGCATCTTTGTTGCCGGACACATTGAAGACCGGATCGATGATGCTTATCCATAGATTATATAAAATATTTTATTTTTAAAATTTTTAAATTACACTCATACTAGAACAGTATTTTTTTTAATTTCTTGAATTATACTTACATTAAAATGCTACAGCCATCCATTTGTAACCAAAAAAAAAAAAAAAAAACAACTAGTACGAACATAGTCTAAGCGAGCATAGAGCCACCATAATCTAGCCTTTAAGCCTTTTTCCACTCTTCTTCCCAAAAGTCCTCTAGCAATTGCTAAGCTGGGAAAGGATCCAAGGATGTAACTCAAACCATTTTATCTAACTATGAATCACCCTGGCAATAATTAGATTCTTCGCCTGCAAAGAAAAGGCGGGTCTCTGGGAGCTGGACTAGAATCTGGATCGCGCATGATCTCACAACAGAGGCGTTATTAACATACTACCACCTTTCCAATTAAACTGCTGCAGAATGGACACTCTGCTAGCAGGAATGCTAGCTCCTACACAGAGATTAACATGTGATTATCTCCGCTTCCCACCCTAATCACACACACGATACGGTAATCCCATGTACAGGAAAAGTTATGGAATATCAGACAGCAGGGATTTGCAGGACCAGCAACCATACAATTCCTCAAGGGACGCTATTTGGCGGAGACAACCGGACGTCCAAATAACCCTTCATCACATACTGAATTTCCACCACAACTAAAACTAGTGCAACAAAAGAGATGAATGACTTGGGTAGCAAATTTCCACCACAACTAAAACTAGTGCAACAAAAGAGATGAATGACTTAAGTGGCAAATCATCTATTCCAGGGACTAACACAGTAGTTTCATCCAGTTACCACCAACAAGAGTCTCCAAAATCACACTAATACAAGCAGAGTTCAACCTCATAAACATAAGGCCATGGATTGTTCATCACCCTGCATTGGTCAGGCTCTGTGGATATTACATGACAATCAAAGCATACAAAAAACAGTTACAATAACCCTTTGCTGATCATACCTGTACTTAAGAAAACATATCATAAAATCAACCAGATGAAAAGACAATTGGTCCTATGAGTACTTCACAAGCCCAAGTGCACATCTCATAGCTGAAGCAGAGTTCAATGCTAAAGATGAAAAAATAACCCTGTAGATATCAGGACTGGATGGGCTTAATCTTGAAGTGCAGTGAAATTAGAGAGAACACGAAGCATTTAAGGTCCTGCAAGCAACAAAATGGTGCCAAGTGAGCATGGTCAGTTACCAACCTTTAAAAAGATAAACACTTTTGCTCAACATAATATTCCAATAGAAACCCTTTTAACTTGAAAATCATCATAACTAGGCTTGCAACATTTAGCAAACTCGACAATCGCTTGTTTGGGAACAAGAGACATGGCTGACTAGAAGCCTCTAAGAAAATAATACCAATCATTTCCACTGATGCCAATGATTTAGCTGAAAGTGTATGGCTGAGCACCACAACTGAAGTTCTTTTTTTCAGTCCAAATAGAACCTAAAATCAATGATATCAAGAAAGCAATCGCAATATAAATCATAACTAGGGTCAGAGAGGACCATAGCACAGACGGACAACAGATGGCAACATGCCTTCCAGCTTTTTCCTCCAAAAATGCAAATTATGTAAGTTGCAAAATATTGACAAATTATTAAATTGCACATTAGATGAATTGGAAGTAACAACATATAAACAACATATGAAACAAACAACGCTTCGCAAATTTAACAAATTTCCAAGATCAGCCATCAGTGCATATGTTGCACGTCCAAGAAAAAACCTTCAAGCCTTGTTACTCAAAACCATCTGGAGGTACATTATAAAGACACATGCGACCATGCACCTTGTCTACCATGTAAATCCTTTATGCATGTGACTAACAAATATCAAGTATGGCCAGCACAAATTGAAGATTGCATCCTTATGATGCATTTAGGCAATGCCCACCTACATGTGCATGCAAGATTTCAGCTGCCGCATTTCCATGTCATGCCACGCCAATGCTTGTCATACACCAGGACACAATCATGCCATATGTAGATCAAGTTTACCACAGTACCAGTAGGCTCATGCCAACTGGCATGGCTGGCAGTTCACTTTTATTGCATATGCACAAAATACCATGGCTTTGTTTATATACCACCACGTAACACCATACAATCCCTACTTTGACCTAAAAAACATATACTGCCATATCCATAACTACCAAAAACAATTGGGAAAAAAAATCTCTCATCACACTATCATCATACTTGTTACTAGATTGAATATGCAAAATTGCCTAAGCTACTGATAGAAGGAACATAGTCCTTTCTGCTTCCAACAGTTAGACCTCTTATGGCACCATAAGAGTAAATTTTCTCACCCGCAAGGACAAAGCAAGCCACAACTTTTGAATATGCTTCAATCAAAGCATGATTTACTGCTCCAACACAAATAAATGAATCATCTTTTAAAGTGTATGGTTTTCAAAGAAAACAAATTAAATTTCAACCATTTAAGAATAAGAAAATTTATCACTAGCTTACGGCCCCATAACTCTCAAATCTCTTTTCCATTACTCATAGGATCCTAAAAGCATAAGGAGCCTTGAAAACATTTCTAGTTTTATGCACTAATTCTTAAAAATTGAAAAAGGACCCATCTAAGCAGCTTTCTGCTGCTATTAATACATAAACTACACGATAAAGTTGGATATGGTGTCAAGGGATAGTGTGATCCATAGTACAGCTCAAGATTGCAATATTACTTAGTCCAATATAAGTATGGTAACCAACATTAAGCCATTCTTAGCCAAATAGCAGAATTAAGAATGTGAATCCAAAAATCCCAACAAAAATGCCTAAAATCACCAGAAACTGAAAATAATTCAAACAGACCTGGAACATGATTAAAATAGAACAAAAACAAAAAAAGAAGAAAGCCACAAGGGAAAAAGAAAACCTAACCCTGGTGTCCCATTTAACATCAATTTGCTCACAATTATATGAGTTGGTAATGCAATTGTCATTGTTGCATAGATCAATATGTACAACAATAAACAGGATGGAAGTATAATGGGTACAGAACAATGGAGAACTAAGACCGAACAATCAGCACATCTGCAAATTAAGAAAATCTTACGAGGGGACCAGCATTTCCGTCAAGGTTTAAGAGAGGAAACCTTTGATGTGAGAGAGAAAGCATGGCCATAAAGCGGACATAAGTGCCAAAACATATTGATAGCTTCAAATAACCAAATTAAATATACAATGACAGATGATTTTTTGACAAGTGTGAGGGTTTAAAGGATCATTTCCAAAATCCCATGAATCTGACTTCATCACTAATAAGATCAATATATCTGCATATCATGTGTTGACTTCTTTGTTTAAAAAAAAATCATGATAATAAGTTCCATGAATCCACAGATCACACTGTCTATTGCAAAACAAGTCTAGAAGATGAAACTACTGATGCATGCCTTGGTGACTGAAGAGAGCAATTCACATTTTGATATTTTCACATTACATAGCTTAGCATGTTATGCAATCATGAAAAGAAGTTCAATCAATGAAATTAAACATGTCAGAAATGAAAATGTTGGGAGGGGTGTATGATAAAGGTAAAGAATGAAAAACAGGTACTATCAGCAAAGTCAAAAGTCACACTAAGGGCTCGTTCTTTTGTGGGTAAATATCATGGGAAAGTTGGTCAACTTTCTTATTGACCAACTTACCCATGTTCTCACAGATTTCAAGATGGGTAAATTATTTTTCATGGGTGGCATTTACCCATGAAATAGGAGGAAAATTTTACCCATCCAGGGGATGGCTAAATGATTTTCCCATCAACCGGTAAAGTGATCTCTTAATTTTATTCCTAAAATATCCTTTTTCTCGTTTCCGATGCCTCTATCGTTAATGCCTAATAACTCAGACTAATAAAATATATCTTTATTAGAAGTTGATAATTTTATTATGTTAGGATAATTTGGTATAGACTAAAAGCTTAGTTTGGTACAAAAAAAATTACTTAGTTTGGTACAAAAAAAATTAAGCTTTATAATTAAATCATCAAATTTGACCCAAGAAGCATAAAGGGTATTATGGGAAATATGGATAAAGTTTAGCAACTTACCCGGGAAAGTAATAATGCAAAAGAACATGGGTAACAGATTTCAAAGCCACTTTCCCATGTATAAAAGAACATAGGTAAGTTATTTTCCTGTCTAAATGTTACCTGGGAAATACTTACCCAGAAAAATATAGTTTCATGGGTAAATCTTTTACCTACAAAAGAACGGGCCCTAAAGGACATAGTGATTGCAAATCAAGATAACTTGGGCATCTGCAACAAAGGTCAGGGAGGCTCCAGGGGTTGAAATCTGTGTTGACATGTCTGGAAAGCCCAGGGGATGATTTCATCTGGCTTGGGTAGACACAATTTTGCTTGAACAAGTAAAGATAAAATAAGATAAAGAAAATTCCATGTATGAAATGACATTCAAGGAGGAAAGACATTGGATCTATGGATAAATTTGGGATTTGATTTGCTTTGTCATGGAAGGAGAAATATTTCAGATTTATTGGAAGTTTTTGCCAGATTTGAATGGAAGGTTTCAGAGATACAGAGGAATTGTTGGCACAAGAATTTCTGCTTCCCAAATTGGCAAGTCCAAATACTCTCTCTCATGCACACACAAACACACATTGAGTGTTTGCATGCATGTTTATGTGCATTAGTCAGTGTTGACATGCATATGGAAAAAAATTGCAAGAACATGTTCTTGAATTTATAATGAGAAAATCTAGGTAATAGATAATATGAAGATGTAAAACGAAGAGCTAAATTTTAAGAAACTTCATTTAAAGAAAATATATATGCTAATAGCTCTGTCTGACTACTGGAAGTTAATACAATAGATAATAACTGAGAAGGCTTTATGCATCTTTGAAAGACAGACTTGGTAGATCCCTTTCCATTTTATGATTGAACGGGTAGAACCTATAATCAAATTACTAGTGCTATCATAACACATGCTTGTAATTGCTTATCCAGCTGCAGAGAACATACATATGTAGCAGATATCTAATTTGACCATAGACAGAGATTGATGACCACCAATCTTTATGGTAGCATTCTTTATTTTACTAGGGAAAAAAGGCTAACCGAATTCATGTGGCAGAACAGAGCTTATAGGAGTTTCCTTTAGAATTATATATGAAAAAAAAAGAAGAAACTTAACCCAGCATTAAGCCCAATAATTGTTTTACCACCAGTTGTGTGCAGTCTCTGACCATAACCAAGCATATATGCTTTTAACGTCCTAATGTTCGTAAACATATGACAATACTCTAATGCCAACAGATAACTATATATTCAGAACACCTAGCATATGACATTGGTCTATGTTAATAATCTAGCACAATGGGTGCAAATATGGAGCAAAATGCTGAGTGTGCAAGTAATAACCTGAACCAGGTAATAGAAGATGCGAAGGCCTTCCGGATCTTTGCTGGACTGCACATCTACTAGGGATCCAATCTTAGACGTGGTGAAGGAGATATGCTCATTCCCCATCACAATCTCCAGCTCCTGCCTCCCAACCCGGTCCGGCTCAGGCCAGTTGTTATCGTCTTCCTTCATTATCTATATCCCAGCCAAATAAAAGAGCATGTAAACCTCTAACTATTGAATAAATAAACAAGCAAATAAAATCAATTTCCCTCTAACTATTGAATAAATAAACACGCAAATAAAATCAATTTCCACAACACCCTGATACCCAAAAAAAAAAAAATTTCTGGCAGCCCAAGATTCACGATCCCAAATAAAACCAATTTCCGCAACACCCTGCTACCAAAAAAAAAAAAAGAAAAGAAAAGAAAAGAGAAGGAAAAAGAAATCCTGGCAGCCCCAGCTTCAGATGCAACCTACAAAACCCTAGAATTCCAAAACCTCAACAATACGAGCAATTGAACAGTACCATTAAAACTAAAACCTAAAATCCGGATATCGGACAAAATATGAAATAGATTACCCAAATTTCTGCACGACGACGTCTTATGATTGAGGAGAGGAAACCGATCCAGAACCAGGCCAAGCACAAAAATCTAGAACTAGAATCCCTAAAAACCTCGAACGCTACGAAATCTCAGCCTATAATTAAACCAAAAGATGAAATCCTTGAGAGGAATCGGCCAGGCCCCGTTTCTAGCAAAACCCTTGAAGAAGGATGGGAAAGGAAGGGAAGGGGAGGATAGGCGATGGAAAAAAGAGACCTCGCTCTCGGCGATGATACGGCGGCACTCGCGGAGGACGGCGGGGGTGACGAAGACCTCCTTGCGGATCATGGTGTCGTTCTTGTAGTTGGAGTTGTTGGCGTAGCGGAGCTTGCCGTCGGGGCGGAACTCGAACTCCAGGAACTCGTGCCCGAACTTCCCCTTGTGACCCACGTAGTACCGGAGGTAGAACTCGTCCTGCTCGACGCCGTTCCCCGCCATTGCCGACCTTCCTTCTCCCGCCCTTCTCTCTTTCCTTTTCCCTTCACCCTTCTCCTCCGCGTTCCTGCAGCTTCGAGTCTGTTCGATTTTGCGGCTTCCCCTGCGGCCCAGCCCGGGCCGGGCTTTTGCGCTACTTATTTGGTGACCGGGTGAGGTTGCAATTATGCATTTTAGCCCACGCGTGGGAAACAAATTAAACACAGAATCAAAGCTTATAGGCACGTTTCTCGCACATGGTAATTTAGCTTTCGAACGCAAGGAGTCTGGGGCTGGGCTAGCTCAACAGCACAGGTCTTTCGGACTCCCGTGAGATGCTTTAGATTTTGGGGAAAATAAAAAGATTTTAAAAAATATTTGATAAACATTACTGATAGGAAAAGGATAAGTATAAATATATATATTTTTGAGGAGTGTTGTAATCATTATGCATGTTTGGAAATATATTTGCACTCATTAAAAATAATTCTAGATTAAAAAATAAAATTAATAAATTATTAAAAGATTATTTTTTTATTAAAGATATTAAGGTTCAAATTAATTATCAAACTAGATTATAAACTCATGCGAAATGTGGGATGTAGGCTTAGAGAGATTCGAGAGATCTCAAAATCTCAAAAAACTAATTCACACTGCCACAGCTCGCACAAGATCCTACAACAATTATTTTATTTTAATTTATTATTTTTATTTTGAAACTATAAATAATTTTTAATTTTTTTTTTATTTTTTTATTTCATTTGCTAAAGAAGAGGGACCTTTGCTCTCGTAGCGCCACCATTGCCTCCCTGTAATTCGTCCTTATCCACCGTTTCGTGGTAGTGTCTCGGTTTCTTAAAAAAAAAATTTTTGGGCATTACCGTTGGATTTCTGAGGGGATCATCTGACAAAAACATCATCTCATCGAATTCAAAAAATTGATATGTCTTCCTCCGCCTCCTTCACCACCAGACGCCGAATGAGAATGATTGGAGTGTCTCTGCCAGCATTGCCACCACCTCCCGCCACATCCCGATAGCCGGAGCCCATCTCCTTCTCTGCCAAATGCCTGACGAGAATGATTAGAGCGTCTCCGCCAGCATTGCCATCGCCTCCTGGTGGCTGGGTGGGCCTCAGCCATCAAAAAAACCTTTCTTCTCCCCACCTTCTTCAATCAGCCATCAAAAAACCTTTCTTCTCCCCACCTTCTTCAATCTTGGCACATCCCTGCGATCCTCCTCCATCTGCTTCGTCGTTAGACATCTGATGAGAACGAAATAGAGCCTCTGTGCGGACTGAGAACCATGATGCAATCCTCCCCATAGTTAATGCTGTCTTGTGCATATACAGTGGATGGTGGCTTAGAAAAAATTAAATATGTAACGGATGAAGATTCATACTTTCATTTTAATATATATAATATAAATTACTCCTCATGGATGTGGGTAGATGTTTAGATCAATCGCTTAAATTATAAATTATTCAAATGATAAACAATAAATTCAGATAAAAAAAAATCAATATGTTGGAGAGAGAGATGATAAATAAAAATGAATCGCGTATACATAGTATACGAAAGTTGTCATATGAGACTTTGGAAAGACTAGGCTTGATGCTGCTTGAGGAGGATGGGGAGAGAAAAAATGGGTTTTGCTGTCACTTGTGAAGAAAAATTCTTTGTGCACCGCTGGCGATATAGAAAATTTGATATGAAGCGCATCATCTTATTCGATTGATCTATATAGTCATCACTTTTTTACGTACATTTAATACCTGCAGATTGATTTTTTCGTTTATAAAATTTATATGATGAAAATATTTTAATTTTTTTAAAAAATTATGATATCTTATATTCATATTATAACATCTTACATGCAGAAAGTCATAATTTTTGTTCACGAGATGCCATAATATAACACAGTATGTCATAATATGCACAAGATGTCATAATTTTTTCTAAAGAATATAGATATTTTCGTATTTCAAAATTTTCAAATAAAAAAAATTAATTTACAGATATTAAATATATATTGAAAAGTGGTTGGACCAAAATATTTCTTTCATATTATGATATCTGAGATCATATTATGATATCATAGATGATAATAAGCCACAGTATGTCATAAATTTTTAAAAAAATAGAGATATTTTCAACATACAAAATTTTTAAAAGAAAAGACCGACTTATAAATATTAAATACATGTTAGAAAATGATGACTATGTGGATCAATCGAACAAAATGATACACTTCATGCTGAATTTTCTACGTCGGTGGTGCACAAAGAATTTCTCCACCTGTGAAAGGAGATGCGGGTTGGTGAGGAATTAATTTAGAGAGAAAGAGACAGAGGAAGATTGATCTTATGCAGGGCTTTGGAAGTCATTGGCGCAGCTGCGAGTAAAAACTTTTCTACGGAAGCTTAAATGGAGTGGAGTGCCTTGTAAAGATTTTTTGGCAAATCATGGGATAGGTGATGTAATGGCTTCGCATTGCGATCTGTGCCCAGAAGATGGGGAAGACACTGACCATGTGTTCATCATTTGTGCTTTTGCTCGAGATTGCTGGCACACACTAAGAAGCATGTGCCGGATGAATGTCATCCCTATCTATTTAATTACCGACATTGTTTGATGTTTTGTCAAATGCCCGAGTGAAGAAAAGATTGGAGTCGCTCATGGCATACGTGACTTGATTACTGTGGCAAGCTCGAAATGATAGATTGTTCCACCACAATAATATTTTTGCTTTTGTTTATCATTCATGGTCCGATTTTGACTCACATTGTCCGTTATTACTTCAGGCTGATGCTTATGGGGTGACGTTCGTAGTGGCAATTAGTTAATAATACTAATTAACAATGTCTTGCAATGAACTCTTATGTTTTCATGTCCTTCTATTTCTGCTCCCTGTTGTTTTCTACTACAGGAAGGTTGAGGGGTTTGATAAAAATGCTTATGTTGAGGATTACAGGTTCCTATCAGTTTTCCATGTCATAACCTCAGCTATTCAATCTTGCTCACAGCATTCCTCAGCAGACTACAATTCTGTGGGCCACATCCAAACTTGCCTGAGGATGAAACATGCTTGCTGTTATTTAAAACTGAAGATTATGTTATTGGGTCCTGGTTGCTTTATTCCATATTTGGATAAATTGGTGAACATTATTACCGTACTGTATTCACCGCCCCTTCTTTACTTTGCACTGTACTATTATTATGCTAACGTCGGTTGGCTAAAGCATTATTATCTGACAGCAAGTCTTTTTATAGAAGCTACTAATATCACGTACATGAGGCTCACCGAATTTGATCTGTTATGGTTTTCAAGCGTGAAGTTTGCTTTATGTTCGGTTCTACGTTGTCGGGTCCCAGGATTGGACTCCTATGTCTCATCTCTAGGTTCAGGATTCAACCCATCTAATAATTTGGGCATTCCACGTCAACCAAGACTGCAACAGTGGACTATCAATTGAAAAAAAATTTTATAGACAGATTGATCATGAAAAAATTTTTGATCGGACCGTCGTTGCCTGCCACATGCATAGGACATCATTAAAAAAGAGACGATTATATGATATTTATCTAAGCTGTTTAAATATTTCCTATGATTTATCCATTTCTCTTTCTTTAGTACGTACGTACGGCCATTTATTTTTTGATGAATATTTTTAAAATATGTCTGATCATAATTTTTTTCATGACCGATCCGACTATAAAAATTTTATTCCTATTGTTGAAGCAACGCGCACCGGATAGGATCGATTTAGGCTTGTGATCTAATATCTATTTTCTTTGAGATAATTCACCAAACACATTGTAGGCATAAATAAACAAAGACAAAGAACCAAGATTTACGTGGTTCGGCACAAAAGGCCTACATCCACGGGGAGGAGGAGCAATCCATTATAAATCCATCCCGAAAAATAGGTACAATATGAGGTATAAAATACCTTTATCCGAAACCAACAAGAAGGCAACAAAATATCGAATAGAAGGCAACTAAGATCCAATCGGATCAACCAATCTCAGCCTCGGCAATAAATCAAGATAAAACAATACCTGAGATGAAGATATCTTTCTCAACCCTCGGCCAAAAATCAAGATGATACCTCTTTACCAACCGTAGCAGCACAAGGCATCTGTGAAACCGAGAAGGAAGAAGGCAGGTAGACCATCAACCGAAGACCAACAGAGGAAAGCCAGCAACCAGCACAAGAGGCACAGGCGAGAGATCGGCCAAAGAGCAAAACCCGCGCACAAGAGGCACAGGCGAGAGATCGGCCAGAGAGCAAACCTGTACGGGAGAATAAGCAAGAAACAGGCCCGCACAAGAAGCACAGGCAAGAGAGAACCAGAGAACAGGCCCGCACCAAAGCACAGGCGAGAGAGATCGGCTAGAGAACAGGTCTGCACGGGAACCCTAGCAAGAGAAAGCCAAATCGCACAAGAACCCTGGAACCTCTCCTGCACAATCGAACCCTGTCACAAAAGAAAGATGCCCACGGCCTCCTTTTAAAGAAAGAAGACCCTCTCAAAATAGAGATTCAGCCGATGTAGAATTCCAAATTGTCACGGGAGACAAATAAAGAAGTATAATTTGGAGCCAAATATAACAATCCTCCTCCTTGCGACAAATATTGTACCTTTTATATCAGATGAAAAATTTATAACCTCCTCCTCACCACAAGCCCCTGCAGGGCATTACCAAATGCTTATTCCAATCAAGTTCAGGAAATTCCTGAACTTAATTGCAGGGATTGGTTTAGTGAACATGTCAGCTGGATTATGGGCAGTATATATTTTCTGAAGTCTGACATCACCTTTCTCTACCAGATCTCTGATGAAGTGATACCTGACATCTACATGTTTTGTTCATTCATGATACATCTGGTCTCTGGTAAGGTGCAAAGCACTCTGACTGTCACAATGAATGTCTAAACAATCTTGTTCGAGACCCAAATCCTGTACTAACCCTTTTAACCAAATAGCTTCCTTTGCTGCCTCTGTCAATGCCATATATTCTGCTTCAGTGGTAGATAAAGCAACTGTAGACTGCAAAGTAGCCTTCCAACTGACTGCACATCCAGAAAGAGTAAACACATATCCAGTCAAAGATCTTCTCCTGTCCAAGTCACAAGCATAATCTGAATCACAAAATTTTGTAACTATGCAATTACTCTGTGTAGAGAATATCAATCCCAATTTAGAAGTGCCTTTCAGATATCTAAGTATCCATTTCACAGCTGACCAATGAGCCTTTCCAGGTTTATCCATATATCTGCTTACTACGCTTACTGCCTGTGAAATATCAGGTCGAGTGCAGACCATCGCGTACATGATGCTGCAACTGCGCTCGCATATGGCACTCTAGATATATATCTCTCCTCATCCTCAGTCTGAGGAGAGTCTCTAGCAGAAAGTCTAAAATGACTGGCAAAGGGGGTAGTGACAGGCTTGACTGTAGACATACCAAATCTGTCAAAGATTTTTTCAATATAACTATGCTGAGTAAGGAAAAATCTACCTGACTGCCTGTCACGAATAATCTCCATCCCAAGTATCTTCTTTGCCGGTCCAAGGTCCTTCATATCAAATGCAGTACTGAGCTCGGCTTTCAGTTTCTGGATGATTGATATGTCTTTGGCTGCAATTAGCATATCATCCACATATAATAACAAATAACAAAAGGACCCATCTGAAAGCTGCTGGTGATACACACAACTGTCATATGGAGATCTATTGTATCCATGGTCGACCATAAATCTGTCAAATTTGCGGTACCACTGTCTTGGAGACTGCTTGAGACCATATAATGATCTCTTGAGTAAGCATACATGATCTTCTTTATTTGAAACCTCAAAACCAGGTGGTTGTTGCATATAGATCTGTTCCTCTAAATCACCGTGAAGAAAGGCTGTCTTAACATCTAGTTGTTCCAGCTTCAGATTTTGAGAAACAACAAAAGCAAGTAACACACGGATAGATGAGTGTTTGACTACAGGGAAAAATACCTCCTTGTAATCAATACCCTCCCGTTGACTGTATCCCTTTGCTACCAACCTGGCCTTATATCTAAAATCTTGAGGAGTGGCTCCTTCTTTTCTTTTGAAGATCCATTTGCAGCCAATTGCCTTTTCACCTTTTGGTAATTTGACTAACTCCCAAGTCTGATTCTTTTCTAGAGACTGAAGTTCTTCAACCATAGCCATGGTCCATTTATCAGCTCGTGAACTACTAATGGCCTCCTGAAATGTGGTCGGCTCATCACTAATGGTGTCTGCAACACTCAGAGCATAATAGACTAACTCAGCACAAGCAGAATCTTCAAAACCATACCTTTGAGGTGCTCTGATCTGACGCTTAGGTCTGCGAGTGGCAATACTCTCAATCTGATCCTGATCTTGTAATGTCACCTCCTCCTGAGTCTGAATCTGTGCATCTGTCTGTTGTTATTGTGATTTGATAGTCTGATCAATATCTACAACATTCCTATCATGCTGACCCCGATCCTGATCACTTTGAGAAGAATTAGGCTGTAGCTGCCTTGAAGCAGTGGCTGTTTCATGAAATGTCACATCCCTGCTGACTAGAAATCTTTGAGATCCTGGTTCTATGCACCATAATCTATAGCCCTTTACCCCATATGCATATCCAATAAATATGCACTTTTTAGCCCGGGGGTTCAACTTTCCATCTTTTACATATGCATAAGCTGGGCACCCAAAGATTCTGAGTATTGAATAGTCTGCAGGTCTTCCTGTCCACATCTCTTCCGAAGTCTTCATGCTTAATGCTGATGCTGGAGATCGGTTTATAATATAGCAGGCTGTGTGTGCGGCCTCTGCCCAAAAATCTCTACTTAGTCCTGAACTAGATAGCATAGATCTGACTCTCTCCAGTAGTGTCCGGTTCATGCATTCTGCCACACCATTCTGTTGAGGTGTACCCACTGTTGTTCTATGTCTAATAATGCCTTCTGACTTGCAAAAGTCATCAAATTCTGTAGAACAAAATTTTAAATCATTATCAGTCCGAAAAGTTTTCACCTTTCTTTCAGTTTGCCTCTCGACCATAGACTTCCACCATTTGAATGTTTCAAATACATCACTCTTATTTTTAATGGTGTATATTCAAATTTTTCGAGAATAATCATCAATAAAAGTGAGTATATATCTTGATCCACCCTTGGATATAATTGGGGCAGGTCCCCATAGGTCAGAATGAATATAGTCTAATATATCAGTTGTCCTATGCACGCTTGTAGTGAAGCTGACTCTGTGTTGTTTTCCAAATATGCAGTGTTCACAGAATCCAAGTGCACCAATCTTCTGACCTTTCAGCAGACCACATCTGCTCAGCTCCTGTAGACCTCTGTCTGAAATGTGTCCTAGTCTCTGGTGCCATAAATGTATCAACTGCTCAAGAGAAGATTGTACTGCCGATGCCTGACCAACAACTGTACTGCCATCCAGGTAGTAAAGGGTTCCACTTAATTTACCTTTCAATAAAGTTAATACCCCTTTATTGATAGTTATAGATCCTCTACCCCATCTGCCCTCATATCCTGTTCTGTCAAAGGCATGTATTGAGAGAAGGTTCATTTTTAATTTAGGAACATATCTGACATCATCCAATATCACCATGGTATTTGAATTTGATTTAATTTGAATTGTTCCAATACCTTCTATATTACAGATGCCATCATCTCCAAGAAGAACAGTACCATCTTCACAAGATCTAAAGGAAGAGAACCATTCCTTGTGAGGTGTCATGTGGAAAGATGCTCCAGAGTCCACTATCCAAGTGTCAGCATGACTAATACTGCAGGCAGCTGTGAATACTGCATCATCTGATATACTGCTATGACTTCCTAAAGAAACTGCAATTGATGCTGTATCAGAGATTGTTCCTTTATCCTTTTGTTCCTTTTCCCTTTTAGATTGTAGAAGTCTACACTCAGATTTTCAGTGACCTGGCTTTTTACAATAGTGACAAATACCTAGTCTTTTGGGCCTAGACTTTGATCTGTTTTTGGACTTACTCCTACCTTGTCCACCCTTTTTCTGTTCATCTCTACCTCTAACAGTAAGACCTTGAGCTGGAGTCTGAGCCTGATGCTGAAGCTGTACTTTTAATCTAAGTTCATTGGATAACAAAGTAGCTTCTACTTCTTCAAGACTTATTGTTTCTCTTCCATAAAGCATGGTAGTGGTAATATGCTCAAAGGACTTGGGCAAAGAGTAAATTAGAATCAAAGCCTTATCTTCTTCATCTACATCGACACCAACATTTACTAGATCAAGCAGGAGCTTATTATACTCATCCAAGTGATCTTTAAGTGAAGTTCCTTCTGTCATACGAAATGTGTGTAATTTTTTCCTCAAATATAATCTATTAGTCAGGGATTTTGCCATGTATAAACTGTCTAGTTTTTTCCATACACTTTTGGCTGTATTTCGTTCCACAACATTACGAAGGACTTTATCACTTAAACCTAAAAACAAGGTTCCTAGGGCTCTCTCATTAATCTCTTCTTTAACAGCTTCATTATCTTCTGGAATTGAATCCATACCCTTAAGGGCTTTTGCAATACCTTCTTTAACTAACAGATATTTCATCCTTACCTTCCATAGAGAAAAATCTCCCATGCCATCAAAGACGGCCACTTCATGCCTGATGGTGGTGGAGTGAGAGACAGACACCGGATCATTAGCCATTGAGAAACTTGGTTTCTTGTCACCAGCCATCCAAGTGCTCTGATACCAATTGTTGAAGCAACGCGCACCGGATAGGATCGATTTAGGCTTGTGATCTAATATCTATTTTCTTTGAGACAATTCACCAAACACATTGCAGGCATAAATAAACAAAGACCAAGAACCAAGATTTACGTGGTTCGGCACAAAAGGCCTACATCCACGGGGAGGAGGAGCAATCTACTATAAATCCATCCCGAAAAATAGGTACAATATGAGGTATAAAATATCTTTATCCGAAACCAACAAGAAGGCAACAAAATATCGAATAGAAGGCAACCAAGATCCAATCGGATCAACCAATCTCAGCCTCGACAATAGATCAAGATAAAACAATACCTGGGATGAAGATACCTTCCTCAACCCTCGGCAAAAAATCAAGATGATACCTCTTTACCAACCATAGCAGCACAAGGCATCTGTGAAACTGAGAAGGAAGAAGGCAGGTAGACCACCAACCGAAGACCAACAGAGGAAAGCCAGCAACCAGCACAAGAGGCACAGGCGAGAGATCGGCCAGAGAGCAAAACCCGCGCACAAGAGGCACAGGCGAGAGATCGGCCAGAGAGCAAACCTGTACGGGAGAATAAGCAAGAAACAGGCCCGCACAAGAAGCACAGGCAAGAGAGAACCAGAGAACAGGCCCGCACCGAAGCACAGGCGAGAGAGATCGGCCAGAGAACAGGTCCGCATGGGAACCCTAGCAAGAGAAAGCCAAATCGCACTAGAACCCTGGAACCTCTCCTGCACAATCGAACCCTGTCACAAAAGAAAGATGCCCACGGCCTCCTTTTAAAGAAAGAAGACCCTCTCAAAATAGAGATTCAGCCGATGTAGAATTTCAAATTGTCACGGGAGACAAATAAAGAAGTATAATTTGGAGCCAAATATAACACCTATCAACCGACTCTGGACTCTGAACGGCCAATACTATTATCACATTATCTTTTTTTGATAGAGCTTCGGGCCATCCCATCTCCTATCACTTTTAAATTAGTGTGCCTGCCCTCTGTAAATAGCCTTCGTATTGTATGCACCCATCCAATTAGACCGCATCAAATCTCATGGTGGAAAACACGCCACGCTATCCCTTATATGCCATCCATTTTTGATTGTGCATTATTCATCGTGCATATGCTTCAAGATTTATTCTACTTCACTTGCACCTGATGCATGCAATAATTTCTCCTATAAGTGCCAAGCAGGAGTTCCATGCACACTCATGCTTCTCACATTTTACTGACTCTGTTATTTCTTTGATGTTGGAGTCAGCCACAGTCACATATGTCATATACTTGGGTGTATAGCTTCATGGATCCCCTATCTTCACGCTGTTCTTTGTCATTTTGGTTTTCTTCTATATTTTGGAACGGAGCCTCCTCTGTTATTCTCTGACTTTGTATGTGTTGAGGCTCCATTCAAATTGCTTGCTGTTGTAACTAGTGAATAAACACTCCCTTCCCTCCCCAAAAAAAAACTCTCCGAGTCAGTTCATTTGATTTATCATCTTAGCTGAGCAAGTTATCCAAATTGGAATAGCCGAATAATCGAGTGGACAACCGATGGTAAACTAGTGATCCAAGAAACCTACCAGTTGGATCACTGAGTTTTTCGAACACTACTTGATATTGCACCTACAAAAGTATGTTAGATAATGCGTGTTGTCATTGACTGCATCTTTCTTCCACTTAAATGGCCGAGTTTATTTGTATTTTGTTATTATTCCATGTAAGCCAAGCAATTGCACATCTTATCCAGTATTTTGGTGCTTATCATCATTAATTAGTTAGATAACATTAGAAAAAGTTCAACATAGCCGGAACTGGAATAGCACCACCACCACATCATATTCAATTATCGCTGCAACTTTACCCAAGAAAAAAATATATATATATATTGCCCCAACGAAGTCTCCTATTCTTATATCGAATCACGCAAATATGCAGTCAATTGGGTTATTGTTATCCATGGTTTAGTCAGGGCTACTTGCTTTGGCCAATATCGCTTCATGCAGAAAACATACTGCTGAATCAACACCAGGGCTAACCAGATGTCCTGGAAAGATGACACACCAAAATTATTAAGTTGAGCACCAGATTAGAATGTGTACACAGTCGAAAGATGTGGGAGGCAGTGTCAATTTAGAATTGCTTCATAAAGAATGATTTTTTTTTTTTTTGGTAACAAGCAAACATTGCTATATTATCAAAATTAAAATCTATCAATAAGTACCTATTATATCATACTCAGGCCCTCGTCTATTTACAGATGCTTGAAAGACTAGCATCTCATAACATAAGACCGTGAGTGAAATAATAAAAGGATGTGCATAATTCTTGAAGGCCTTCTAGGAAACCATTTAACGGTGCATTGACCCAGATGAGGTTGAAACAGATAAGCATACTCAAGGTTGATGTTGTGGTTGACCCTTGCTGTTGAGAACCCAAGGAAAAAGAAAAAAAAAGTAAGTATGAGTACCATTCTGCCATAAATAAGTAGAAGAGTCTACATTGTTCAAGTGACAACATAAGGATTTGAAATTTGATCCTTCCAAACCACACAGATACAAAATTTTCAGCATTAATCCTTCAGAATCGACTCGATTGAGAACCTAACTGTGAAATGAGCAACCAACTATAAGCATAATGCTAAAAAGAGTGTCTCTGTTCACCTATTTTTCAATAAGTTAGATCGGCAACATGAAATAAGTAATGATCTGAAGCAGCCATGCAATTAATCCTGTTAGTGATACTGGAAAGGTTAAGTGGATATTTAAGCTCAACATCATGATGAGCAAATGCAGCTCTTATCAAAAAGAATGATCCATAGATAATAGTAATTTGGTAGCTGGATTGCTAAGAAACATAACGGTATAAGTACCCTTGATACAAATAACACCGATTTTTCTGTCGAAGTCTGCATTCTTTAATATAATAATATGAGAGTAAATAACAGCTATAAGAGAGCTGAAGTATACCAAGACATCTTAACATAGAGACATGTAACTAAAAGAACACAAAGTTAGTAATAAATTTATTTATTTTCATTTTCTTATTCCATGGATTTGCTTTTTCCTTTTTCTTTTTTTCTTCTATTTTTTATTTTTTCTAATTCTTTTCTCTTTCCTTTTTTTTCTCTTGTTATTACCTTTTGTATCGACTTTTCCTTCTTTTTTTTCGTTTGAATGTATATATTACATAGTATAGTAATCTTGCCTCTAAATCGAACCATGGCTAAGAAATGTACTGGGAAGCCAGCAATGCAAAGATTACAAAGAAGCGATCTAAGTATGGACACCATATATATTGTGAGTCTAATGCAACAGATTTTTAATATGAATCTTTGAACTAGCATAAGTGTAGCATAGCAGCACCAATAATGGGGTTTAGACTTGACTAATCCACTGATACAAGAAAAATAGTGTAACATTGATCTTGGAGTCTTCTTGAAAGTAGACTTACTATGAACACCTCTGATGAGATAGCAATATAGTATGCATTGCTATTGGTCTTGGTTCAAATAGTAGATTCATCCCAAAACATCAAAGAATAGATAAGTAACTTGTTTTGAAACCTACAACCAAATGGAGATAACATTAGTAATAATATTATTTAATTTTTTTATTCTTTTTTGTTTTTGTTTTTCCTTCTTTCTTCTTTTTTTTTCTTTTTTCCTTTTTTGTACTTTCCCACAATATTTTGGTTTCTTTTTTCCCTTCTTTTCAGATATTTGTTGTAGATGTATAGGACTTCAAACAAAGAATAGTTGATTGATACAAAAGACACCTTCGAACATTCTTTTCATAAGGCATTCCTTCCTTAATGGTGCTAGTCTATTCCTCTCACCCCATATAATATTGTGATAACCGCTTTTCTTTTCACTTGCACATGCCTCAAAAATTTTTCCTCTTCTCCACTCTCCTTTCACTATTTTACTTTGTTTCCAAAGATTTTCCCTTCCTGCCTTGTGTTTTGGCATACTACCCTTATTTTTTGGTTCTTGCTTTGTTCTCCACTGCTTGGATATGCTAAGTTGAGAGTTATTATTATAAGCTATAATGAAGAGGAGCCTGACCCACAGCACCATGAGACCATTAGTATAATAAACCAGTTGGAGCCCGGATATATCATCTGAATAGCCATAGGTGTAATGAATCGCTTTTATTTGAAAAAAACTATCGTAATGGCCATCTTTTTTTAGGTAATCTGAACTAGCCATTTCAAGGTAGTGTTCAATTCTATTTTCTTGTAAATAAAACTCCATATCCATCTGCTCTTATGAGGTAAGCACATAAAGGGTCTATCTTAGACTGATCGTTCATAGAAAATCTCGTTGTAAAGCAATGTGTGATATGCAATCAGCTACTTGGTTTGTTTCACGCAGAATATATGACGCCCTGAATATGTTTGCTATCCATTTCCATTACCACAGGTCCTGCAAAAAAGAAAAATGTGCAGTTAAACAGTTTTCAGGTATAGTTATCCAACTTATAACTATTTTAGAATCTCCTTCTAGCCACACTTGATTCGCGTATTGATCTTGTATAGCAGTTTTAACCCCCAATCATGCAACAATTAACTCAGCCATAGGTATATTAGTATGATGTAATTGCTTGCCACCAGCTTGGATCATTTCTCTTCAAAAATTATGAATAATATAAGCATCAGTAGCCTTATCCTTCACTATAGAAGCATCAAAGTTGATCTTTAAAACTTTGATGGAACGAGGCAACCAAAAAATATGTATGGGTTCTATACACCAGCAATTATTCTATGAAGAGTTGCCCTAGTGCCGCCATGGAGTTTGATTAAGTTTCACTTCAGAAAAGTTAGAGTCTGTGATAAATAACAATATGTTCCACATAATGTGAACTGGGTTAGAGTTTACCTACTTAAAAATCCTCTCATTTCTAACATTCCAAAGCAGCCAGACAGTACATGCCAAGATTGATTTCTGACTATTCTCTATCGAAGCTGTGGCTAAATATTGAACTATAGCTGGCAAAGAATACGGACAGAAAGTCAATCAGCACATAGCTGCCAATTACTGCCAACAAATTTTGGCAAAGTGGCATTCGATGACAAGATGAGAGCAATCCTCAATTTGACCCTTATACAAATCACAAAAAATATTATTAGAGGAGATAATATGATAGTGAGCTAGACGCGCCTTTGTAGGAAGTTTGTTCCACACCATAATACACCCAAAAAATTTTACTCTTCGGGAAACTTTTAATTTCCATATCCACAAAAAATTATTTAAATTTTGATTTATTACCAAAAAAAGAGGATGAAATTGTTGAGATTTCATAGTTTCATGCATGCAAAAATTTTTCAAAAATGAGTATGCAATAAAAATTTTAAAAATTCAGATTAAATCTAATTTAATCTAAGCATGCATAAGATTAAATCTTAAAACTATAAAACAGGATCTACATATGTGAGATAAGATTCAGATACAGAAATCAAATAGAGAAAAATAAATAGAAAGATCTAATCTTCATACCTTGGCACGGATCGATCTACACCACAAATTGACGATCATGGATATTTTTTGAAGATCTCATGAAACCACACAAGTATCCAATCTCTACGGATATCCATATGAGACTTTGATCCGATTAGAAGCTTCTTGATCTCACTGGAGTGCTAGCTCTCTTACAGAGATCGCATCTTGATGGTTGAAAACTCTTTTTTTCTCTCAAGACACTCTTAAAGAAGAAGAAAAGAATAAGAGGATGATGATCTCTATGCTAGAGATCATGAGAAGAATATTTTCTTCTCTTTTCTTTCTAAAATTTATGCACCAAATCTCTACGCTAGAGATGTAAGAATTTTGTCTAGCACTTGGATAAAGAGGAGAGAAAAAATCATGTTCAAACTAGGACAAAAGATGGGAGAGAAGAGGCCCTAACAACCAACCTTTGGTTGTTGGCAAGAAAGAAAGGATATGAACCAACTTACCTCATGCCATGACCTATCACGCCGTGCCTCTCTCCCTTGAATTTTTCACACACGCCTCTCTTCCCTTTTTGCATCAAAACTTGATCACATCAGGTTCTTACATGCCCCTTATGATCCCATGTTTAAATAGGAGAAGAGATAGGGTTTAGTTGAGAGTCCAAACTCCTTTGGACTCTAGAATTATGCTGCCCACATACCTTCCTATTTGCGCCCAGATATCACACGGAGAAAAGAGATTTTTTATTGATTCTTACACACAAAAGGAGAAGAGGGCGTGGGGTGTATTTCGCATCCAAAAATCTAGTTGGGCATGGGACTCCTTATGGCGCATGGAGATGGAGAGTTCTAACACTTTAGAACTTTTCTTTAGGTGACTGATTTAAATCCAATAAAACTCTAACCAATTCTAATCATATTAAGAATTTATTAGATCCAAATAAATTAGAATCTTAATCTGATTAGGAGTCTAAACTATTTAGATTAAAATCTAATCCAATTAGGAATTAGAAGTCACCTAATTAGAGGAGGATTTCTAGTTTTTTTTGGACTCTCTCTTGGTACTTGAGTCAAACTCAATTTAATCCTAATCTAATTAGGATTTAATACACCCATGAAGTAAAAATTTTTTAGTCCAAATAGGTATCCAAATAATTTTTAATTAGATCCTAATCTGATTAGAAATTAAGTCAAACCCAAATCCTAATCAAACAAGGAATTATTCTCTTATGCAATTTGGTTATCTCATAACCAATTAGGCTTGATCAAATCAAATTCATGTCAAGTCAAATTATATCTAATTTAATTAGACTTGATGTAAGCCCCATTACTCAATCAAATTGAGCCAATTAGCAATTCAATTACTAAATAATCTTCCTATAACTCACTAACTCTTTAGCGAGTTACTTAATTGTAACTTTTGCATTAGATTAATTATCAATCAAATTGATAATTAAATCTTATCACAATGCATAATCATAATTCAATCATCTGATCAGTCAAAAGTCTCTTTGTGTGTGATCCCATAGATTCTATTCTGTCTGATAGTGAGATATATTGTGATCTCTATCACAATATCATCAAAACTCCTTTCAATGGGTTGGAACCATTCCAACTCTATCCATCAAAGATCATCGATCATCAAGATGATATTCGTGGGTCTCACAATCCATCAGTGACAACCAGGTGATGAACCTGACAACCCAGCAGTATGTAGTGGCAATCCAGTAGAATAAAAAGGTGATGAACTTTTAGATATAGTTAATGTATGATATAGTTCCTCTATCGTGAGTCCCGATCAGATAACAGATCATGAATGAATCATTAAACCTCATCATCGTCATATGATAGATTTAATTTGCTCGAGTCCATATATGATTCTCATAATTTTTTTTCATCAATCATACTGCTATGGTCACAGACTTAAAGACTCAGCTTCTTAAATTCTATAGGACTACTTTCTTCTGCTAGGATTGATAGATTTTATCTAGGTGTGTATCCTACTCCTACAGTGGATCAACTATCACCAACATTCACTACAAAGACTCATTGAGCCAATGTTTATGTATAGTCAAACTCCAGTAGCTCCACTGCGAGTAGCTGTAGCACCGCAGGTCAAAAGACCAGTCACACTACTACAGCATCGAGAAAGTTACTAATGAGTGAGCAGACATTTATGTGATTTCTCGTGTTGATCACGCTCAGTGCTAGTTATTCTCTAACAACCACCTACACTCTCGCTCCAGTATCACTATACTGCAGACTCAAGACTCATCTATCTGAAGGAAGCGATCCGTGCACTGATCTATCTGGATTAATCACCATCCTTATGATGATCCTGAGATTAGGAGCAATTTAGAAATTAATCATCAATGATACATGTCTCAAATTTTCAACTCTTTGAGAATATGTGTCATCATCTTGTTAATCTCTTGGATGATTCATGGACATATAAAATATGAATAGTAATATAAATACCCATTAAGTATAAAATCATATCCTAGTAATATGATATGCGTCAGTCAAGATTGACTTTTACGACATACATCCAACAATCTTCTACTTGCACTAAAGCCAATCTGTTATATACCAAACTCCATCTTCTCAAGATAGACTTTAGTCTTTGGCTAGCTCAGTGACTTATTAGTGAGTTAATCACATCTCATATAGATTTTGCTCTCTGCACCTCTATGTATTTTTACTTGAGATAGTCACGTATTCTGTTGCTCTATGTGTTTGGATATCTGGTGAGACCTAGGCTCCTTAGCAAGAACTATAGTGCCATTGTCTTTGCAGTATAGTATCATGGTATCTGATGGCATGACATCCAATTCTGCAACTAACATTACAACCAGAATGTATCCTACACATCTACAATGTACTTAACTTCCATCGATCGATTACTCGAAATCCTTCCAAGATATCGAATCATGATTACACAGAAACACATCCACGATGTAGATATTTTATCATTTAACATCAGATATTAATCTGAATTGGTGTATCCTTCCACTCCTAGCTTTGATCCTTCTCTAGAATTATGAACAAATCCTTAGTTCTTCTCAAGTACTTAAGGATATTTTTACAGCATTCCAGTGCTCTCAGCCTGGATATAACTAATATCTACTCGTGATATTCACAGTATTAACTATATCAGTTCAAGTACATTACATGGTATACATCTATGTCCAAGAGAGTAGCAGACCCCTCTTCGAGATTTTTATGCCGAACCCTTTCAGCATCTACTCTCTGTACTTTATCTGTAAAAATACAAGTATCCAATTATATCTATCTCTATAGATCTTCAGAATATAGGATGCTTACTTTATATCTTTCATGGAGAATTCTATATGCAATCATATTTTAACCGATGTCAGTATTGGACACTCCCACTAATCTTTTTAGAAACACATAATTCTTCATTTCTGATCAAACAATTTGATCATATGAATATTCCAACTCCAAGATTATTACAGACTTAGTGATTTCTTATCACGAGAAGTGAAATTCATAAGCTACTCCATATAAAAATCTTCAAAAGAAATTTAGTCAGAAAAGCTAATTCACATTTTTTTCTTGGAGTCGATGTCTAACATCACCTCGTTGTAAGTTTTGGAATCATCTCAATATTTCCTATCTCCCATGAGAAATAAATTTTCTCTACATCCTTTGTTAAGTATACCCAAGTACCTTTCGAGAGGATGAGAGATCTACTATATATATGAGGTGGAGGAATATACGTATACTGGTTCATCATGAATAGATTCTTTAGGTCCTATGGCTCGCCGCTCTTCAGAGACACTCTTTTCGAGCTTAACTTTTCTCTCACTGCTTCATCTTGGTTAAATATTTTTTTAAAAAGATAACATGTCGGGTCACAATCACATTATGATCTTTTTAGAAGAAAAATAGTATTCCAAACTTTTTTAGGATGAAATTTATAGACCTATCCTCTAATATGTCCACCTGCTGTCCTTGACACAGGTAGGATATTCTTGAATCTTGAAATAATCAAGATTCAGTTCTCACCATACCATATCTTATACGATGTGGTAGAAACAGACTTAGAGAGAACTCAATTTTATAAAAATAAAGCATATCTCTAAAGAAGTAAAATAAATCAGTAAAGTCCATCATAGACTGGACCATATCTCATATAGTCCCATGACTCTTCTTAATTATCTCATTGAGCTGAGACATACTAAGAGGAGTCCAATATAAAACTATGCCATTTTATGAGATAATCGAAATTTTTTTTTTATATTACATCCTCGATCTAATCGAAGTATCTTTAAAAATTTTTTGATTTGCTTCTTTACTTTATATCTGAATTTTTGAACCTTTCAAAAATTTTAGATTTGTATCTCATATACTTATCCATACCATGATTGATCATCGATAAAGGTAACGAAGTAGAGATGACTTCCTTTATTAGCACATCAAATGGGCTACACACATCAAATGTGTACTAGGATAAGTATCTCAGTGGTCTTTTTTCTCTTGTTCTATAAGAGTAGCTTGATCATTTTTTCTCAAAGAGATGATGCACAAATTAGATATGACTCAATAGTCAATGAGTCTAAAAGCTCATATTTTTTCAGTTTGTTAATCATTTCTTCTCCTATATAATCTAGTCCAAGGTTCCACATATACTTAAGATTTATCTCAATTTTGGATCTCTCAGATCCAATGGCATTCACTGTTTGCTCAATTAAGTTCACAGATGCATCACCATATAAATGATAGAGACGTCTCTAAGAACTAAATCCAAATGATAATCACAAAGAATAGATACCCATGACCATAGTAGTAACTCTTGCTGTTGCCCAGCTATGCAACCCAAGAGGGGGGATGAATTGGATTTCTAACAATTTTAAACTTAACTTATATCTTATGAAAATTATTTGACAATAGCTAAATAAATAGGGAGAGTATAATTGATTCAAGGCCAATAGTTAAATGCAAGAATGCAAGAGAATAATGAAGTTCTAAAGAAGAGCAATTAGGCACAACACAAACAAAAAGATTTATAGTGGTTCGGTGCCAACCTTGCACCTACATCCACTCCCCAAGCTCCTACTTGAGAATTCCAATCCACTAACTTGTATTCAACCTGAATACACTCATCGAAAACTCCGACTCTAGCTATCCCAAGCTAGTCCACTTGTTTCTCGGGTACAAGCCAACCCAATACACTCCGATTCAAGGTTTGGATCAACCTTTCCTTGTTTTGGAATCCTTCCAAAACAAAAACAACTTAAACAGAGTATAACAATCAATAGCTCAGAAAATACAAAAGAAGCTCCTTTAATGAGCGAATGAGACTTTAAATATACTTTACTCAAAGAGAAGAAGGCTCTTTTTGATTTCCTCAAGGTGGTTGGAGACTTGAATGTGCACTTGAGGAGTTGGTGAGCTTGAATTAAAGGCTTCTTGAATACTTTGAGTGAGCTTTTGCTTAGGGCTGAAAAGTTTGCTTGAAATCTTCTTTTCAAAAATCTCTCTTCTTTTTGAATCCCACTTTTTAGTCCCTTTTATATCTTTTAGGAATGGTGGAGAGCAATCTGGGCTGAAAAAGAGCCGTTAGACCACATTAAATGAGCATTAAAAGTACTTAAAATGGGTTAAAAACTAGCTGTTGCGAAATTTTTCCATCACAGGGGTCGACTCATGGGTCAACTCATGCTCATGGGTCGACTCATGGGTCGACCTCTGTGGAAAAACAACAGAAAACCAAAAGAAAATCAAGATTCTGTAAATTTGGCCTAAAAACAGCAGAGATCGACTCATGGGTCGACTCATGCCTGGGGATCGACCCATGGGATCGACTCATAGGCTGTGCCAAGACTGTGCCAGCCAAAAATTCTACGTGCCAATCAGCTCATTGTGCCATGAGTCGACTCATGGGTCGACTCAAATTTTCAAACATGTATATCTTTCAAAATACATGTCCAAAAATAATAAAATTTTCATCAATGGATCACAAATCTTTTGTTCTATCACTTGATGCTTTCAAATCAGGGTTTGGTAAAATTATGATTTTGCCCCTGATAAGCAATAAGTCTTTTTCAAGCGAAAATTATTAGTACCCCTTCAAATGCTTTGTAATCATCAAAATCAATCCAAAGAGCAACAATCTTTTTCTTTTTGATGATAATAAAATACTTGAGCAAAAGCATATATATGAAACATTGAGCATGAATTTCAAAGGAATGAAATGCATTATAGGTAGTTTGAAGATAAATAGAAAATTTGCTATCAAATTAAAAATTACTTATAAGTGTATTTGCTTGAAAAAAAGATTGATTCTTTGGCACGTGATATATGTGTCCATTTGTTTGTGTTGCTCATTTGCCTAACAATTTGTCTATTGCTTAATTAATTTAAAAATTTGCTCATTTGATTATGTGATTTTTGTATCAGAGCAGAATTTTTGTTATCAGAGCAAAGCAGAATTTGCCTAAGAATTTTGAAAATTTACTCTTTGCTCATTTGAAAATATCTCATTTGCTTATTTACTCATTTAATTTTTTAAATTTTGGTATCAGAGCATGCCTAAGAATTTGAAAATCTACTCATTTGCTTAACATTTTGCTCAATTTGCTTTTGATTCTTTTATCAATTTGCTTTTGATTCATTAATTTCTCCTCCTTTTTGACAGCATCAACAAAAATTGTTTACTCCCCTTTTTTGAATAAATTTTCTCTATTTCTTTCTTTTGATGGAATTAATTTTACTAATGTTACTTTTGTTTACTCCCCCTTTTACTAATGTTACTTCTTTAGCTTCCTTTTTTATTGCTTGTTTCTTAGTTGCGAATTGTTTTACTCCTCCTGAATACAACAAACATAAAAGATATACCAGATATCATGGATAGCATATTGCAATTCATAGTATTTTAAGAATGCACATAATTGAAAGTAACTCAATTTGAAGGTCATTCATGGAAGGTCAAAGAGTATATATATATAATCAAAAAGTGACTGATACCACATAGTTGTTCCAATACAAATATCAAAATACAACAGTCAATCAGTCAACATCATTACATGGCCCAAAAGATAGATCCTAAAAAGAAACTAAAGACAAGACTAACTACAAGGATCTAGTAGAGCTCATGACTGGATGGATCAGAGTCAGATGAATCGAAGATGGGGTGAGGAGATGAAGGATCACGACCAAGGGCTCGACCTCTACCCCGTCTGCCTCTGCCACGAGTGGAGGTGCCGACACGAGTGGACGGGTGAGATGATCCTGAAGGCTGAAAAGCAACAGACTGAACTGCAAGAGAGAGTCTGATGGTGTCCAGAAGGTTCAGAGCTCTCGATACAGACTGAAGCAGTACAGTGAACTGGGTGGATGCATGCTCACTAGAGTCTCTGATCTCTCTCCTCAGGAAATCAAATCCACTCTCCAATACTCCTCTAAGTCTGGCTGCCTCCGTAGATAGGTCTGAGACCTCAGTGATGCACTCTTGTGGCTGTGGATGTGCCAGAGCTAACACTTGCCCCTGCAAGTCAAGTACTCTCCCAGTCAGTCTCAATATATAACCCTCAAACTGCTGAATGCGAACTGACTGATCTGAAATCATCTGGAAGATAGTGGAGATGTGAGGGATCAAAGTCTGATCAGATACATCATGTGATGTGGATCCCTGTGCAAAAGCTGAAGTGCCCTACTGTCGAGAAAGTAAGGAAGCCACACGCTGAGAGATCATCTCAATCTGGTCATCAGCCAATTTGATCTCTGAGGGATATGCTCTGCTGTCTGGCTGCTAGACTGGAGTGTGCCTCCTAATAGACTCTGATGGGCCAGCCTCGGGATCAGAAACGAACTGAATGTCTGGAGATGCTGCCCTGAGATCATGGAGAGGTGATGAAGGACCTTCTTCCTCAGCTCTGTCCTCAGCTCTCTCTTCTACACTTTTAGTCCAACCACCATCTGTCTTAGTAAATCCCATACGGTGCAAAATATGTTGGTTGATGGTGTCAGAGTGAGAAAGCCTAGCTGCTGTCTCTCCCTCAAAACTAACTCCAAACCTCCTGAATACCAAAGTGAGGGCCATACCGAAAGACAGATGTGTCTTGGATCTATTCAGGGTTTCTCTCATAGCTTCTATCATTAATGCTGGGAGGTTTAGGGGGTTTGGGTAATCTCATGAAACATAATGCAGATGTCTCGACCTGAGAGGAGGTCATGTCTACCACTTCTAGGGAAGAAAAGCTTTGTTACCAATTGATGTAATATCTTCATCTCAATGGACAGGATCTTGGCTTCTAGTTTGTTTAGGCTTCCCGAGAAGGTTCCTCCTAAAATCACATTAATTCTTTCTTCCTTGACTGGGAGTTTCATGTTTGAGTATCCCTCACAGGATAAATGAAGAATCTCTTCCAAAAGTATAGGATCTAAACAGATATCTATACCCTTAACAGTGGATGTTACTGTTCCATTGCCATAGCTCAAGTTCAGATAAAATTTTCTAACCAAATCCACATAGGTAACTTCTTTAAGTGAGCAGTAAAATCTCCAACCTTGATCTTTGATTTTTGAACCAATGGAGAACCCCTCTTTTTCAAAAAATCTGAAATCTACATTTTTTCCGGGTTCTATCTTTCTAACAGATAAGAAAATTTTACTGGGGCTTAATGGAGACCGAGAAGAACTTGGGGCAGATGCCGAAATAGGGATGGAAGCTGATGAGGTCTGAGAAGCCTGTCTCTTCCTGCGCACGCCTTCTTCCAACTCGCAGACCGACTTCCTTCTTTGTGGGAGCTTCATTTTTGGAGCCATTTCCACCATCAGAGCAAGCAAGGGTCTTAGGAGGTCAAATGAGTGAAGAGATAGAGGGATTTTAGGGGAAGGATAAGAATCTTTGGAGGAGTGAAACTCCAGTTTGGAGGAGAAGGGTAGAACCTAGGGCACGCTCAATCTATTCCAAACAAGGGAGGAAAAGGGAAAAACTCAATTCCCAAGGGGCGATTTGAGGTGTAAGGGGTGATGGGAGAAGAATCTTGGGGGTCAGACTTAGATTTGGAGAGGAAGAAGAAGAAGACCTAAGGTTGTAGAGGGAGGAAGATGACGGTGGAATGGAATTTCAACAAAATAAGAAGAGCCCGTGGGATTTTGACCAAAACTGCAAGTTTGCCATTGAGTCGACCCTAGGAGGTCTACTCATGGTTCACAAAAATTCAAAAAAATTGATGAACAATTTCTAAAAAATTTGAAACTCTGGGAGAAGGATATTTGCTCAAAGATCAATTATGAGAATGATAATTTTGAGTTTTTAAGTCAAGAGAAATGATGAGAATTGAGTTCAAAGAGTTTTTGACATTGATTTCTTGGAATCAGAGAGATATTTAAGCAGATGGATCAAGGATTCCTAGTTCTCTCCTAATTTTACAGAATCTATCTTCACTTAGGGCCTTTGTAAAGATGTCGGCTAATTATTTTTAGTACAAACATAGTCAAGAATTATGTTTTTATTTTGAACATGCTCTCTTATAAAATGATGCCTGATTTCAATATGTTTAGACCTAGAATGCTGAATTGAATTTTTAGTAAGATTTATGGTACTAGTGTTATCACATCTTATGGGAGTTTCATTAAGTTTGATACCAAAATCTTCGAGTTGTTGCTTAATCCACAAGATTTGAGCACAACAACTTTCGACTGTAATGTATTCGGCCTCGGCCGTAGACAGTGCTACCGAATTTTATTTCTTACTAAACCAGAAGATTAGGTTAACTCTAAGAAATTGGCAAGTTCCACTAGTGCTTTTTCTATCTAATCTACATCCAGCAAAATCAGCATCTGAATATCCTATTAAATTAATTAATGAGTCCTTAGAGTACCATAATCCTAGAGTTTGAGTACCATTCAAATATCTAAGGATTCTTTTAACAGCATTCAAGTGAGATTCTTTAGGATTAGATTAAAATCGAGCACAAAGACAGACACTAAACATAATATCAGGTCTACTAGCAGTTAAATATAGTAGAGAGCCAATCATACCTCTATAATATTTTAAGTCTATACTTTTACCTTCTTCATCCTTGTCAAGCTTACATGAAGGGCTCATGGGTGTGCCAATTGCTTTGAAGTTCTCCATTCCAAATTTTTTGAGTAATTTCCTTGTGTACTTGCTTTGGATGATGGAGATTTCTTCTTTTGTTTGTTTGATTTGAAGTTCGAGGAAGAATGTAAGTTCTTCCATCATGCTCATCTCGAACTCCCCCTGCATGAGCTTTGCAAAATCTTGACAAAGAGATTCATTAGTAGACCCAAAAATAATGTCATCAACATATATTTGTATAACTAATATATCATTTTGATTTCTTTTAATGAAAAGGTTGTGTCTACATTACCTCTTGAAAAACCATTATTTAGTAAAAATTTGCTTAGTCTTTCATACCAAGCCCTGGGTGCTTGTTTCAAACCATATAGAGCTTTATTTAATTTAAAAACATGATTAGGAAAAGTATGATTTTCAAAACCTGGAGGTTGTTCTACATAGACTTCTTCAGCAATATATCCATTCAAAAAGGCACTTTTGACATCTATTTGAAATAATTTAAATTTCATAAAGCAAGCATATGCAAGTAGAAGTTTAATTGCCTCTAATCTAGCAACAGGTGCAAAGGTCTCATCAAAATCAATTCCTTCTTCTTGATTATAACCTTTAGCAACCAATCTTGCTTTATTTCTTATTACATTTCCATGTTCATCTAATTTATTCCTAAAAATCCATTTTGTGCCAATTATTGAATAATTTTTAGGTCTTGATACTAAAGTCCATACATTATTTCTTTCAAATTGATTAAGTTCTTCTTGCATTGCATTAATCCAATTATAATCTTTTTCAGCTTCTTCAATAGTTTTAGGTTCAAGATGAGAGACAAAAGCAAAATGATTGAATGCATCTTTAAGTAAAGAACGAGTTCTTACCCCATGCATAGGATCACCAATAATTAGCTCCTTAGGGTGATTGTGAACATACCTCCATTCTTTGGGTAGGTCATTTGTACCTTGAGGTTGTTCTTGTTGTTCTTCACCTCCCTCATCCTGTTTGTCTTCATGTTCCTCATCATCTTGAATTGTTGAATCTTTCAGAGTGATCTTCTTCATTCCTTCTATAAGAGGATCTGCATCATCAACACCTTCATTCTTCCTTGAAGGAAGATCGTTAGTTCATCAAAGACAACATGTATTGACTCCTCTACTACTAAGGTTCTTTTATTGAAAACTCTAAAAGCTTTACTAGTGGAGGAGTAACCAAGAAAGATTGCTTCATCTGATTTTGCATCAAATTTTTTAAGTCTTTCTTTACCATTATTTAATACAAAACATCGACAACCAAAAATATGAAAATATGCAATATTAGGTTTTCTTCCTTTCAAAGCTCATAGGGGTTTTCTTTAAAATTTGTCTAATCAAAGCACGATTTAAAATGTAACATACTGTGTTAATAGCTTCCATCCAAAAGTATCTTGGAAGGTTGCTTTCACATAGCATGGTACGGGCATTTCTTCTAGGGTTCTATTTTTCCTTTCTACTATCCCATTTTGTTGGGGTGTCCTAGGTGCTGAAAAATTGTAGCCTATTCCTTTTTCATCATAAAATTTTTTAAATTTTGATTTTCAAATTCATTCCATGATCACTTCGAATATTTTGAATTGAAAATCTTTCTCATTAGTGACTTTTCGATAAAATTTAGAGAAAACTTGAAAAGTTTCATCTTTGTGTGCCAAAAAGAAAATCCATGTAAAATGAGAGAAATCATCAATAATTACAAAACCATATCGTTTTCCTCCTAGACTAGTAGTTCTAGTAGGTCCAAATAAATCCATGTGCAATAGCTCTAAAGGTCTAGAGGTTGAAACAATATTTTTAGATTTAAATGAAACTCTTGTTTGTTTACCTAGTTGGCATGCATCACAGATTCTATCCTTTTCAAAATTTAATTTTGGCAAATCAAGAACCAATTCCTTCTTAATTAGTTTTGAAAGTGAATGCATGCTAATATGTGCAAGCCTACGATGCCAAAGCCAACTAGTCTCATTAATCTTGGCATTCAAGATACTAGGCATTGCATGTTTATCTTGGATAGATCATTCAAATCTACCATATAAACATTACCATGTCTATGTCCAACAAATTTAATGCCTTCATTAATAGGACAGTTACAATGCAAACAGAAGATTCAAAAATAACTTTATATCCTTTATCAAAAATTGACTAATGCTTAGTAAATTATGCTTTAAACCATCTACTAACAAAATATTTTCAATGTACTTGGAGGGAGTGATACCAATGTTACCTATACCGATGATCTTTCCTTTACCATTGTCTCCAAAGGTGACCATCCCTCCATTCTTAGCATCAAGTGTGATGAATTGGGATTCATCACCAGTCATGTATCTCGAGCATCCGCTATCAAGATACCATTTCCTGTTTCCTCCTTGGGATGCTAGACACACCTGCAGGCAAAAGTCAAGTTTTTATTTTAGGTACCCAAGCTTTCTTGGGTCTTTTTGGTTGTCATAATGGTTCCTTTTGGAACCATATTTTCTTTACATTTGAGTTTACATATTTGTTAGAGAAGCAAGTGTATGACTTGTGTCCTACTCTACCATATTTGAAGCAAGTAATATTAGAAAACTTGTTACTTGAAGAGTTTATATAGATATTTTTCAGATACTTTTATTTCTTCAAGGGGTTATAGCCAAGTCCAGCCTTATCATACACGGCCTTTTGATTTTCAAGAATCATATTAAGTTTATTAGAACTCAAGGTGAATTTTTCAACTATTGGTTTTAGCTTGGCAATTTCATTCTTTAAATTTTGATTTTCTTGAAGCAGGGTGATTTTTCAATTGAAATGCTTTCATTTTGTTTCAGTAAAGATTGATTTTTGATTTTAGATCTTTGTTCTTTATCCCTAGTTTCTTTAGTTCATCAATTAAATCATAAAAAGCTTCATGAAGTTCTTCAAATATAAAGTCACTAGGAGTTTCGGAGTTTACCTCATTTTCATGTGCCATAAGGCACAAGTTGGCTTGTTCAGTTGAGTCTTCCTCTTCGGAGCTTGAGTCATCACTCCCACTCAAGTGGCCATCATGGCTTCTTCTTGTACTTCTTGGACCCTTCTTCAGTTGTGGGCATTCGGACTTGAAGTGTTCCGATTTCTTGCATTCATAGCAGATAAGGGGTTGGTCTTATCCTTTTCTTTGCTCTGTTCTCCTTTTGTGAGTGGCCTCTTCCTCATTCCTTATTTTTTTTTCTCAAAAACTTCTTGAACCTTCGGGTAATGAGTGCCATCTCTTCATCCTGCTCTTCATTTCGGTGTCATCAGTTTCTTCATCTGGTTGAGCTGTGGATTTGAGGGCGATTGTTCTCTTCTTTTTGACTTCTTCCTCTTGATGTTGTTTCATGCTCAGCTCATGTGTCATCAATGATCCAAGAAGCTCTTCCAAGGGTAGGATGTTTAGATCTTTGCTTCTTGGATGGCGGTCACTTTGCTTCTCCAAGTTCTTGGTAAGGATCTGAGAATCTTTCTTACAAGCTCACTGTTAGAATAGGACTTACCAAGACTCTTTAAACATTTATAATATCAGTAAAGCGAGTAAATATTTCAGTTATAGACTCATCATGCTCCATTTTAAACAATTCATATTTATGCACGAGCATGTTAATTTTGGACTCCTTTACTTGATTAGTTCCTTCATGGGTTACTTCTAATCTATCCCATATTTCTTTAGCAGACAAGCAAGTTGAAATGCGATTAAATTCATTTGCATCAAGAGCACAATATAAGACATTCATAGCTTTAGCATTTAGTTGGGCCATTTTCTTATCAACCTCATCCCACTCTTTTTCGGTTTGGCTGATTTCACACCATCAATAATTTTAGTGGGTGTGTGAGGGCCGTTTACTATGATACTCCACATATCATAGTCGAGTGCTTGAATGAAGATTTTCATCCGAGCTTTTCAATAGGTATAATTGGACCCATTGAAAAGTGGAGGTCGGTTAGTGGACTGCCCCTCGGCTAGAGAAGTGCCAACTTGAGTTGCCATAGATCTTTAGCTCTTTGATTGGTTAGATCAAAGTAGGGCTAGAGCACCGGGCTCTGATACCACTTGTTGCCAGCTATGCAACCCAAGAGGGGGGGTGAATTGGGTTTCTAAAAATTTTAAACTTAACTTATGTCTTATGAAAAATGTTTACAATAGCTAAATAAATAGGGAGAGTATAGTTGATTCAAGGCTAATGATTAAAAGCAAGAATGCAAGAGAATAAGAAGTTCTAAAGAAGAGCAATTAGGCACAACACAAACAAAAGATTTATAGTGGTTCGGTGCCAACCTTGCACCTACATCCACTCTCCAAGCTCCTACTTGAGAATTCCAATCCACTAACTTGTATTCAACCTGAATACACTCGTCGAAACTCGACTCTAGCTATCCCAAGCTAGTCCACTTATTTTCTGGGTACAAGCCAATCCAATACACTCCGATTCAAGGTTCGGATCAATCTTCCCTTGTTTTGGAACCTTTCCAAAAAAAAACAATAACTCAAACAGAGTATAACAATCAATAGCACAGAAATACAAAAGAAGCTCCTTTAATGAGCGAATGAGGCTTTAAATACACTTTACTCAAAGAGAAGAAGGCTCTTTTCGATTTTCTCAAGGTGGTTGGAGACTTGAATGTGCACTTGAGGAGTTGGTGAGCTTGAATTAAAGGCTTTTTGAATGCTTTGAGTGAGCTCTTGCTTAGGGCTGAAAAGTATGCTTGAAATCCTCTTTTCAAAAATCTCTCTTCTTTATGATTCCCACCTTTTGTCCCTTTTATAGCTTTAGAAATGGTGGAGAACAATCTGGGCTGAAAAAGAGCCGTTAGACCACATTAAATGAGCATTAAAAGCACTTAAAATGGGTTAAAAACTAGCCGTTGGGAACTTTTCTTCACAGGGTCGACTCATGGGTCGACTCATGCTCATGGTCGACTCATGGGTCGACCTCTGTGGAAAAATAAAGAAAACCAATAGAAAATAAGGTTCTGTAAATTTGGCCTAAAAACAGAGAGGTCGACTCATGGGTCGACCCCAGGCTGTGCCAAGACTGATGCCAGCCAAAAATTCTGGTGCCAATCAGCTCATTGTCCATGAGTCGACTCATGGGTCGACTCAAATTTTCAAACATGGATATCTTTCAAAATACATGTCCAAAAATAATAAAATTTTCACCAATGGATCACAAATCTTTTGTTCTATCACTTGATGCTTTTAAATCAGGGTTTGATAAAATTATGATTTTGCCCTGAAAAGCAATAAGTCTTTTTTCAAGCAAAAATCATTAGTACCCCTTCAAATGCTTTGTAATCATCAAATCAATCCAAGGAGCAACAATTAAGTCTATCTTGGTCTAGTTAAAGACATGGACCCATTCAACTACAACTATTGAAGTTGAGTCTAGAGTGTCCTTGACCTAATCTAATTCACTTTTGATTAGATTTGATCAATTACTCTAATTTATTCAATTTCTTTAAGCTAACCTTAGGTCTAACCCAATTATGGACCTAATCCATCTAACCCATTGACCCACAAGTTTATGCAATTGTCTTAGGTCTTAATTCACAATTCTAGACCAACTTGACAATACTTAATTCTTTTAATTAAGTATTTGGGTTGATGGGTCAGGATTTGGCATTTCAAAAATAATTTTTAAATTTGAAAGGTTTTATTTTCTGTTCACCAAATATGTTGACTCATTTCACAAATAGATAACACATTTCATAATAGTAATCCTATTGCTAATTACATAACAAAAAATAACAATCAAAATAAATTATGATATTTCTTTAGATCTAATCTAACACATTCATGATAAATCTTACAATTGAACCTTTATAATTAAGTCCTTTCGCTGCTTCATCTGCATGAGATATAATTGCAGCGGCACCCTACCACCATAAGAGAACCATCGAATGGGAGGAGAGGGCCTTTAAACCCTACTTTTCTCCTATGACCGAACGACCATGGCAACCAACCCAATTAGATTACTTGCTATTTGGATCAAGTATATCTAAATATACCAATTTCAAAATTTAAATTTTAAATTTCAATTTTAAATTTTGAATTTTAAATTTTAAACAAATTTCAAATTTTAAATTTTGAATTTCAAATTTTGAATTTTAAATTTGAATTTCAAATTTGAAATTTCAACCAAATTTCAAATTTTAAATTTTAAATTTTTGAATTTTGAATTTTAAATTTTAAATTTCAAATTTTAAATTTTAAATTTTGAATTTTAAATTTTTGAATTTGAATTTCGAACACTTTCAAATTTAAATTTTAAATTTTGAA